>NW_028256553.1:5642500-6088797 GCF_048593485.1 Apis florea | reverse complement strand
TTCATTCCATTTTCTGGGAGACAAACGGTTTGGACGCTATCTTCAAAATAGTGGAAGGGTTTTTTTGATTTCTTAAAATTTCGGAGTTTTTAAACCGCTGTATCTCAGTTTCTAGTAGGCCTATTTAGGATTTTTTTAGCTCGTTTCAAGCGCGAAAGTCTCCTCTTTCGAGTAATTTCATTCCATTTTCTGGGAGACAAACGGTTTGGACGCTATCTTCAAAATAGTGGAAGGGTTTTTTTGATTTCTTAAAATTTCGGAGTTTTTAAACCGCTGTATCTCAGTTTCTAGTAGGCCTATTTAGGATTTTTTTAGCTCGTTTCAAGCGCGAAAGTCTCCTCTTTCGAGTAATTTCATTCCATTTTCTGGGAGACAAACGGTTTGGACGCTATCTTCAAAATAGTGGAAGGGTTTTTTTGATTTTTTAAAATTTCGGGGTTTTTAAACCGCTGTATCTCAGTTTCTAGTAGGCCTATTTAGGATTTTTTTAGCTCGTTTCAAGCGCGAAAGTCTCCTCTTTCGAGTAATTTCATTCCATTTTCTGGGAGACAAACGGTTTGGACGCTATCTTCAAATTAGTGGAAGGGTTTTTTTGATTTTTTAAAATTTCGGAGTTTTTAAACCGCTGTATCTCAGTTTCTAGTAGGCCTATTTAGGATTTTTTTAGCTCGTTTCAAGCGCGAAAGTCTCCTCTTTCGAGTAATTTCATTCCATTTTCTGGGAGACAAACGGTTTGGACGCTATCTTCAAAATAGTGGAAGGGTTTTTTTGATTTCTTAAAATTTCGGAGTTTTTAAACCGCTGTATCTCAGTTTCTAGTAGGCCTATTTAGGATTTTTTTAGCTCGTTTCAAGCGCGAAAGTCTCCTCTTTCGAGTAATTTCATTCCATTTTCTGGGAGACAAACGGTTTGGACGCTATCTTCAAAATAGTGGAAGGGTTTTTTTGATTTCTTAAAATTTCGGAGTTTTTAAACCGCTGTATCTCAGTTTCTAGTAGGCCTATTTAGGATTTTTTTAGCTCGTTTCAAGCGCGAAAGTCTCCTCTTTCGGGTAATTTCATTCCATTTTCTGGGAGACAAACGGTTTGGACGCTATCTTCAAATTAGTGGAAGGGTTTTTTTGATTTCTTAAAATTTCGGAGTTTTTAAACCGCTGTATCTCAGTTTCTAGTAGGCCTATTTAGGATTTTTTTAGCTCGTTTCAAGCGCGAAAGTCTCCTCTTTCGAGTAATTTCATTCCATTTTCTGGGAGACAAACGGTTTGGACGCTATCTTCAAAATAGTGGAAGGGTTTTTTTGATTTCTTAAAATTTCGGAGTTTTTAAACCGCTGTATCTCAGTTTCTAGTAGGCCTATTTAGGATTTTTTTAGCTCGTTTCAAGCGCGAAAGTCTCCTCTTTCGAGTAATTTCATTCCATTTTCTGGGAGACAAACGGTTTGGACGCTATCTTTATATTAGTGGAAGGGTTTTTTTGATTTCTTAAAATTTCGGAGTTTTTAAACCGCTGTATCTCAGTTTCTAGTAGGCCTATTTAGGATTTTTTTAGCTCGTTTCAAGCGCGAAAGTCTCCTCTTTCGAGTAATTTCATTCCATTTTCTGGGAGACAAACGGTTTGGACGCTATCTTCAAAATAGTGGAAGGGTTTTTTTGATTTTTTAAAATTTCGGAGTTTTTAAACCGCTGTATCTCAGTTTCTAGTAGGCCTATTTAGGATTTTTTTAGCTCGTTTCAAGCGCGAAAGTCTCCTCTTTCGAGTAATTTCATTCCATTTTCTGGGAGACAAACGGTTTGGACGCTATCTTTAAAATAGTGGAAGGGTTTTTTTGATTTCTTAAAATTTCGGAGTTTTTAAATCGCTGTATCGCAGCTTATAGTAAGCGTATTTAGGGTTTTTTAGCTCGTTTCAAGCGCGAAAGTCTCCTCTTTCGAGTAATTTCATTCCATTTTCTGGGAGACAAACGGTTTGGACGCTATCTTTATATTAGTGGAAGGGTTTTTTTGATTTTTTAAAATTTCGGAGTTTTTAAACCGCTGTATCTCAGTTTCTAGTAGGCCTATTTAGGATTTTTTTAGCTCGTTTCAAGCGCGAAAGTCTCCTCTTTCGAGTAATTTCATTCCATTTTCTGGGAGACAAACGGTTTGGACGCTATCTTCAAAATAGTGGAAGGGTTTTTTTGATTTTTTAAAATTTCGGAGTTTTTAAACCGCTGTATCTCAGTTTCTAGTAGGCCTATTTAGGATTTTTTTAGCTCGTTTCAAGCGCGAAAGTCTCCTCTTTCGAGTAATTTCATTCCATTTTCTGGGAGACAAACGGTTTGGACGCTATCTTCAAAATAGTGGAAGGGTTTTTTTGATTTCTTAAAATTTCGGAGTTTTTAAACCGCTGTATCTCAGTTTCTAGTAGGCCTATTTAGGATTTTTTTAGCTCGTTTCAAGCGCGAAAGTCTCCTCTTTCGAGTAATTTCATTCCATTTTCTGGGAGACAAACGGTTTGGACGCTATCTTCAAAATAGTGGAAGGGTTTTTTTGATTTCTTAAAATTTCGGAGTTTTTAAACCGCTGTATCTCAGTTTCTAGTAGGCCTATTTAGGATTTTTTTAGCTCGTTTCAAGCGCGAAAGTCTCCTCTTTCGAGTAATTTCATTCCATTTTCTGGGAGACAAACGGTTTGGACGCTATCTTCAAAATAGTGGAAGGGTTTTTTTGATTTCTTAAAATTTCGGAGTTTTTAAACCGCTGTATCTCAGTTTCTAGTAGGCCTATTTAGGATTTTTTTAGCTCGTTTCAAGCGCGAAAGTCTCCTCTTTCGAGTAATTTCATTCCATTTTCTGGGAGACAAACGGTTTGGACGCTATCTTTATATTAGTGGAAGGGTTTTTTTGATTTCTTAAAATTTCGGAGTTTTTAAACCGCTGTATCTCAGTTTCTAGTAGGCCTATTTAGGATTTTTTTAGCTCGTTTCAAGCGCGAAAGTCTCCTCTTTCGAGTAATTTCATTCCATTTTCTGGGAGACAAACGGTTTGGACGCTATCTTTATATTAGTGGAAGGGTTTTTTTGATTTCTTAAAATTTCGGAGTTTTTAAACCGCTGTATCTCAGTTTCTAGTAGGCCTATTTAGGATTTTTTTAGCTCGTTTCAAGCGCGAAAGTCTCCTCTTTCGAGTAATTTCATTCCATTTTCTGGGAGACAAACGGTTTGGACGCTATCTTCAAAATAGTGGAAGGGTTTTTTTGATTTTTTAAAATTTCGGAGTTTTTAAACCGCTGTATCTCAGTTTCTAGTAGGCCTATTTAGGATTTTTTTAGCTCGTTTCAAGCGCGAAAGTCTCCTCTTTCGAGTAATTTCATTCCATTTTCTGGGAGACAAACGGTTTGGACGCTATCTTTAAAATAGTGGAAGGGTTTTTTTGATTTTTTAAAATTTCGGAGTTTTTAAACCGCTGTATCTCAGTTTCTAGTAGGCCTATTTAGGATTTTTTTAGCTCGTTTCAAGCGCGAAAGTCTCCTCTTTCGAGTAATTTCATTCCATTTTCTGGGAGACAAACGGTTTGGACGCTATCTTCAAAATAGTGGAAGGGTTTTTTTGATTTCTTAAAATTTCGGAGTTTTTAAACCGCTGTATCTCAGTTTCTAGTAGGCCTATTTAGGATTTTTTTAGCTCGTTTCAAGCGCGAAAGTCTCCTCTTTCGAGTAATTTCATTCCATTTTCTGGGAGACAAACGGTTTGGACGCTATCTTTATATTAGTGGAAGGGTTTTTTTGATTTCTTAAAATTTCGGAGTTTTTAAACCGCTGTATCTCAGTTTCTAGTAGGCCTATTTAGGATTTTTTTAGCTCGTTTCAAGCGCGAAAGTCTCCTCTTTCGAGTAATTTCATTCCATTTTCTGGGAGACAAACGGTTTGGACGCTATCTTCAAAATAGTGGAAGGGTTTTTTTGATTTCTTAAAATTTCGGAGTTTTTAAACCGCTGTATCTCAGTTTCTAGTAGGCCTATTTAGGATTTTTTTAGCTCGTTTCAAGCGCGAAAGTCTCCTCTTTCGAGTAATTTCATTCCATTTTCTGGGAGACAAACGGTTTGGACGCTATCTTTATATTAGTGGAAGGGTTTTTTTGATTTCTTAAAATTTCGGAGTTTTTAAACCGCTGTATCTCAGTTTCTAGTAGGCCTATTTAGGATTTTTTTAGCTCGTTTCAAGCGCGAAAGTCTCCTCTTTCGAGTAATTTCATTCCATTTTCTGGGAGACAAACGGTTTGGACGCTATCTTTAAAATAGTGGAAGGGTTTTTTTGATTTCTTAAAATTTCGGAGTTTTTAAACCGCTGTATCTCAGTTTCTAGTAGGCCTATTTAGGATTTTTTTAGCTCGTTTCAAGCGCGAAAGTCTCCTCTTTCGAGTAATTTCATTCCATTTTCTGGGAGACAAACGGTTTGGACGCTATCTTCAAATTAGTGGAAGGGTTTTTTTGATTTCTTAAAATTTCGGAGTTTTTAAACCGCTGTATCTCAGTTTCTAGTAGGCCTATTTAGGATTTTTTTAGCTCGTTTCAAGCGCGAAAGTCTCCTCTTTCGAGTAATTTCATTCCATTTTCTGGGAGACAAACGGTTTGGACGCTATCTTTATATTAGTGGAAGGGTTTTTTTGATTTCTTAAAATTTCGGAGTTTTTAAACCGCTGTATCTCAGTTTCTAGTAGGCCTATTTAGGATTTTTTTAGCTCGTTTCAAGCGCGAAAGTCTCCTCTTTCGAGTAATTTCATTCCATTTTCTGGGAGACAAACGGTTTGGACGCTATCTTTAAATTAGTGGAAGGGTTTTTTTGATTTCTTAAAATTTCGGAGTTTTTAAACCGCTGTATCTCAGTTTCTAGTAGGCCTATTTAGGATTTTTTTAGCTCGTTTCAAGCGCGAAAGTCTCCTCTTTCGAGTAATTTCATTCCATTTTCTGGGAGACAAACGGTTTGGACGCTATCTTTAAAATAGTGGAAGGGTTTTTTTGATTTCTTAAAATTTCGGAGTTTTTAAACCGCTGTATCTCAGTTTCTAGTAGGCCTATTTAGGATTTTTTTAGCTCGTTTCAAGCGCGAAAGTCTCCTCTTTCGAGTAATTTCATTCCATTTTCTGGGAGACAAACGGTTTGGACGCTATCTTTAAAATAGTGGAAGGGTTTTTTTGATTTCTTAAAATTTCGGAGTTTTTAAACCGCTGTATCTCAGTTTCTAGTAGGCCTATTTAGGATTTTTTTAGCTCGTTTCAAGCGCGAAAGTCTCCTCTTTCGAGTAATTTCATTCCATTTTCTGGGAGACAAACGGTTTGGACGCTATCTTTAAAATAGTGGAAGGGTTTTTTTGATTTCTTAAAATTTCGGAGTTTTTAAACCGCTGTATCTCAGTTTCTAGTAGGCCTATTTAGGATTTTTTTAGCTCGTTTCAAGCGCGAAAGTCTCCTCTTTCGAGTAATTTCATTCCATTTTCTGGGAGACAAACGGTTTGGACGCTATCTTCAAATTAGTGGAAGGGTTTTTTTGATTTCTTAAAATTTCGGAGTTTTTAAACCGCTGTATCTCAGTTTCTAGTAGGCCTATTTAGGATTTTTTTAGCTCGTTTCAAGCGCGAAAGTCTCCTCTTTCGAGTAATTTCATTCCATTTTCTGGGAGACAAACGGTTTGGACGCTATCTTTATATTAGTGGAAGGGTTTTTTTGATTTCTTAAAATTTCGGAGTTTTTAAACCGCTGTATCTCAGTTTCTAGTAGGCCTATTTAGGATTTTTTTAGCTCGTTTCAAGCGCGAAAGTCTCCTCTTTCGAGTAATTTCATTCCATTTTCTGGGAGACAAACGGTTTGGACGCTATCTTCAAAATAGTGGAAGGGTTTTTTTGATTTCTTAAAATTTCGGAGTTTTTAAACCGCTGTATCTCAGTTTCTAGTAGGCCTATTTAGGATTTTTTTAGCTCGTTTCAAGCGCGAAAGTCTCCTCTTTCGAGTAATTTCATTCCATTTTCTGGGAGACAAACGGTTTGGACGCTATCTTTAAATTAGTGGAAGGGTTTTTTTGATTTCTTAAAATTTCGGAGTTTTTAAACCGCTGTATCTCAGTTTCTAGTAGGCCTATTTAGGATTTTTTTAGCTCGTTTCAAGCGCGAAAGTCTCCTCTTTCGAGTAATTTCATTCCATTTTCTGGGAGACAAACGGTTTGGACGCTATCTTCAAAATAGTGGAAGGGTTTTTTTGATTTCTTAAAATTTCGGAGTTTTTAAACCGCTGTATCTCAGTTTCTAGTAGGCCTATTTAGGATTTTTTTAGCTCGTTTCAAGCGCGAAAGTCTCCTCTTTCGAGTAATTTCATTCCATTTTCTGGGAGACAAACGGTTTGGACGCTATCTTTATATTAGTGGAAGGGTTTTTTTGATTTCTTAAAATTTCGGAGTTTTTAAACCGCTGTATCTCAGTTTCTAGTAGGCCTATTTAGGATTTTTTTAGCTCGTTTCAAGCGCGAAAGTCTCCTCTTTCGAGTAATTTCATTCCATTTTCTGGGAGACAAACGGTTTGGACGCTATCTTTATATTAGTGGAAGGGTTTTTTTGATTTCTTAAAATTTCGGAGTTTTTAAACCGCTGTATCTCAGTTTCTAGTAGGCCTATTTAGGATTTTTTTAGCTCGTTTCAAGCGCGAAAGTCTCCTCTTTCGAGTAATTTCATTCCATTTTCTGGGAGACAAACGGTTTGGACGCTATCTTTATATTAGTGGAAGGGTTTTTTTGATTTCTTAAAATTTCGGAGTTTTTAAACCGCTGTATCTCAGTTTCTAGTAGGCCTATTTAGGATTTTT
Source organism: Apis florea (assembly GCF_048593485.1). Classification (NCBI taxonomy): domain Eukaryota; kingdom Metazoa; phylum Arthropoda; class Insecta; order Hymenoptera; family Apidae; genus Apis; species Apis florea. The sequence goes on along the minus strand of NW_028256553.1, from coordinate 6,081,975 downwards.
TTAGCTCGTTTCAAGCGCGAAAGTCTCCTCTTTCGAGTAATTTCATTCCATTTTCTGGGAGACAAACGGTTTGGACGCTATCTTCAAAATAGTGGAAGGGTTTTTTTGATTTCTTAAAATTTCGGAGTTTTTAAACCGCTGTATCTCAGTTTCTAGTAGGCCTATTTAGGATTTTTTTAGCTCGTTTCAAGCGCGAAAGTCTCCTCTTTCGAGTAATTTCATTCCATTTTCTGGGAGACAAACGGTTTGGACGCTATCTTCAAAATAGTGGAAGGGTTTTTTTGATTTCTTAAAATTTCGGAGTTTTTAAACCGCTGTATCTCAGTTTCTAGTAGGCCTATTTAGGATTTTTTTAGCTCGTTTCAAGCGCGAAAGTCTCCTCTTTCGAGTAATTTCATTCCATTTTCTGGGAGACAAACGGTTTGGACGCTATCTTTATATTAGTGGAAGGGTTTTTTTGATTTCTTAAAATTTCGGAGTTTTTAAACCGCTGTATCTCAGTTTCTAGTAGGCCTATTTAGGATTTTTTTAGCTCGTTTCAAGCGCGAAAGTCTCCTCTTTCGAGTAATTTCATTCCATTTTCTGGGAGACAAACGGTTTGGACGCTATCTTCAAAATAGTGGAAGGGTTTTTTTGATTTCTTAAAATTTCGGAGTTTTTAAACCGCTGTATCTCAGTTTCTAGTAGGCCTATTTAGGATTTTTTTAGCTCGTTTCAAGCGCGAAAGTCTCCTCTTTCGAGTAATTTCATTCCATTTTCTGGGAGACAAACGGTTTGGACGCTATCTTTATATTAGTGGAAGGGTTTTTTTGATTTCTTAAAATTTCGGAGTTTTTAAACCGCTGTATCTCAGTTTCTAGTAGGCCTATTTAGGATTTTTTTAGCTCGTTTCAAGCGCGAAAGTCTCCTCTTTCGAGTAATTTCATTCCATTTTCTGGGAGACAAACGGTTTGGACGCTATCTTTAAAATAGTGGAAGGGTTTTTTTGATTTCTTAAAATTTCGGAGTTTTTAAACCGCTGTATCTCAGTTTCTAGTAGGCCTATTTAGGATTTTTTTAGCTCGTTTCAAGCGCGAAAGTCTCCTCTTTCGAGTAATTTCATTCCATTTTCTGGGAGACAAACGGTTTGGACGCTATCTTTAAAATAGTGGAAGGGTTTTTTTGATTTCTTAAAATTTCGGAGTTTTTAAACCGCTGTATCTCAGTTTCTAGTAGGCCTATTTAGGATTTTTTTAGCTCGTTTCAAGCGCGAAAGTCTCCTCTTTCGAGTAATTTCATTCCATTTTCTGGGAGACAAACGGTTTGGACGCTATCTTTAAATTAGTGGAAGGGTTTTTTTGATTTCTTAAAATTTCGGAGTTTTTAAACCGCTGTATCTCAGTTTCTAGTAGGCCTATTTAGGATTTTTTTAGCTCGTTTCAAGCGCGAAAGTCTCCTCTTTCGAGTAATTTCATTCCATTTTCTGGGAGACAAACGGTTTGGACGCTATCTTCAAAATAGTGGAAGGGTTTTTTTGATTTCTTAAAATTTCGGAGTTTTTAAACCGCTGTATCTCAGTTTCTAGTAGGCCTATTTAGGATTTTTTTAGCTCGTTTCAAGCGCGAAAGTCTCCTCTTTCGAGTAATTTCATTCCATTTTCTGGGAGACAAACGGTTTGGACGCTATCTTTATATTAGTGGAAGGGTTTTTTTGATTTCTTAAAATTTCGGAGTTTTTAAACCGCTGTATCTCAGTTTCTAGTAGGCCTATTTAGGATTTTTTTAGCTCGTTTCAAGCGCGAAAGTCTCCTCTTTCGAGTAATTTCATTCCATTTTCTGGGAGACAAACGGTTTGGACGCTATCTTCAAATTAGTGGAAGGGTTTTTTTGATTTCTTAAAATTTCGGAGTTTTTAAACCGCTGTATCTCAGTTTCTAGTAGGCCTATTTAGGATTTTTTTAGCTCGTTTCAAGCGCGAAAGTCTCCTCTTTCGAGTAATTTCATTCCATTTTCTGGGAGACAAACGGTTTGGACGCTATCTTTATATTAGTGGAAGGGTTTTTTTGATTTCTTAAAATTTCGGAGTTTTTAAACCGCTGTATCTCAGTTTCTAGTAGGCCTATTTAGGATTTTTTTAGCTCGTTTCAAGCGCGAAAGTCTCCTCTTTCGAGTAATTTCATTCCATTTTCTGGGAGACAAACGGTTTGGACGCTATCTTCAAATTAGTGGAAGGGTTTTTTTGATTTCTTAAAATTTCGGAGTTTTTAAACCGCTGTATCTCAGTTTCTAGTAGGCCTATTTAGGATTTTTTTAGCTCGTTTCAAGCGCGAAAGTCTCCTCTTTCGAGTAATTTCATTCCATTTTCTGGGAGACAAACGGTTTGGACGCTATCTTTAAAATAGTGGAAGGGTTTTTTTGATTTCTTAAAATTTCGGAGTTTTTAAACCGCTGTATCTCAGTTTCTAGTAGGCCTATTTAGGATTTTTTTAGCTCGTTTCAAGCGCGAAAGTCTCCTCTTTCGAGTAATTTCATTCCATTTTCTGGGAGACAAACGGTTTGGACGCTATCTTCAAAATAGTGGAAGGGTTTTTTTGATTTCTTAAAATTTCGGAGTTTTTAAACCGCTGTATCTCAGTTTCTAGTAGGCCTATTTAGGATTTTTTTAGCTCGTTTCAAGCGCGAAAGTCTCCTCTTTCGAGTAATTTCATTCATATATGCAATTACGCGTTTCAGCATACGGAACTTGAAGAGTGAAGAATCTGTATCGAGGAAAAGCAAATATATACCAATTATGAAATAGTGATGCTACTTGCAACATTCAATCAACATTCAATTTCAAATAAATTTTCAGTGAATGTTTATTATCCCCAATAAATTTATCTTCACTTTTTTTCCATCATTTCTTTCTTCAATTACATATCGTTTATTAAATCATTTTCAAACTTCTATATTATCACTATGCAATCTATGTAGCCTATCGTTCAAAAATATTAAATATATTAGATAGTTCTTCTTATAACATAAGATCACATTCTACTTCTATATTTTCAACGATACTATGGAAATTTCTTGATTACTAATCTAATCTATTTCCGTCTGAATTTAAAGTCATCAGCTCCAAAGATATGTATCTGTACTAATTTTATCGTAGTCAGACTATCGGGTCCAAAAATTTTAATGTAAAATGAAAAATATTTTTAAAAAATTAATACAAATCACTTTACCGATGCCTATTATATTATTTTTTTCATCATTATGTAATACTATTAATGTTAATGTTCTTTTGATGACTCTTAAACCATTTTCATCTAAACTTATAAACGATTCTAAATTTTTCTGCAATTTTGTATTACTGATAAATGCACAAATATGTGAAAAGTGGAAATATGTACGAAACATTTATTTGAGAAATGTTGTGATATATCTGGTTTCCGTTTCTGTTTTGTTATTTTTCGTATACTCTCTTAAATTAATTTCATATGTTGTGAATAATATTTTTAATTTTAAATAAATTTTGTTTTTTTAAATTTTTAAACGTTTACTTTACTTACTTTAAATGAAAAAGAAAAAGAAAGAAAAAGAACAAAAATAACGATTTTCGATTTTGATGCCTGTTTTAATTTTCTAACAAAAAGAGAAAAACGAATATTTTTTATCTGATGGATGTTTACGTCAAACTTTGTATTTTACTGTCGTTTATATATATTTTTAGATACACATTGTACTAAAAGATCCAAAATTTTTAATTAGTAATCAAATTTCCTGCTTCGTTTCATTATTTACGTTCAAAGATTATAGAATAGCTCTAAAGTTAGTAACTGTGCTTCCGCATAACATTTTATGACTGCCTGTATATGTTGACGTGCAGACACATTATTTGAATGAATTTTTATAAAAAAATTAAAATAATTATTACATAAAAGTTACTTGCGTTAACTGTGTCTTATTTCAATAATATATAGTTTAATTTTTAATTTTATGATTTTATGAAAATTTACGTGATACTTTCAAGAACACTAGGGTCCAAACTTCCTTCATGACTTTCGCAGGAAAAAACAATGCAGTGGATTGTGAAATGAGCGTTGTCATTTCATTACAAATTGCTACATTTATTAATGACATATGAAAAAATCCACGATAATCTGGATATCCAACTCTCGAAATCTTTCGCAAATTAGAACAAAATTTTAAAAAGAATGTGAGAATGTTCAAAATAACAAAACTATCAAAGTTAATATGGATATATATTATAAGTGCGATTTATATTTATTTATGTTTTAAAATTATTATTATTATATGAGCGATTGTTAGTTTTATAATATAAATTTGTAGAAATATTTAAAAGAGAAAAATAATTAAATTATTAACACTTTTACACTTTCAAATTAAAGAAATAATATAGACATAAGAAAACTCGAACACTTCATTAAACACTTATTAAAATATTACTCTTTATTTTTTATCTTAATCGATTCATATTTCATTTTTATTTTCTTTAATGTCAAATTTTAAACTTTCATATTTAAAAGAGAAAAATAATTAAATTATTTACACTTTTACACTTTCAAATTAAAGAAATAATATAGACATAAGAAAAGTCGAACTTCATTAAACATTTATTAAAATATTACTCTTTATTTTTTATGTCAAATGATTCATATTTCATTTTTATTTTTTTTAATGTTAAATTTTAAACTTTTTAGGATAGTTATTATATGAAGGATAATTATAATCTTTTCATATATAGGTTATAATCATTAAAGTTAGATATTATTTATTCATAACAATTTTTTTCAATTATACGTTTAATTTCTCTGTATTTTATAATTTGTATTGTATTTTTAAATCTATTATTATAATATATATGAATATATATATATATATGATAATATATATGAATCACTGTTTCACAAAAGATAAATTCACGGAAATTGTATTAGGAAGTAGATACACGTGACGACAGAAAACGCAAACTAAATAATGTATATATATTTTAGTTCATACAATAACATCCGAAAATTAAAGTATCATATATATTTACAATATATCACATTGTTATAAATTAAAAATTTAGCACAGCTATTACCAATGTTATTTTAACATAATTTGTTATATTGTTATATTCAATTAATAATAAATTAATTAACAAATATATCATATCGTGAATTTTCAATTTACCGAACAGAAAATAGCGGATATCATTATTATTAAATAATATACGATCGTTTTTCATAAAGATATCATTTATTCATTTTTTTTAATTAAGGTGAACCTTTATAAAAGGATACAATATATACGTATATGTATATACACATATACGTAAAAAGTAAGATCAGTATTTAATTCTTTAAAATTAATTTAGATACTACCATGTGGAGACGAAATATTTCTACAAAAGTGAGTAAGAGATTTTTCTCAAAAAAAAAAAAAAAAAAAAAAAAAATTAAAAAAATAAAAAGAAATTAAATATTTCATCGAGCTATGCGTGATAATATGAAACCATTTCCCTTTTTCTAAAATTATTAGAAGATTGCAACAATGTATTAACAAAAATTAAAGTTAAATACAGATATTAAATTAATTATATTTTTACATAAATATATCTATTTTTGAACATTTTTTGTGAGAATTAATTTCACATGATTGTGACTGCTTAGCTGAATAATATCGATGCGCATGCATAGCGATTAGATGGAAAGAAAAGATTTTTCTGAAAAAATAAAAAAAATATTGACCGCTTTTTTCGCTAAAAATTATATCGTTATTAATTTTTTTTATCGAAAATGCAATTTTCGTCTGAACGGTTGAACGGATATAGAAATCGCTACATTACTACCTAAATCTATTTATAAATTCAAGAAGTAACTCTTTTGGTAGAAGAGTTTCATTGAGTCTCTAAATAGTTTACATATACGTAATAAATGTTATTGTATATATTGTTTTCGCTTGATAAACTTATATTCTGAATTCATTGTTAATATATTTTATATCGCAACTTACAGTGTAACTCGATTTCTATAACGTAATGAATAACTCGAAATTGCTATCATGGAAAAAATTGAAAAATTCATTTCCGGAAAATTTGTGTTGCGTATTAAACATAATGTATGAACATTTTTCTAGATAGCAATTTATTTTTCTTTTAATAATATGCTGTAGAATATTTAATAAAATAAAACATTTTATCGGAACTTTTTATAATTAAATATTGATGTTTCTAAAGATGAATTTTAACCAATATTGAAAAAAAATTTTAATGATTTCTTTTATTATATTTTTTTAAATAAGAAATTTTATATATGTCTTGGCTCACTTAAGAAAATGCGAGTGATTTTCTTGAATAATATTGAAGTATTTTCTTTTCTCAAAAATTGGAACTTCTTTTGAGCAACGTAAACTATTTTGACCATATTTAATACTTTCAAGTTCGGCCGTTTTTCTTCTGTTTTCATTAATTTTATTTGATTCATTAAATGATTTTTATGATCGATCTGATCATAATTTTTAGTAATTCTAACATTTTATCGGATCCTTACAATTATTATTATCCTACAATAAACAATTATTTTCCTACAATTATTACATTTCTTATAATTGATTAGTTTTATTTTTAGGCTTCATTACGAGTTTCATTTTTTCACATGAGTTTCATTTAAATTTAGATTTTAAATATGAAAATGTGTATTAAATATTGGTTTTGAATTTATTCTTTTAAATAACTTATAGGTCGTGATATATTTTCCATATAATTAAATGAAAATTTTTTTGAAATATTAAGTACTCATGTTTCTCATTACTATAAGTAGTAATTTCTTTATTATATTATATGTCAAAAATATAAAAAGAAAAAGACATTTTTACTTTTAAATCATTAAGAATAATTTATTTTAGAGTGTCGAAAAATTATTTCGTTATATATCACATAATATCATAATGCATTTTAATTAATTTTGAAATAAGAATTTTACTTTGTACTAATTATTTCTCAATGTAATAATGTATGTTTGAATGTATGCTTGAATGAATATTACGAATTTTTTTTTTATTTTTATCTTTAATATGCGTTACGAACAAACTGAGTCCAGAACAAAGCAACACTATCTTAGCAAAGGGAATTTTTTTTAACGATAATTATATAATTCAAATATTGCATATTATATTAAACTAAATTTTAAAATAGTTAATGATATATTTAATAAAATATGAATTTATTATCTTTTCGTTGAAGAACTTCGTTATGCAAACCACATTATGATATGATATTATCACGAATAATCTCACTTTACGGTTCCCTCACTTTATCCAACGTAAATTTAAAATATCTAATTATTCGTTAATTTAGCCTTATCGAACATATATTACTATTATTATTCTCCACGAAATATAATTTAAGTTTTGTAAAAAAAAAATAGAAAAAGAAAAAATGATTAAAAATTATTTCTAATCATTTCCTCATTCGTAATTGTTATATACAAAATTATCATAATACAATAAAATTTTTTTTTATGTAAAAATTATTTTTTGTATATAAATGAATAATATAATTTCATAAAGATGCTCAATGAAAGAATCTTATTACTTGACAAGCTTCAAAGTATTTATTAGAAGAAATATGAAAAGAAATTATTATACAAATAAAATTGATCGAAAGACTATTGCATTTAGTGTAAAAAATAATATATAATTAAAATATATGAAACACATATTTAATTTAAATAAGTAATTTTGAACATTTAAGTAACAAATTTTGTTAACAATGATATTTACAAATTTGCGATAATCTTCAAAGGTAATTGCATAAAGTTTACAACAATAAACGAATGAATGCAATAATAACATTTATAAAAATTGAATTAGTTTTTAAATTGGATATTAAGTACCAAACATGATTTTAAAAATTTTCTATACTTCAATATATAAAATATTTAGTGTCAATATTGATTTCATCTTCTGATGAGAAGCATCTTCTCTTTTAATAATGAACAGCTTCTGCTTTTAAATATGTCATGGAAAATAAAAATTTTCACTCACTTTATAAATTGTATAAATATTCATTAGTCAATTGGTTACAAATTTCTATAGAAATTTTCTAGTAGCTGCACATTTTCATTTGTTATGTTCTAAATCTCGATTATCAGTGATGGTGGAAATACTTTTATTATTTTGTCATCATCTTTCAATCAGAGAATATCAAGTTAACGATTTCGAATTTTTCTTATTCCTTCGAATTGAAATAATTGTAAATAAATTATAGAGAATAAATTGAAGTTTCTACTTAAAATTTTTTTTATATATAAAATAACCACTTTCTTCACTAAAATATATTGATAAAATATATTGCAAAAACTGTTCCACATAGAATTTCCTGGATTTATTTTCTTACTATAAATGGTTGCGAGAAGCGAAAATATTCTTCAAACATATGATAAAAAATTTCTCGTTTCTAGGATGATGGTATATTTCTAGAAAATTTTGAAATATCATGTTGAAAAATTCAGGTTATTTTGCACTAACATCACATAATATGATGTACAGAAATCATATGAAATGGAATATAACGTTAAAAATTATTTTTTCTGATACTGCAAATATCTGTATGCTTTTTTTTTAATTGATAAGGATAAGGATAAGCAGCTGATAAGGACTGATAACATAACATTCAATAATTTTTTAAATGATTTAAGATAAAAAAATTTAAAAAAAATTTTTTTTTAATAATATTACTTATTAATTTTTTGTTATTTAAATTGAAATGAAATCTAACTATAATTATTTGAAACATATTATTTATTCAGGAATAGAAAAATAATTAATAAATATTAAAAATTTAAATATTAGTTAATAAGCAATTTTATAATAATTAATAAAACTTAAACTCGGAAATTAAATTAAATAAAAATATATTAAAGTACCAGCAAAAGCGGTTAAACTTAATTTATAAATTAATTTATTTCAATAAATATTTATTAATAATTGAATTTTTTAAGTTTTAAATTTTATAATATATATATTAATTAATTTTAATAATTACTAATAAATTTAATTAATTAATAAAATACTTTGATTAAAGATTATTATTAGATATCCTCTTTTGGAAAAATTTAAAAATTTATTAAATTACTAAATTGTTAAACGTAAATCATTAAAAATAAATAATACAGTTGCTTGTTCTAATTAGAGAAGTACTTAAGTTATATTTATGTATTTTTGTTTTATTAATTTTAATAGTTTAAAGTTATTAATAATTGATTAACTTTAAATATCAAATTAAGATGTAGTATACTTAGATTAGTTCAATTAGATTAATTCAACAAATGAAATTTTTAAATAATTTAATTTTAAAATAAATTTGAAAGAAGATTTAAAAATAAATTAAAATAATTTTTAATTGAAAATAATTTTAAAAAATATACAAACTATATATCAATTTCATTTAAGTTGAAATAAATTGTAATATATATGTAATAAAAATACTGGAAAGTTTTCTTGGATTTCATAAAATTACAATTCAATAAAAATATTTTTTTTACATCAAAAAATTAAATAATTAATTTGAAACATTATTTATTAAAAAAATATATATTTTTATTAGAATTTAAAATTATAATATATATTAATAAATAAAGATTAATAATTAATTATTGTTAGATTAATTATTTTGAAATAATTAAATATTTCATGAAGTAAAGTAATATAAATAAATAAGTTTAAATTTAAAAAAATAGAGATGTAAATTTATACTTCTTATATCAAAATTAATTAAAATTATTTTAATTATAATTAATAATCACAAAAGTAAATGAGATAAAACTTTATATCTTTTTATTGTTTAAATAAAATTATTAATATAAATTTAGAGATTAAATTTTAAATGCATTTATTAATATCTAATATTTTAAAAAATAAATTTAATTTAGATATAAAATTATTTAATAAAATTAATTTAAAATAATTTTATTAAATTGTATTATAAAATTTATGGAACAAGCTATGAATATGTAAATAAAAATTTAATTTTTAAATTAAATTTAAATTTTATAAAAATATTTTTTTTAACCTAAAAAATTTAATAATTAAATAAAATTTTACTAACATATTTTATTAATATATGAAATTAATTTGGTTTCGCTGATGTCGAAATTAGTCGTGTGGCGGCCTAATTGACACCGGACGATGTCTTCTTGAGAGCTGCGTCCCAAGCTCGATGTGACCGTGTTCGACGATCGGAGGTACGGTTTACAATGACGATTGACTACGACATTTCTGCGGTAGTGTTGACTGCATGAGAAGTATTTCGGTAGTGTTGATTGCTCAAAGAGATGATCGGTAGTGAGTGTTAGTCAGGAAGAAAGTAACTCAGGTTGACTCTCTTCCTGGCTAATTGGGAGTGTCCCAATTATGATGGGCAAAATGTCGGTGCTGTAATTGGGTACCGACATCATCCGATTCGCGATATAGGTCATGGGCGGGCGGGCAGATGTTTTGATCTAGAACATTCGATGGTCGAGGCGAATGTTGTTTTGGTAACCTAAACAAGACACAGCTGTTTTTTGCTCAAGTTCACCGACGCCTCACCGCGCAGTCGCGGGGGAGACCTAAACCGACACGAATATTTCTCGAATGTCCTATTAACAGGTCGCGATGACGCTCGCGACCATAATTATATAATATATAATATTAATGATTAAATTAATAATAAAAAAATATATTTAATGTACAATTACTAAATTAGATGATTTAATAATTCTAGAATTTGGTAGTATATTATTGGTAGTATATTATTCATTTGTTTATGAAAAACATGTCTTATAGAATATAATTTTATAAGTCAATTTGTTCCGTGAATTTTAAAGGCTGAAAGAAAATATTAGGTTAATTATAAAGATAAGATAATAATTTGTATTCTGAATTGAAGAATTGTATGAACGAATTAATGAAATAATTACAGACCCTAAATTAATTTAAAGAAACTAAATTTTTAGTTAAAAAACAAAATTTAATTAGAGGATGATAAGGATTATCTCTATAGAACATAATTTATTTATTTTAATTTTCATGATGTGCAGAGCAAGTACATGCAGTATTTGATGGTATAAATTTCACCGACGAATATTACGTGATTTTCATGAAGTGCAGGACACGTAAATAAGGTAGTTGGTGGTGAAGAATTCATCGATGAATATTCAGCTTATTATATGCTTTTTAGGACCATTATATGTGGTAGTTGGTGGTGAAGAATTCATCGGTGAATATTCAGCTTATTATATGCTTTTTAGGACCATTATATGTGGTAGTTGGTGGTGAAAAATTCATCGATGAATATTCAGCTTATTATATGCTTTTTAGGACCATTATATGTGGTAGTTGGTGGTGAAAAATTCATCGATGAATATTCAGCTTATTATATGCTTTTTAGGACCATTATATGTGGTAGTTGGTGGTGAAAAATTCATCGATGAATATTCAGCTTATTATATGCTTTTTAGGACCATTATATGTGGTAGTTGGTGGTGAAAAATTCATCGATGAATATTCAGCTTATTATATGCTTTTTAGGACCATTATATGTGGTAGTTGGTGGTGAAAAATTCATCGATGAATATTCAGCTTATTATATGCTTTTTAGGACCATTATATGTGGTAGTTGGTGGTGAAAAATTCATCGATGAATATTCAGCTTATTATATGCTTTTTAGGACCATTATATGTGGTAGTTGGTGGTGAAAAATTCATCGATGAATATTCAGCTTATTATATGCTTTTTAGGACCATTATATGTGGTAGTTGGTGGTGAAAAATTCATCGATGAATATTCAGCTTATTATATGCTTTTTAGGACCATTATATGTGGTAGTTGGTGGTGAAAAATTCATCGATGAATATTCAGCTTATTATATGCTTTTTAGGACCATTATATGTGGTAGTTGGTGGTGAAAAATTCATCGATGAATATTCAGCTTATTATATGCTTTTTAGGACCATTATATGTGGTAGTTGGTGGTGAAAAATTCATCGATGAATATTCAGCTTATTATATGCTTTTTAGGACCATTATATGTGGTAGTTGGTGGTGAAAAATTCATCGATGAATATTCAGCTTATTATATGCTTTTTAGGACCATTATATGTGGTAGTTGGTGGTGGAAAATTCATCGATGAATATTCAGCTTATTATATGCTTTTTAGGACCATTATATGTGGTAGTTGGTGGTGAAAAATTCATCGATGAATATTCAGCTTATTATATGCTTTTTAGGACCATTATATGTGGTAGTTGGTGGTGAAAAATTCATCGATGAATATTCAGCTTATTATATGCTTTTTAGGACCATTATATGTGGTAGTTGGTGGTGAAAAATTCATCGATGAATATTCAGCTTATTATATGCTTTTTAGGACCATTATATGTGGTAGTTGGTGGTGAAAAATTCATCGATGAATATTCAGCTTATTATATGCTTTTTAGGACCATTATATGTGGTAGTTGGTGGTGAAAAATTCATCGATGAATATTCAGCTTATTATATGCTTTTTAGGACCATTATATGTGGTAGTTGGTGGTGAAAAATTCATCGATGAATATTCAGCTTATTATATGCTTTTTAGGACCATTATATGTGGTAGTTGGTGGTGAAAAATTCATCGATGAATATTCAGCTTATTATATGCTTTTTAGGACCATTATATGTGGTAGTTGGTGGTGAAAAATTCATCGATGAATATTCAGCTTATTATATGCTTTTTAGGACCATTATATGTGGTAGTTGGTGGTGAAAAATTCATCGATGAATATTCAGCTTATTATATGCTTTTTAGGACCATTATATGTGGTAGTTGGTGGTGAAAAATTCATCGATGAATATTCAGCTTATTATATGCTTTTTAGGACCATTATATGTGGTAGTTGGTGGTGAAAAATTCATCGATGAATATTCAGCTTATTATATGCTTTTTAGGACCATTATATGTGGTAGTTGGTGGTGAAAAATTCATCGATGAATATTCAGCTTATTATATGCTTTTTAGGACCATTATATGTGGTAGTTGGTGGTGAAAAATTCATCGATGAATATTCAGCTTATTATATGCTTTTTAGGACCATTATATGTGGTAGTTGGTGGTGAAAAATTCATCGATGAATATTCAGCTTATTATATGCTTTTTAGGACCATTATATGTGGTAGTTGACAGTGAAAAATTCGTCGATGAATATTATGCGATTATGATGATGTACAGGGCCAGTATATGCGGCAGTTGATTTTGTGAATTTTATCAACAATGAATATTGCGATAGGATGATGTACAGAGCTAATGTATGCGTCAGTTGATGATATTTGATCGATTTGAATTTCATCGATGATGAATATTATACATTTAGGATGATGTACGCGTCAAGTGTATGTTGTGTATATTGATAGTGTGAATTTCATCAACGATGAATATGTGATTGTACAGGATCAGTGTATATAGTGGGTGACGATGTGAATTTCATCGTGGAAATTTATTGCGATGGGGATGTTGTACAGAATCAGTATATATGGTGGATGACGATGTGAATTTCATCGACGAAATTTATTGTGATGGGGATGTTGTACAGGACCAACATATATGGTAGGCAATAATGTAAATCTCATCGATGAATATATGAGGATGAGGATACGTACCAGATAAGTACATATGAATGGCGATAAAGAAGTAAAGATAATGTAGAAGTAGAAGTATCGTTGGGGCGACATCTTGGCTCCGGTGGTTCTGGAACGATTTCTGACTCCTTCCTGCGGTCGTCGTGGACATCGTGCATTCGACTACAAGACCGCTGTCGTAACCTTCTGCTGGTCAACGTGAATATCATCCGTTTGATGAATCAAATAAGTCGATTGATATAAGCCAAGATTAAGATAGCAGTGACTCGAATTGGTTTTTTTTTATTTTTTCTCCCGTTATTCCTCAATAGTCAAGTATAATTTTAATTTCATTTAACCTTTTTCGTGCGAAGTAAGAGATGTGATTCGTAATTTTTAACGCGAATCGTAGATTTAAGATTAGTCTTGTATTATTTATGTAAGATTTATGTAAGATTTATGTAAGATTTTTGTAAGATATTTTGAGATTTAGATTAAGCTCGATCATTGTAAAAATAATTGTAAACTAATAAATAATCATGTCATTCCAAATTAATTTTTCTTTTCAGAGTTTTCAGATTTATTTAATTTTTATTTTTTATTCTTACTTCTTCTATTTTTTTCAGAATTTATTTAACATTAATTACATTTTATTGACCGGGCAGTGTAACTAATAAATAAAACATACGGATTTGGAGGAATGAATATAATTATTTATATGCAATTGTGCGTATCTGCTCACGGAACATGAGGAATAAAGAATTTGTATCGAGAAAAAACAAATATATACCAATTGAATGAAATAATGATGCTGCTTGCGACATTCAATCATAAATAAAATTTCAGTGAAAGTTTAAATTCTATATATCATTTATATTTTGTCTAATTCATTCATGTTAATTATTAATTTTAATATTTCGTACTTTATTTATGTGTTCTTAATTTATTTAATTTTTATTGCATTTAATTTTTTAGCTTTAGGTGGATCTCGGTGCAAAATTTTTCTTTTCAAAGTTTTCTCTTAAAAAGAATAATACATGAAAAATAATTTATTAGTATGATTCAGTAATTTCCATAATTTTGTCTTGCTGTTTTTGATAAACATTCCTTAATTAATTTTTTACATTGTGAATAATTTTTTTAATTATAAATAAATTTAATTTTTCTAAATTTTTAAACGTTTACTTTAAATCCAGAAAAAAAAACAAAAATAATGATCATCGATTCTGATGCCAGGTTTAATTTTCTAACAAAAAGGGAAAAATAAATATTTTTTACCTGATGGATGACTAGGTCAAGATTTACATTTTACTTTATATAATCGTCGTACTAAAAGTGCCCGAAGCTGATCTATATCTAATAATCAAATTTCCTGCTTCGTTTCATTATTTACGTTTAAAGATGATAGAATACAATAGCCTTAATGCTTAATGCCGGTTCAACTTCTGCATAACTATATCTTAAGACTGTCTGTATATTATCTGCCTGTGACGTGTAACTATAAACACATTGAATGAATTTTTTTCTCATAAAAAAAAAATATTCAAATATTTATTACATAAGAGTTATTTATGCTAACTGTGTCTTCATACAATAATATATAATTCAATAATTTTATGATTTTATGAAAACTTATATGAAATTTAAGAACAGTAGGATCCAAACTTCCTTTACAACTTTCGTAACAAAACACAATGCAGTGGATTGTGAAAGGAGCGTTGTCATTTCATTACAAATTGCTGCATTTATTAATGGCAATTGAACAAATCCACGACAATCTGGACATCCAAATCTTTTGCAGAAAAAACATGAAAAAATTTTAAAAAGAATGTGAGAATGTTCAAAATAGCAAAACTATCAAAATTAATATGGATACAAATTGTACGTGAGATTTATATTTATTTATATTTAAAAATATTATTATTATATAAACGATTGTTAGTTTTATATAAATTTAATATAAATTTGTAAAAATATTTAAAAGAGAAAAATAATGAAATTATTTACACTTTTACACTTTCAAATTAAAGAAATAATATAGACATAAGAAAATTAAAACACTTCATTAAACACTTATTAAAATATTACCCTTTATTTTTTATCTTAAACGATTGATATTTCATTTTTATTTTTTTTAATGTCAAATTTTAAACTTTCATATTTAAAAGAGAAAAATAATTAAATTATTTACACTTTTACACTTTCAAATTAAAGAAATAATATAGACATAAGAAAAGTCGAATTTCATTAAACATTTATTAAAATATTACTCTTTATTTTTTATGTCAAATGATTCATATTTCATTTTTATTTTTTTTAATGTTAAATTTTAAACTTTTTAGGATAGTTATTATATTAAGGATAGTTATAATCTTTTCGTATATATAGGTTATAATCATTAAGGTTACATATTATTTATTCATACCAATGTTTTTTCAATTATGCATTTTATTTTTTGTATTTTATAATTTATATTATATTTTTAAATATATCTATTATACAATATATATGAATATATATATTTCACGAAAGATAAATTCACGGAAATTGTATTTAAATACATACATGTGACGACTAAAAACGCCATTTAAACTAAATAACGTAAATGTATTTTAGCTCATATAATAACATTCGAAAATTTAAGTATCATGTATATTTACAATATATCACATTGCTATAAATTAATAATTTAGCACAGCTGTTAACTATATTATTTCAACATAATTTGTTATATTATTATATTTAGTTAATAATAAATTAATTAACAAATATATTGTATCATGAATTTTCAATTTACCGAACAGAAAATACAAGATATCATTATTATCAGAAAAAATATACGATCGTTTTTCATAAAAATATCAATTATTTATTTTTTAAAAAATCATTATTTTTTTTTTTAATTAAAATGAAAATTTTATAAAAGAATACAATATATATTGTGTGTGTGTATATATATGAATATATATATATATATACACATACACATAAAAAATAAGATCAATTTTTAATTCTTCAAAATTAATTTAGATACTACCATGTCGAAACGAAATATTTCTACAAATAAGGGAGTAAAAGAACATAGATTTTTCTCAAAAAAAAAAAAAAAGAAAATGAAAAAAATGGAAAAAAATTAAATATTTCATCGAGCTATGCGAATATAAAACTATTTCCCTTTTTCTAAAATTATTAGAAGATTGCAACAATGTATTAACAAAAATTAAAGTTAAATACAGATATTAAATTAATTATATTTTTACATAAATATATCTATTTTTGAACATTTTTTGTGAGAATTAATTTCACATGACTGTGACTGCCTAGCCTGAATAATATCGATGCGCATGCATAGCGATTAGATGGAAAGAAAAGATTTTTCTGAAAAAATAAAAAAAATATTGACTGCTTTTTTCGCTAAAAATTATATCATTATTAATTTTTTTTACCGAAAATGCAATTTTCGTCTGAACGGTTGAACGGATATAGAAATCGCTACATTACTACCTAAATCTATTTATAAATTCAAGAAGTAACTCTTTTGGTAGAAGAGTTTCATCGAGTCTTTATATAGTTTACATATACGTAATAAATGTTATTGTATATATTGTTTTCGCTTGATAAACTTATATTCTGAATTCATTGTTAATATATTTTATATCGCAACTTACAGTGTAACTCGATTTCTATAACGTAATGAATAACTCGAAATTGTTGTCATGGAAAAAATTGAAAAATTCATTTCCGGAAAATTTGTGTTGCGGATTAAACATAATATATGAACATTTTTCTAGATAGCAATTTATTTTTCTTTTAATAATATACTGTAGAATATTTAATAAAATAAAACATTTTATCGGAATTTTTTATAATTAAATATTGATGTTTCGAAAGATAAATTTTAACCAATATTGAAAAAAATTTTTGATGATTTCTTTTATTATTTTTCTTTAAATAAAAAATTTTATATATGTCTTGGCTCAGTTAAGAAAATGCGAGTGATTTTCTTGAATAATATTGAAGTATTTCCTTTTCTCAAAAATTGAAACTTCTTTTGAGCAACGTAAACTATTTTGACCATATTTAATACTTTCAAGTTCGGCCGTTTTTCTTCTGTTTTCATTAATTTTATTTGATTCATTAAATGATTTTTATGATCGATTTGATCATAATTTTTAGTAATTCTAACATTTTATCGGATCCTTACAATTATTATTATCCTACAATAAACAATTATTTTCCTACAATTATTACATTTCTTATAATTGATTAGTTTTATTTTTAAGCTCCATTACGAGTTTCATTTTTTTTCACATGAGTTTCATTTAAATTTAGATTTCAAATATGAATATGTGTACTTAATATTGATTTTGAATATATTTTCCATACAATTAAATGAAATTTTTTTTTAAATATTAAGTACTCATACTTCTCATTATTATAAGTAGTAATTTCTTCATTATATTATACGCCAAAAATATAAAAGGAAAAATATGATAATTAATTAGAAATATTTTTTCTATTATTTCAATGACTTTAAAAATATCATTATTATTCGTCGAGATCATCGTTCGGAACAATTTTTCCTTATATATATCTTTCTTCACTAATAAGATTTTAATCGTTTGTTCTTTATTAAGAAATTATTAACAAAAAGAAATCCTTTGGATCCGTATAATACGAAAATATAATAAAATATTTCTTGGATAGAATTATAATGCTCTATGTTATAGTGATAAATGCTAAATAAATATAGAAGTAATATCACTGCTATGTAATTTCAATTGTCTAAAGAATTTTATATTATATTACATTAATGTCCTTTGGATTTTTGGAATATCAAAACTCTTGAAGTTAAAGATAATTAACAGAGATTTTCATATTAATAACACAATTGAATATAAATAATAACAATTGATTATGTGTTATCTAATAGGAATGATAACGAAAATTAAAATAAAACTGTAAATTTAAAAATCTTATGAATATTTGTATATATGTATTGATATACATCTATCTTATTAAATTATTTTATATCAAATTGTTAATTCTATATCAATCAATTAAACTCAAGATATCCTAAATTTTCAATATATATTTATACGAATTTATTAATTTAATATACAATTTTGTGAAGTTTTTTATGTGTAAAAAAAGTCGTTCGTGGTAAAATAATATGTCTAAGATACCAAAATGAATTGATATAATAATATTTAATTAATTGATATAATAATATTTAATAGTTAATAGTTCTGAGAATTATTTGTTTTATCGTACAAAAATCTATAAATTGTATCGTACAAAATTGAAATATAAAAATATATATAAGTTATAAAAGAAGCGAAGAAAACTCATTATTGAAATCATTATTGAAAGATAATACATTATTACTGTTTTTCATGAAACATGATTTGAAAGAACTTATATAAATACACAAAAATTTTTTATCTTATTGTTTACTTTTTGTTACTATAATGAGATATTTGATAAATGAATTGAAATTAAATGCTATATAATCGATGTAATTAAATTTCTGTTAAAAAATAGCCAACATGTATAACTACATATAATTATCAATAATTACAATAATTATTTCATGTTATTCATTTATATTTGCTCTTATATTGCTAAATATTATACAATTATTTGTTAAATTATTTTTATTTAGTTCAATAATAGATCAAAAGTCAATCAGTGAAAATATCACTGAAATAAATGATACTAAAATAAATAAAAAGAAATATAATAAAAAACACATAATATATAGTCAACGAATTTTTAATGATATTGAGCGTGATAAAAAAATCTTTATTTTATTTTATTCTATATTAAATAAACTACTAAAATAGCTTTAGCTATTATTATTCATTATTGGCATGTATATAATATTCTATGTAACGAAAATTATGAATATTGAAAAATAAATCATTTCGGTTAACTTGTAGATCCTGAGATTGATGTATACATAAAACAGAATGATTGTGGAAGAATATGAATATTTTTTGCTACTATCGTAACTATCACTCCACAAATTACTTGGCAAAATTGTGAGAATTTGTGACTATTGTGAATGCATAAATACTTTCTTTAAAATAATAACTTTTCTATACTTTGTATCCATTACATCATTCAAATACTGATTAAAAACCTCATTTCGCATATATTCATTGATAATATACTCCTTATATCATAATCCTTTATCCATTATCGATTTATATATAACTTTTTTATTATAATATTTTAATGAAAAATAGTGATTATGTAAATATGTTTTACTCAAGATAATGTTTTTAACAATATTACAAAAGCAATTGAAACATATTCCCCTAAATATAAATATTTACCAGAAAATATAATATTATTGTATCCGTCTGAAATTCGTTCTTCCATAATTAATTTACACACTTTTAATTATAATTTAATATTAGTTTATGATTACATAATGAAAATTAGTCCATATAATAATATATGCAATATAATATTCTTGAGAATAGAAGAAAACATGTTCGTTTTATTACATGATTAACTTCAATAAATCGATATTTTTAATTTCGATGTTGTCATCTCCTATACGTTGCAATTCATGACATTCCATTGTAATTGTCACGTACATAATAATATATAATATAATAAATAAGTATATTGTATAATTATAATTATTATAATATTATAGCATTCGATGAAAATTATTTATTATATTTATTTGATTATAAATTTTTACACTTCAGCAATTCATAATTATTTATAATTATTTATTCCGTTCAAAATAATTATATAATTATTATTTAAAAAAAAAGCAGAAAATAAGATGTTTATTCTACTTCATATTCAGAAAACATTTCATTTAATTTATAACAATGACAATAATTCAAATAATTTATAACAATGACAATATTATTATTTCCTATGACTTATATTGACTATAATATTTTATAATATTAATATTGTTAATTATAAAGTTTAAATTCTATATATCATTTATATTATGTCTAATTCATTTATGTTAATTATTAGAGAGAAGCACTGATTTTATTCTGTATGGAAAACGAACATTTAAAACAAATAAAAAATAAGAAACTAATAACACGTCCGTATAAATTATAATCGCCGAACAAACACTAATTCTATCTTCGCGTTTAATTATTCTAGTTAAAATTTAATCAGAGCTATTGTGCTCTAAAGAATATTCAAAATACTATAAAGAAACAAACACTGATTCTATTAACCGTATTGCGCAATCACAAATATTTTCTAAAATTAATATTAATAGAGAAGTGGGAAATGATAGAACAAGAAGAAACAATATCTTTTTTGATATTTTTCTTCTTCTTCTTATCGAGTATTTGTTCTGAAAATACTTTTTATTTTAATTGATTATGAATTATGCACAAAAATGTTACCAATTATTCATTAATATCTAAAATTTAATAAAATGTTCGTTATCAGATTTTTAAAATTTAATTTCCAATGATAAATTATTAAGATTTTCTCATAAATTTTTAATTTTTAAAAAATTAAACACTTTCTTTTAATTAAAACGTAATGTTTTATTATGAATTGCTTAAAACAATTAAATTAAAATAACAAAATCAAATAAATTTAATATACAATGTTAAATTAAATTAAAATATAATCTTAAATACAATCTTAAATTAAATTAAATTATTAAACTCTTTCTTTATGTGTTGCAACTTATTAGATTTATTTAATTATTATGTTATATTCCTTTTTTTTTATTTTTCTTTCTATTTCAATTAATACTTATTCTAAATTCTTTTCTTAAGTTTCAATTCTTTTAGATTTTTTTAGATTTTTAACTTTGAGAAAAAAATTCTTTTCCAATGTTTCAATGTCTTTTCATTTTATAATGTTAACTTTTATGTTATATTCTTTTTTTATGTTTGTATATTTATTCATCATTTATATATTATAATATTAAATTCTTTAATTGCAACAATTAATTAATAAATAAAAATTATGTAAATCTAAAAAAGTTGCAACATATAAAAGAAATTTAATATTTTTATACATAAATAATGAGTAAAACATAAAAGGAAATATATAACAGAAGTTAAATATAATAAAAATATATTTATATAATAAAAAAAGTTGAAACATAGAAGAAATTAATTAACCATAAAATTTAAAAAATCTAAAAAAACTAAAACATCAAAAATGAATTTAACATATTAATATATAATATATAATATATTAATTAAATTGGAAAAAAAACATAAGAAAAGAAATTTAACATAATAATTAAATAAATTTAATAAAACATATAATAGAGAAATAACATACGAGTAACATTAAGAAAAATGCATTAGGAAAAAAATTTGTAAAATGTGTAGAAAATATGTGAGAATTATCTATTAATTATTTATTACTATTAGATATTATTAATTACTATATGAATAAAAGAATAAAAAAATTTAGAATATTATGTTTCTATTATATTTTAAAATAAATAAATTTAAAAAAAAACCTTATCATATTTGCATGAAAGTTCTTGGATTCTCTTAATTGCCATGATATGTCCATATAAAATTATTAACTTTCAAAAATATCATGCTTTCGATTCCAATCAAAAGATAACGTCACATAAAAGCTCAAATTTAGTATAATAATGGTTACGCAAACATATATTAATTAAATTATGATAATTTGTAATAATTTGTAATTTATTAATAATTTATAATGAAGTTTGATAACCATATTATAATGTTTTATCAATAAAAATTTTACTTAATTATTTTTGTCGATGAAACGCAACTTGTTATCACGATTTTCAATTGTACATTAATGACATGCGCACAATGATGCACTCTGATTGGTTTAGATAGACTTTAAAATAGCTTTCTGATTGGTTGAAGCGATAGAATTCAGTTCAACCCCGCGAAAATTAAAGTATAATTAAAAATATTTTAATTTATTAGTTTAAAAATATAATAAGAAAAAATTATTACTATTAATACAATTTAATATAAAAGTGATCCGAAAAATGATTGAAATATAAGAAATATTACATTTAAAATAAAAATTGATTAAATTTGAAAAATATATAATACAAATATATATATATAAAATGTAATATAATATTTTACCATTTATTTTTTTTCTTTATAATTATTTTATATATAAATGATTTTTAAATACTTAAAAAAAGTTATATAAAATTAAATATTATTTTAATATTAATTTTAATATTAAAATATTAAATAAAAAAAATTATAATTTTATTTTTGGATTTTATAGAATTTATAATCTATAATTAATTTTTATCATAATTTATTAATTATGAATTACTAACGAATCGTAATCGATTCTAAAATAAATTTGAAATAAAATTTGAAAGAAAATGAGAATTAATTCATATAAAATGCATAATAATATTTTTTTTAATTTTAAAACATATTTTGTTAAAATAATTACGGAATAAAAGTTTATATCTAATATTCGCTTAATAAAAATAACTTATAATTAAAAAATATATTTAATACTTAATAGTTAAATATAGTTAATAGGAATCAATTCAATTATCTATTCTATAATTAATTAACTTACTTGTTTTATAATTTATATAAATATAATCACATATGTCATATTTTATATATGTTTTCGAGATATTATAACAAAATATTTATTCTATTTTTTACTTATAATTTTGTATTGAAATTTAATTATTATTTTAATTATTATTAACAATACAATTTTATTCTGAATCATATCAGTAACATTGGAAATGATACTAAAATGATGATCTAGTTTCGAATACATGGGAAAAAAAATATATTAAATATTGAATCTATTCCGTATTTCGTCTATGGTTAAGGCATGAAACAAAAAATACATCGAATGTTACATCTATGTAATGCTTCATTAATATTCTTTCAGACATGTTTTTACTAAGGATTTGGATTTTTCATCTGAAATTTTGAAATTATGTAAAATTTTTGGAAATTTTCTGATTTCTTACACAATTATACAAATTAAATTTAAAACATATAATCTCTTAAGATAGTTCTTTCTATTTATTTATACAGATACAGATATAGGTAGAACCATAGATAAAATACAGTATAGATTCATTATTTAATATATTTTTCTGATTTTCCATAAATAAATTACACAATAGACTTATTACTATATAATACTATATATAATACTTATATAAATAGTGATAAAAAATCTTTACATATGTCATCCATTATATGAATTCTTAGTATTAATTAGTTATTATTAATTAGAATTATATTAAATTTTTATTATATTATTAATTAGAATTATTATTAATCTCTCATTAAGAATAGTGGAAGATTAATTCCGTATTTTTGGTTCTAACAATACGATTCAATAAAACACTCGATATATCCTTTACTTTTATTTGATTATCGTGTGAATTACATCACTGAATAATATTAATTTTCCCACTATTCTCAATGTGGGAATTTATACCGCAAACCTGAATGCATAATAGAATGCAGTTTTGTGAATTGTAGTTTTGCAGCGTCATTTACCATATGTCGTGAATGCACTCTAATTTATATTACACGTGATTGAGAACATGGTAGTTAAAATGCAGCACTTTGATCCACCAAGTTCGGCAAATTCAAAAAAGTAATAGTATTTCATTTCACTATATATTTCATCAATTACAATATATATTCATTGAATTTTATAATTTAGTGATGATGAAGTTTGTTTGGGTGAAAAAGAAATTTTCCTTGTTGATGAATTATACGAAGATGCTGAACATTATAGACGTTCTGATATCGGAATTCCTACACCGCAGTCTCTGAAGTTATCTTCTACAGATGAAATTTTTTTATTCAAACTCACTTCTTGTAACAAATATTTTTATTTGAGTTTCTTATTTATTTTGGTGATTAAAGAAGTGATATACTAATTATTTACAGGATCATTGATTTGGAGTACCTGTGTTTGGCAAACAGGATGTACTTGGTTTACTGAAGTAGAGTTTTTTTATAATTTGAAGAAATCAATTAAAACTTCTAAAAATACCTTTATCCTTTACCATACCACCTATAGATGAAAATAATTTTTAATCTATAATATATTTTAATATTCTTGATTTTTATTAAGTTTTGTTTTGATTATTTATATATCTTTTTAATTTAATCAATTTTTAATTTAACACAATCTTGTATAATTTTAAAAATAAATTAAAAGAGTTATTTTTTTCTTTTTTGTTTGTTAGGTTCACAGAGATCATCTAGATCGAGGAGACAACATATTACTAATTTATCAAAAAAACTTCTGCAGAATCTATTTTTAGAAGCAAAAAGGAGAACAATATACACAGCTGGTAGACCACCATGGTATAATTCAACTGGTCAACAAGTAGAACCTTTTGTAATTGGTTGGTAACAATAAAAATATATATATTATTTTAAAAGAAAATTATACATATGATGTTGTTAATTGATGATATTATGATTTTTAGGTATTTGTAGAGGCAGTGCATCTGGAAGGACTACAGTTGCAACAAAAATTATAGAATCTCTAGATATACTTTGGATAACACTTTTTAGTATGGTACACGCGGATATTATTGTGCCTCGTGGCGGAGATAACGAAGTCGCGATAGAACTCATTGTACAACATGTACATACACAACTTCAATTGGTAAAATTAACGGTTTCTTAGATGTTGGTATCTTTTATTTAATATTTATTTATTATCATTTCTTATTCTAGAGAGGTTTCAAACTCAGAGAAAAATTAGCTCATTCTTATATCGGTCAGCCATTGCCATCTTTTCTCTACCTGCTTCCAGATATACCTCAGATAAAGAGCTTTACACACATTTATAAGAAACAAGGAAACACACAGAGATGAATTTATTTTTTATTCTAAGCATCTGATACGTTTAATTATTGAGTACGTACTATCTTTTACCTTTCTAAATAAATGCTAATATATCAGTGAAATATGAACGAAATGAGATTTTATTATTTAAATTATATATTTATAAGATGTAACAGTAGAAATACCATAAGGAGTATTATGGAAAACGTGCTGCTACGGATAAAATATGCGGTGTTTTCATTTTGCGTGCGAGTGAAACGATGAAACAAGCTGTTAGAGATGTATGCAAAGATATTAGAATAAGAAAAATACTTATCCAAACGAATCAACAGACTGGAGAGCCAGAAATAAGTATACCTTTATAAAATTCTTCATTTTCATTAAAATATTAATATAAAAATTATCGCAATATTTTTTCAGCTTTATTATCTACGATTGCCAAAAGATATTAAAGATTATAAAGTGATACTAATGAATGCAACAGTAGCAACAGGTGCTGCTGCTATTATGGCTATTCGAGTCCTATTGGATCACGACGTTGCAGAAGAAAACGTATTGCTTGTATTTCTATTTATGGCAGAATCTGGCGTGCATTCGATTGCTTATGCATTTCCGCACGTAAAGATCATAACATCTGCCTTAGATCCTGTGATAAATGAGAAGTTTTATGTATTGCCCGATATCGGTAATTTTGGTGATCGATATTTTGGAACCGAGCCATCATCGATCGATGATTACAGTTGATCTCACTTTTCAGTTTCCTCAAAGCTATTAATCTATTATTATATAAAATACAGTAATCTTATATTACCTTTAATAAAATTTGTGTGTTATTGAGAGACTTATGCGGTATTGAAAATCGATTGTTTATTACCTAATATTCATTTTAATCCATTTTACTATATGATTAAAGTAATATTGTATCGATATTAAAGCCAATAGTACTTCCTTGTGTGCTTATACCTATATTGCGTAATTGTCTATAATCTCGAGCACTTGCTCTACAGGAACGGCGTCAAGAATCCAAATGACCACAACTCGACTGTCCCAAAAGATATGTGATTAATCTATCGAGAATGGCCAAATCTTCGCTCGTACTGCCAGAACCTTCCGGTAAATTGAAATTATACATAGTTTCTTCTTTTTGTTCAGTATTTGTAACATTAATTGTACCATTATTGGTGTGAAGTCCAAATTTTGGTGTAAACTATATGAAAAACAGTCTTATATTTTATGTATTATACATAATAATTATATTAATTAGAAATTTTACGTTACCTCGTCTGGACCATGTTGACCATAACTTAATCTTTGGATTTTGCGGAATGTTTCATCATCTATAGTTTCACGCACTGCTTTGTTTAACGTTTGCTCTAGCACGCGTTGTTTTGTTTTACTTAATTCACCGCAAAAAACTGACAAAGATTTTATTTATTTTTTCATTAAATTAAAATTATAAATATTGTACCATCATAAATAAAATTTTTATATATGGAAATTTTGAATTGAATCTATTTTTTTAAGATATCTTTATTTTCTTTTAAAATATAACTTTTATGATGCGAAAAATTTTAATTACCTGGAATCTAGACAACTGTTATTTCGTGAAATATTTTTATCACGAACCAAGCGAATATCATGTTCCCAAAAACGACGTAGTTCCGATGTTGATGTATACGGAGCAGCTCTAATCTAAACAGAAACCACGCATTTAATCTCAAAGGAAATAATATTTATATTTCGAATCATTTATTCTATTTTAAATAAATCTTTCCAAATCAATTATATTCAATATTTTATCCCAATAAATTTATATTAACTAATAAATTATTTTTATTAAAAAACTCTTCCTAATTTAACTATTTTATGATTAATATTCCTCTATTTATATTGATCGTTTAAAACATAAAAGAAATGAAACTATGTAATAAATAACTTACATATCCATTACAGATATTAAATCTTCTTACCTTATCTTCTATCCCTCTTAATTATATTTATTTACATAATCACGCGATCTGAAATTGTCAAGAAATCTGCATTCCATAAGCAGATTTGTTGCTCATCTTAAGCACAATGATCGCGGTAATAAAGATGCACATTACGTTAACAAAGGTTAAGCACGCGTTGATTATGCCATTGCAGAAGAATTCGACCGATAAATAATCAGTATGCACGTAGACATATGAGGTGTAATTTGTATAAGACTCTCCTTCATGTGCGACATTTTAATCGGTCGATAAATTAACCATATACATCCAAGCGTCCAGAATAAACCCTATGGGAATAAATTTCATCGATTGTTACAGTCAGATTAACCGCCATCGATTAATCAATTCCTGATGGAATAAGAACGCCTCGCTCAATTGCTGATACCATATCTATCTTTTCTCGCTAGTTATTCTGTCTGTTTGTAACGATAGCTGTCCAATTTCGATGTCTCTTCATGCGAATATATATGTATATTTCGATTCACGATCGACATGTGTATAATAAACGAGCAATGAACAATAATTTTGATTCGATTGATAAGAAGTATTTTATTTTATTTTATTTTTTTATTTTTATTCCTCTGTTATATTTATGGTTATTGTTTTGTACTTACACAATTTACTACGGTTAGTAATAAAGAAGCTGATATAGCAAGTCTAATTAAGAGATCATTGCTTCTTTGCAATAATGCCACTTTACCTGATGGTAAAGCCCATAACACGCCCATCCAGAGGGATCTATAATTTCCTCTGCGAGAAAATATATAATTTGTGAATCTTTATTATTTTTTTTTTATTTATCTCTTTAGTTTTACATACAGAATTTAATATCATTATTTGATATGTGAAAATGTCCTTCTCATCGGTTGGCCAATCGTTGTAACCCTAAGACATCTTTGTGATACCAAGAATGAGACTGAAGATGAAGCCAGAGTATAGAAAGGAGTATACCGAATAAAAGACTTTTTAGACCAATAAATTGAAGATTTCTGTCTATGATGATTCCAAAGGTTAAGGACCTTTAATAATATTTAAAAAGAAAATTAATTATGATTATTAATTATAATCAAAATTGAATTGAGATAGAATTTTACCATTAAGGGAGATTAACATTGCAGCCATAATATTGATTGAACTGTATGAATTTATTTAACATTAATTATACTTTACTGTTGACCGGGCAGTGTAACCAATATATAAAATATACAGATTTGAAAAAATAAATATATTTATTTACACGCAATTGCATATATCTGTTCACGGAACATGAGGAATGAAGAATCTGTATCGAGAAAAACAAATATATACCAATTGAATGAAATAATAATGCTGGCGATTCAATCACAAATAAAATTTCAGTGAAAGTTTAAATACTATATATCATTTATACTGTGTCTAATTTATTTATGTTAATTATTAATTTTAATGTTCCGTTCTTTATTTATGTGTTCTTAATCTATTTAATTTTTATTGCATTTAATTTTTTAGTTTTAGGTGGATCTCGATGCGTAGTCACCTCCTCGTAGTGAGATCTGGTAATTGGCATCATTTTCCAAAATTTTCTCTTTAGAAGAATAATACATGAAAAATAATTTATTAGTACGATTCAACTATTTTCATAATTTTTTTTTCTTTTTCTTTGGAAAAGATGCCAAGCTAAGAACTACGCTTTAATCCATTCTTCTACCTTCTACTTTTCCTTAATTTAACGAGCTTTCGAATTTTCTTCCTTTTTCTTCTATTACATTTATTTTTTACATATTTATTTAATTTCTATCTCAAAGTATTGTATTGCGTCTTTAATTCTCTCAAATTCGATTAATTTTTATTGGTAATTCATTTTTATGCTTAATTCTTATTATGTTTTTTCATAAACGGACATTTATAGGATTTCAATGTACAAGAAACTATAATATTATATCATGTTATATAATGTTTCAATTCTCGCGCGATTAAGTATATAAATTTGCATCGTTTCAGCTAATCAGAAAGTTCTAAGTAAGAAAACATTTATGTGTATATATGTGTGTATATAGCGCATAAAATCATTCCTTTTTTGTCGAAAATCCATCGCGACAAGATGATTTATTGCCAGTGCGTGTGATCTCTCAATTACGTGATAATTACTTAATTCTATCTATCTTTTTTCGGTAAGTAACAATGGACTCTATTAAATATTGTGACAACAAAATTAATTAATCTTCCGAGTTTTTTTATGCTTTTGTGCCTTCGAGCCACCGTTTTATCTTTGAGTTTACTAGTATTACTCGTATTGCACATATTATGAACTTTTCGGTCAAGATTTCAATCGTTATCGTTTAATTTAATATAATTTTAATTTATAAAATAATCCGTAGCATATGAATTATCTGTAATGGTTTTTCATGTAAAATGGCATTTGAAATAATAATATACTAATACATTTCATAAAAAATTGAATAATTATAGTTGAATCGAAAACTAATATCAAAGAAATGTAAATTTAGTTTCAATTTGTAAAGATACTATCGTAATCAATTATTACGTTTACCATCCAAATATGTTGTTAAGGGCGTGATAAAACAATAAAAATAGTAAGGATATGTCAATTTTTTTTTTCGTATAATAATTAACGTAATAAATTAATAATAAATGTTAAAAATTGCTGGTCGTTGTACTCGATAAATCAAATTTGGCACAATCGGTAGAAAACGTACGTTTTCGTCCATCTTCGTGACAGTGGCAGCGGTCTCCTATACATACGATGCGATAGAGCGGTCATTTCTTAACGAACTCATGTGTTGAGAAGATCGGTGACATTTTAACTAAGTTTTTATAATATCGAGAACATTTTTTGTGAATCATTTATTTTGAATAAATAAAATTTATTTAACATTACTCGTTTTATTTTTTAATTAATATTTACTTATCTCTTCTTTTATTTGCAGATTTATTTATTTAAATATTTATTTTATAACGTATTTCTTAAGTTATAAATTTAAAGTTATAAATTCTCATTTATTTATTCGCTTATTCTTTTATTTCTATTTATTCCGACATTTACTTCTTTTTTTTTTATTTATATTTCATTATTTTAATTTTAAATTTTGTTTATTTATTCATTTATTCTTTCACCTATTCATTTCTAAATTCATTTCTTTTTTTATTTTAATAAGTTTCACTTATTTATTTATTCTTTTAACTACTCTTACACTTATTCCTTAATTTATTTTTTTTTAATTTAATTAATTATGATCTCGATATTGTTACCTCCTCGCTGGTGAGATAGTAATTAGCATCGGTTTCCAATTCTTTTTTTCAATTTTGTCCTTTGTAAAAAGAAAATATTTTATTAAAAACTTCCTGATATATTTTAAATTTAAAAATATTTCATCATTCCATCATTATGATGGAAACTAATGGCAAGCCAAGAACACCGCATATATGCACTCCAATTTAAACTTTGCATGATTAATCATTTTTCTCAATTATTAGACTGTACTTCATGTAAAATTTATACGATATTTTGAGCTTTTTCGTAATAAGCAACTTTTGATATAAATTATTTATATAATTTCTTTTTTTCGTTTTAAGTGAAATGAAAATATTTCTGTTACGCGTTATAAATTTAGGATTTACATTACTATTAAAGTATAAATTAAGATAGAAGTACATAATATTAAAATATAAATTAAGCCTCGTTGTTGTCACGACGTGGGATTAATTGTCAGCGACAAATTGCTATTTTAATATACTAATTTAAATAATTATTTTATTTCGAATTAATTTTTCTTTTCTTAATTTTTTAGATTTATTTAATTCTTATTTCTTATTCTTTTCTTCTTCTGTTTTTTTCACAATTTATTTAACATTAATTATTACTTATAATTTATTTTAATTATCAATTATTTATATTTTACATTCTTCTTTCATTTATATTAATTATTAATTTTATTAATTTTAGTTTCGTGCTTATTATGTGTTTTACGTGTTCCTAATTTATTTAATTAACGTTTCATTTAATTTTTAGCGTTAGATGGGTCTCGATGCGTAGTCACCTCCTCGTGGTGAGACCTGGTAATTGATATCGATTTTCATAGATTACTCTTTGAAAAATTTTCGAAGGAAATTTTCCAAAGATAAATTTTTTAAAAATCGATACCAAGCTAAGAACTACGCAGTGCCTACAGTCCAGTTTAGCAAATTGTGCCAATTTTCCTTTGGATAATTTGGTCGTCTAAACTGGACAGCAGGTACCACTTTATTAAACCCCCACCGGGGGCATCGTGGGATCGTCGCTGGATCGTCGTGGGATCGTCGCTGGATCATCGTGGGATCGTCGCTGGATCATCGTGGGATCGTCGCTGGATCATCGTGGGATGCGCGCATCTTAGTTTTAAGTTAAGTTAAGATTATAAAATATATAGATTAAGTTTATCGCGTGCGCGTTTCGTACGAAAACACATTCTCTAACTTCGTGCGAAGTATATATATATATACATATATATAAGGAATATATATCTTTATATTCCTTAATTTATCGATTTTATTTAGCTAGATACTTTTACTTTCGTTTATTATTCTCCAAATCTAATTCGAGTCACTGTCCATCATTTGTCACGCAACATTCGCAAGAATTCATCGAGCTGGTGCTCTATTTCCGACGGCCAGTAGAAGGTCCGCGCTCTGATCGATTGGTACCTTTGGATACCAATTGAACTGAGATAGGTTTTGTACGTCGAATGCGGTCTTCTGTAAATCGGCCTCGGTGGTTCTAGAATGACTTCCAGTTCCTTCCTGCGTGTCGTTGGGACGACGTCTTGGTAATCCGGCTCCGGTGGTCCTGGAACGATTTCTGACTCCTTCCTGTGGTCGTCGTGGACATCGTGCATTCGACTACAAGACCGCTGTCGTAACCTTCTGCTGGTCAACGTGAATATCATCCGTTTGATGAATCAAATAAGTCGATTGATATAAGCCGTGATAAAGATAGCAGTGACTCGAATTGGTTTTTTTTTATTTTTTCTCCCGTTATTCCTCAATAGTCAAGTATAATTTTAATTTCATTTAACCTTTTTCGTGCGAAGTAAGAGATGTGATTCGTAATTTTTAACGCGAATCGTAGATTTAAGATTTTTCTTGTATTATTTATGTAAGATTTTTGTAAGATATTTTGAGATTTAGATTAAGCTCGATCATTGTAAAAATAATTGTATACCAATTTAAATACATATTTAATTAATTAATTTTTCTTTTCAGATTTTTCAGATTTATTTAATTTTTATTTTTTATTTTTTTTCTTCTTCTATTTTTTTTAGAATTTATTTAACATTAGTTATATTTTACTAATTGTAGAATATATTGTAAAATCATTTTTGCGCAACTTGTTTTTTATTTATTTGAATTGGTTTCAATTTTTGAATTATTTATAAAAAACATTCCGTATTATATATATTAAACATATATTGCATTCTGTCTTTATATATACTTTCGTAACAGCATAATAACATTTATTTATATGCGATAGTTTTTGATTGTTATTTCTGAACTATTTATATAAAAATGTTATTGTTAAGTCCTGGGCTTGTGAAATAGTCCTGCTTTATTTTCAACAGTTCGAATATCTGGCAATAGTCTAGCAATAATTTATAAGCAAGCATGGTTTTCGTAACGTTTTCCAGATCTTAGTTTAAGCAGATGCCACGGCAACAGCCATTTCATAAGTTGCATTTGCACGCCATGTGATAGATCACCGTGAAAGCGAGAGCAAAGATCTTAAACTTCACGCACTGCAAACGTGGCTTCGCGAGGGCCCATCCTTCGAAACCGCCCTTCGACACGATGATTGGTTTCTCTCTATGCGCATTTTCACGAAAAGCAAGGATTGGAGGATAAACCAAGACTCGCAGATTAGACAGTCGAATTAAAATAGGCATAGAAGACAGATAGATAGATTTCGGCGACGATCAAAATACAGTTAGAATCACACAATTAGCCGCAAAGAGTTAAAAGTTTCATTCATGAGTTTCATTCATGAGTATCATTCATTCACTCAGAACTCATAAAATAAACGATTATACAATTGGTATGGTCCTTTGAGCAGTAATAATAGTTTAGGCACCCCATTTGTGCAATATTCAAAGTTGTATATACTTGCAGTTTAACAGTTATAAATTAATATCGTTATATTTAGTTTATAATAAACTAGTTTATAATAAGCATTTTGTGAAATGTAATAATAAATAAAATATAAAATAAGCTTTAGGCCCCCAAAATTATAATGATTAAGATTACAGTGATAGCAATATTAATTTCATATTTGGTATCTAGTTCTTATGTTGTGTATCAATAATACAAATATAAAATTTTAAAAAAAGTCGTAAAGAAATAGATTTTCTTGAAGTTCATTGGTTATACATTGGTTTCGCCGCTGCTGAAGTAAGTCGCTTGTCGATCTCATGCCGATGGGCGATGTCTTTTTTGGAAGGCTGTGTCCCAACTCAATATCACCGTGTCCGACGGTAGGAGGCACAGTGTCCAATAACGATTGACTCGACCTATCTGATGGAGAGTGCGGTAGTCGTGACTGCCCGAGAAGTATTCGG
The DNA here is from genome assembly GCF_048593485.1 of Apis florea. Classification (NCBI taxonomy): domain Eukaryota; kingdom Metazoa; phylum Arthropoda; class Insecta; order Hymenoptera; family Apidae; genus Apis; species Apis florea. The sequence goes on along the minus strand of NW_028256553.1, from coordinate 6,047,975 downwards.
TAGTGTGAAATGCTCGAAAGCTTAATCGGTAGTGAGCGTTAGCCAGGAAGATCGCATCCCTGGTCGACTCTCTTTCTGGCTGATTGGGAGTATCCTAATTATGAGTGGGGAAAATATCGATGCTATAATTGGGCATCGACATTTCCTGATTCGAAATATAGATTCAGGGCGGGAGATAGATGGTTTTGATCCAGGACACTCGACAATTTAGGCAACATAAATATTAACATAAACATAAACAAGAGCTGCAGCTGTCCCTGCTTAGTGTCACTGGCGCCTCGCCGTCGCGGTCGCGAGGAATACTGTAACCGAAACCTTCTCGAGTGTCCTGTTTATAGGTCGCGCTAACGCTCGCGACCGTACATACTTCCAGCCGTTTTGATGTTTATATAAATAGTTGATGAGTAACATACATTTATGGCTTCATACATATCAGAATTCAATGGTATATATAGTATTAAAATTTTTTTGCAAATAATTTAAAATTATAAATATAAATTAAAATTATTCTAATTATGTATAAAAGAAAAAAAATTTTGCTCAAAATGCAAAAAATTATTAGAAAAAATAACGGTCATAGAAAAAGACTGTTCAGTGCGCTAAGAAATTTCCCTAACTGAAAACAACATGGAATCAGATGAGGAATTATTTACAACAAGCGAATTAGAGTTAGACAACGATAATGAAGAGAAGAATATTATAAATAAACGTCCAGAGCAAAAAAAAAAGAGATTGTTGACATCCGATAATGAGACTGATGTAGATCAAATCATATTTCTCTTACAGTGTATAAATCAAACCAACAAAAAAATACTTGTGCTAAATTCCACATATAAATCAATAAAAATCGGAAAAAGAAACAAACATATATCAGAAACAATTAGCTTTTATAATAATAAAAAATTTGGTATAGACGTGGTGAACTAAACAGCAAGAAAATACAGTGTGAAATCAAAATCTTATAAGTGGCTCTTCTAAATATTTTTCAACATTTTAGACTTAGAAATAAACATCTGGAATAAACGTTTTATATAAAAAAAACAACGGGTGAAAATATTTCAAGACAGAAATTTTTATTCTAATTAGATACAGAGTTCGGCGTTGCGTATCAAGAATCGTGAGAAGAAAACGAGATACTAAAACTACAACAAGTTCAGATTCGTACGTATGAACGAACTTGTCAAGTAAAATATTGTAAAGCTTATAAAATTATGAAAATCTGTTCAAGATGCGAAAAATATGTGTGTGGCAACATTTGAGAATAAAATAATTTGTAAAAAATGCAGCGAAGTTGAATAAGATATATAAAATATATAAGATATATAAATAAATAAAAGTTAGGTTTTATTTTTTTTCATAAATAATATTAGATATGCATACTGTAAAGTTTGGTTTATTAATTAGATACATTAGAAACTAATCTTTCAGAAATATATTATATGGGAAAAATGAAGTTTTGGTTTTTTAAGTTTATAATTGAAATTATATAAAAATAAATTTAGACGAAATTTTATGAAAATTCTTCATTTTATATTCAATAATAAATTAACTATTATCTACATTAAATCATAAAAATGATAATTTTTTTAAGTATTTTTTTTTTAAATACCGGTTATTTTGACCGAGCGCAGTAGGAATAGGTATACAAAAATTGTCGATAGGTTTAGTGTTAGGTCGTTCGTGCTTGATCAATAATATATAGCCAACATTATTCCATGAATGGCCAATGTTTTTTGTTAATAATTTAATGAATTCTTAGCGAAAATTTTTGCAAAAAAAAAATGTTTGAAATTATCTTAGAAATCTCCAGTTAACGGATGTTCCCATATTTTTAGGATACTCATATATGTATATATAATAACATATTTTAAATTTATTAAAGTAAAGTGAGAAAAAAGCTAATTGACAAGTCAATTAAAAAATGTTTTGAAAAAAAAAGTTAGACTTTTCTCCTTTCATTTATTTTCGACTTTTCGAAAATAATTAAATGAAGATGAAAAAGAAGAGATGAAAAAAATGGGCCTTGATGAACATGTCATAATGCATTCTTGCAACCATTTTTCTAATGATTGTATTTGAAAAGTATTTGCTGCATAAATAACTTATGAAATAGTTATTATTATTGTGTCTGAGCCTTTTCGAACAATATAAAAAAATTATATCTTCATATAAATTACTATTAGTAAATTAAAAAATCGAAAATTATTAAGAATAGTGAAACTGAATAGAGAATGAAATTCGATTTATTCATATTACATATTGTGGTCACTTCATAAATTAGTATAAATTCTTTATAAATCCTAGTTCTTCTTCTTAATTTAATAATATTTTTTAATAAAATAATATATTTTTTATATGCAACTTATTATTATTTCATTTTTTTCATGAAAGTATTAAAATCAAATTATAAGATATTAGAAATTAGGTCGAAAATAATTAGAAATTGAATTTTATCCGGAATACCTTAAATACGAATAACAATAACAAATAAAAAAATAAAATAATTAAATTTACTATTGAAACGAATGATAATGATCAAAAAAAAAAAAAAATAAAGAATCAGATATTATCAATTTAAAATCAAATTTAAGTACATAATATTTTATAAGCAAAATTATACGAATATATATAAATATTTTAATATTTATTTGATTCTAAAATAAATGTTTGTTAAGTAGAAATAATATTTAGTAGAATAAGAATAAATTAAGTAGAAATAGAAAAATTGATTTTGAAAATTATTTGATAATTAAAAATAGTAACTTGCCAGTTATATTATAAAATTATTCTATTTGATATTTATAAAGGTATTATCTTTTCTTGTGTGTAATTTGATTCGAAACAATATGTTGAATCAGTATGTCGAAATGATGGAAGAAAAATGAGAATCAATTGATAAATTTAATCGAGCACGATATCTTCGTAATAATTTTATTATATATATTTATTATTATAAATTTATTAAATTATTAATTTATTAATTAATACATTTATTAAAAAATAATATGCAATATATAAAAATATACTAATAAAAATTGTAAAATTTTTTATTTTGTAAAACTTTTTGTTTTTAATTTGTTTACTTTTATGAATTACGTACAAAATACATAAAATACAATATTTATAAATATAAATATATATATACATTAAGTAAGAGAAATGTTAAGAAATAAAATTTTTGATGAATATCATATCTTAATCTATCAATATCTTAATATTGTGATAATAATGAAAAACAAATTTATATTTTATATGTCTTCACGTGTTTTTTATTTATTGTTTGTTTATTATTACTTTTACTAAATTATTTAACTTGTAAATATTTAAATAACAAAATAATAATATTAATAAAATATGCCACGAAAAAACCATGAAAGAAAATGAGTCAGAATATTTTTAATGTTCGTAATATTTTTTTTATTAGATATGTACCCAAAATAAATTCAAAAATAGTTAAAATAACATAAATAATATTACATTGTTATAAAAAATATCTTAACGGAACATGAAATATTGAAAATTCTTAAAATTGTTTAATTATCTACATGTACATATAAAATGAAAGTAAGTGATCTGAATGAAAAAATAATACAATATATAGCATATTCCAAAAATGTTAAAATATTCATAAACTTGAGGTTCCTAAAATAATTTCAAACAATCCTGCTTTGCAAAAATTTTCATTAAGATATTTTTATTAAGGAATTATTAATAAAAAACACTGATTAATCACAGATCGTGTAGCCTAATGTGTAGTCCAGACGATATCGCATTGATTGCTGCCGATTAAACACGATTAAGCAACATAAGACTCGAAAATGTATTGTAAACATAATAAGTATTTTCTTATTGATAAAAAATTATATTACAAACAATTATATTACGAACAATGAATAAATAAATAAATATAATATTTAATATTATACTTTCTTTGAATGAATAAAAAATATTTTTTAAAATGCGATAATTTTGAAAATTTATGTATATCTTATTTTAAAATTTCAATTTAAGCTATATTATATCTTTATATATTGTATTTTATATATGTAATATACTATATCTTTTTTGCCATTTGAAATATTTGTGTTCTACGGAATTAGAAATATACGAAAATAATTTATCTTTATAAATGCTGTATAATTTTAAATAATGTTTAAAAATTTCATAAATTATTTGAAAAATCAAAAATTCTTTATTCGAAATATAAAGATAATTAAAATCTATTTTATCTTGAACAATATATGTTAAGGAGAGAGCTTATGAAGCGATCGGATCTAGCCTTTATTTTCAACAGTTCGAATATCTCTAATAACCTAACAATAATTTATGAGCGGGCGGTTTTCGTAACACTTTCCAGATTTTTAATTTAAATAAAAATACCATAGCAACGGCCATTTTACAAGCCATGCGATGGATCACTGTGAAAATGAGCGCAAAGATCCTGATCCTCACGTATTACGATACGATCCTTCAAGAGCCCATCTTTTGAAATCGTCTTCTCTCAGTGTATATTTTCACGAAAAGCAAGAAAAAATCAAAACTCGCGACTAGTCTTGTTAGAATAGAAATAGAATACTAAACAGATAGATTTCAACGACGATACAGTTTACATCAAAGCAATTAGAATGATTATAGTTAACCGCAAAGAGTTAAAGTACCATCATTCGTTTATTCAGAATTCATAATATAAACGATTATACAGTTCTTATAGTAGGTGGTCCTTCAAACAATAACGTTAGTTTACCATATTTGTACAATATCTAAAGTCGTTCATGCTTTCGACTTTAACAATATAACTAAAACATCTTAAAATATAATGAAATTTGTTCGTTGTGAAATGAATCGACGAACTTTATAAAACTATACTTTTTACTAAGAATGAATATAAATCTGATTACATATAACGCAATGAATAATTAATACAATATAAATATATCATGATATATATTCGTTTTTTTAATATTTTTTTTAATTCGTTGTAAAATGTTTAAATAATAATATAAGTTTTTAAATCGAAGTTGAACATTATTATCAATCATAGTATATAAATCGATTAATATATTTCTTAGTAAACAATGGATTTGGATTGTTAATATATTGTTAATATTCAATATTAACGATATATCATTATTTCGTATGCAAAATTTTATTATTAAAATTATAAAAATAAAAGTAAAAATATATAATTATTTGAATAGAATCATAGATAAACTTATTATTTAAATTAATGAATAAATCATCAAAAATTTTTAAGAAACAAGTTGTGTCAAAGTTTTTGCTTTTATGCGTGTATTTAAGCTATTATAGAAGTAGATAATATTTTTTTACTGATAATTTAAAGAGCAAATTATTTTCTTCAAATAAATTCAATTATACATGTTTTTTGTAGCTGTTTGTATACTATTATTTTTTTTCAAATTCTATAGAAAAATGATTTCGGAATCGAAAAAATTAAAGATCCATTGATTAAATAATTATATTTTAATAAATTATTAATATTTTTCAAAAGATGAAAATAACTAAAAAGAAAATAAATGTAATCATTTATAAAAAATATGCAAAAATATAAATAAAAAGGGAAGAATATGGAATGCGAAAATAAAATATTATAAAAAAAGATTATGAGTTTATTAAAGATGTTTTACTCATGATTCATGCTTTTTTACGAATATTTCTAATTTTCCTTTTTCTTGAATTTTATTTTTGTTTAATTTATTTCATTTTCAAGACTTTATACTTTATGAATGGAAAAAAGTTAATATCATGTGTGAATCTTTGGCATTTTTTTTGATATTGTTTATACGTCATTTAGTATAAATTTTACATTATTCTATTATAATGTTCATCCTTATTTTTATAATATGAGTTTTTAAAACAAAAATAAATCAAATATTAATAAATATACAATTATATACAAAATATACAATTTTCCTAGTTTATGTAGATATTTTTAAAAACCGATAGGATCTTAGTAATTACGGATAAATTCGTAATACAGAATGATCTGAAAATATATTGTTATTTATCAGTTTTCGCAATGTATTTTTTAATTATTTTTTGAGTTTTTGACGCTGTAGATCAATTTTCTGAACAACACCTCCAATTTAAGAAAAATTCTTAGAATTAAACTGAGAGGTTATATCATGCACAGAATTCACCGTTTCCAAAAAATTGATCCGCAAGTTAATAATTTTTCTTAAGTAGAATGATATTGATTGCCGTTGAGATTGCCATAGTTTGAAAATATCGTTTCAAGTTCTAAGACTACGTTCATATTCCATGCCGAAGTGTTTCTAAAAAATTATACAATTCCAAGAGATCTCTAAATTTTTCTTCCAAAAATGGTCCTCATGCAATCACTCTATACTATTCTATACTATTTCAGTGTCTTAACAATATGAATAAAATTATTTTAATAAAAATTAAAATAATTATTTATTAATTAATTTTAATAAAAATTATTTATAAAATAAAAGAATGTAGAAGTAATATTTAAAATATTTTTAAAACAGAACTGTTTATTACGATAAAAGTAATGAATTAAAACAATCAAAATTGAAGAAAAGTACCAAAATTATTTTAAATGATATTTCAAGAATAAGAAACTTGGTATATGATTACAAAATTTCGAATTACGAAATTCGAATTACGAATTAAAAATTTTGAATATGAGATATATTTAGGAAAAATTCATAAAATTCAATTCAAGAATTGTTAAGGCCTAGACTCGTAAAGTGGTTAAGTCCTGCTTTACTTTCAACAGTTCGAATATCTGCCAAACAGTCTAACAGTAATTTATGAGCGGGCATGGTTTTCGTAACGTTTTCCAGATCTTAGTTTAAACAGATATCATAGCAACGACCACTTCACAAGCTGCATTTGCACACCATGTGATGGACCACTGTGAAAGTAAAAGTAAAGGTTCCGATTCCCACGTACTGCGGCACGACCCCGCGAAGGCCCATCCTTCGAAACCGCCCTTCGACGCGATGATTGGTTCCTCTAACTCCTCTCTGTATGCATTTTCACGAAATGCAATATTCAATTCAAGACTCGCATATGCATATCGAATTAGATCCGTCATAGAAGATAGTAGTCGAACTAGAACCGGCAGAGAAAACAGTAGTCGTACCAGAGCTGGCAAAGAAGACAGTACTCGAATTAGAAAAGATAGACAGATAAATTTCGGTGACAATACAGTTTATCAAAACAGTTAGAATCACACAGTTAGCTGCAAAAAGTATCACTATTCGTTCATTCAGAGCTCATAACGATTGTGCAGTTCCTATGGTACTAGGTGATACTTCGAGCAATAATAGTTTAGGTATCCCATTTATGCATATTCAAAGTCGTACCCGTTTGCGACTTTAACATTTGGTCCTTCGAGCCGGATACAGCCGGATATAGTCAAAGAGTGAACATTTGAAGATGAGCTCAATTCAGATAGACATGTAGACATCATAGACAGTGAACAGTAGTGAATAGCAATCAAGAATCAAGAAAGGATTCATTCCAATATCAGAGAATTATCAATGCGTTTCTGATTTGACCTGAAAGGAAGGTCAACGCAGTCATCAGAATGAGAAGTTGTATCGAGCTCCCGATTCAACGGCATCCAGCATCAGAGAACTATTGGTACGTTCCTGATTTGACTTGAAAGGAAGGTCATCGTGGTCATCAGAAGTTTTATCGATCTCCCGATCCAGGGACATCCAGCATCAGAGAATTATCAGTACGTTCCTGATTCGGTCTGAAAGGAAGGTCAACACAATCATCAGAACGAAAAGTTGTATCGAGCTCCCGATCAAGCGGCATCCAGCATCAGACGGTCCCGCACCAGCCAGCATTCTAACTGTAGTCAACTTCAGCATCGTCGATCTACTCTCCTGTCTAATTCCGGTAAGCAAATCCTTATCTTTATATTAGCAGAGATGGAAGCTCAATTAAAGTCACTAGTCAATGAGCGTCGTGTGATCATTGATGAGGTTTAGGGAATTCTTCGAAGAGTCAAAAGATTCAGTTACGCTTACCGAAATCAGAAAACGATATGATTGTGTAATTCTTTGTACGAAAAATACATGCATGTTCAACAAATATAGAGGAAATTGTTGAAGGGACCGAATCAGAATCATTACACACAGCTCATCTTATTGAATTTGAGAACGCATACTTCAATATAATGTCCACGATAAAGGATTTTATAGAAAACGCACGCGCACGTCAAAAAACAGAAAATAGTGTCCCTTCATTAGGATCGGTTATGCTCTTCTTCCATATCCAGCAACAGTCTCTGGCAGTTTTACCCTAAATAAAGTTGCCAATTTTTTATGGATCTGCCAAGAATTGGATAAGTTTCAGAGATACATTAGTCCAGAATAATGAATCTCTGTCGAATTTTCAAAGATCCCATTATTTGCGAATATCGTTAAGGGACCACGCTTGCACGATCCAATCTTTGGGCGTATCCGAAGCGAATTACAGGGTGGCTTGGGAGAGTTTACAAAACCGATATGAGAAAATCGCCATTCTTCTGGCGGGTGCACTTCTAGAACTACCAGCCATTAAAAATAGATCTTCTATCATCAATAAGAGAATTTATTGATAATGCAAAAAATCATCTTCGCGCGCTGGAGAAATTAAATGAAGTATCATGGTGGGATACCATGATTTTGGTGATTTTGACTAGGAAATTAGACTCAATAACATTAGGCGAATGACGCGAGCGAGCATCAACTTGGAGCGCAATCCTACATTCGAAGATTTTTATCAATTTCTAGAAACACGGGCTACATATTTAGAGTTTCTTAGCGAATAATCAATGGCCACTTGATATTCTAACGAATAATTAATGGCAACGTTGAATGAATCCTCCGACAACCAAAGTGAGCAACGGTACACATAGTTAGTGCTTCTTCGTCGTGTCCAGTTTGTCCAGGCAATCACTCTTTAGTATAATGCAAGAGATTTAAAGAGTTGAGTATAGACGAAAAAACAAAGATCGTGCAGCAGGCGAAACTTTGTTTCAATTATTTACAATCGGGACATCGCGTGAGGACGTGTACGCACCGAGCTTATAAGACGTGCGGACACAAGTATCACATATTATTACATCAGCACAATATTTAGATAGGAAAACTCTTCGACGGAAAGTCTTGAGCCACAAAGGAATAGTTTGACAAAAGATACCCCATTAGCCGCATCCTGCGTCACAAATGTTGCGACTTATTCCTTATCTAAGGAATATGTATTGTCAACAGCAGTCGTTTTCGTGAAAGTCAGCCAAGGTAAGAAACAGAAATGCCGAGTTCTACTAGATTCGGGCTCTCAATGTAATTTTATCACCCAAAAATTATGTAAGAGGTTGGGGATAAAATGTAAACGAACGAAATTAAATATTTCGGGTATCAGAGGTTCAGTTCATCAATTCGGTATCAAGAGAAACAGTCAATTAATATCTCTTCTGGATATAATGATATTAGCACCAGCATCTCTTGTCTAGCTATAGACAAAATTACGATAGCATCTCTCGTTAATGAAGGAAAATTTAGAAATACCGCCACACATCAGTCATTCATTAGGAGATCCCAATTCAAAAAATGTAAAAAAATAGATATGCTTATAGGCACATTCTGGGAATTATTATGTGCAGGTCAGCATCGGACAGGTTTGATTCGGACTCGATTATTATGGCAAAAGACCTAACTCGGCTGGGTATTCGGTGGCACTTTCACGTAGCATAACCAACAGATTCCGAAACGCGTCAGATGCAACTTAGTTAGAAACAGTGACTTATATAAACAGCTTATCAAACTCTCGAAAATAGAGGAGATCAAGTCGGGATGCCCCAAGTAGCATATACGAATTAATAGTCACATACAGTACTGCGTCTGCATCATTCTGAGCTACGCGAGTACTACGAAAGATAGTAGAGATAGTAGAGATAACAGTTCGATACTCCAAATTCTTTCTAGTCGACTTGTATCTAAAAACATGATCTTTAGAATGCGTAATGGGTCAGCTACTTGCGGCCCGAATAATGCCGGCCAGGCTGTTTTCTACCTGCGGTCCTGACTACGCAGGTCCATTTCTAACACATGAGAGGACTCGTAGAAGAATATAGTGAAGTCATATGTATGCATTTTGTTTATAGCTCGCAAAGGATTGTGCAGGATAGTAATTTGAGATAATGGCACAAATTTTATAGATACGCGAAATGAGCTTTATGAATTAGGCGTGTTTTTGAAAAGAGTATAGCACAAAGGTCAAATGCATTAGGAAGATATAATATAGAATGGCGCCTAAACCCTCTGCATGCGCCACATTTTGATAGATTATGGAAGTGCGGTAAAGGCTACCAAATATTATTTGTGACGCGTCATTGGTGAGCAGAAAATGACGTTCGAAGAGCTATATACTCTGCTAGTGCATATAGAGTCTTATATAAATTCCCGATCTATTATTGCCTTATCATCCGATCCAGACGATCTGAATCCTTTGACTCCAGGTCATTTCCTAATCAGCGATGCGTTGACCGCGATATCAGAGAATGATTTATAAGAGATCAAGGTTAACTGCCTCGGTCGATATCAATTAATTTAGCAGATGTTCCAGCACTTTTGACAATGCTGGAGCAAGGAATATTTACAACAATTGCAGCAGAGGAACAAATGGCACAAGTCAATAGGCGCTATAAAGGAAAGCGATAGTGATAATAGGAGAAGAAAACCTCCCCCCTCTACAATGGCGCATGGGTAATGCAGTGATGCAGCTTCACTTTGGATGGTATTTCGCACGTGGCCACTGTAAGAACGGCCAACGGCATCATCAACCGGACAACGGCGAAACTATGCATCCTGCCAATACAGATAAACAGCGGATCCTCGGATACAAGTAATGACTAAGGAGAAATAGACTAAGATGCTTCACCTTATCTGGATGACAGGGAGGCGTTCTAGAGACATTATATACTGCAGAGTGAAAGCATTGTTATGTATAGTGTTGAATTCGCTAGCGATTTCAAGGCGAGCGGCATGTTAAGACCCGGGCTCGTAAAATGGTCGAGTCCTGTTTTATTTTCAAGTTTGAATACCTGTCAAACAGTCTAACAGTAATTTATGAGCGGGCATTGTTTTCGTAACATTTTCGAGATATTAGTTTGAACAGATATCACAGCAGCGACCACTTCAGGAGCTGCATTTATACGCCACATGATGGATCACCGTGGAAGTGAAAGCAAAGGTCCTGATTCCCACGCACTGCGGTGCGATCCCGCGAGACCTATCCTTTAAAACCGCGCTTCGACACAATAATTGGTTCCTCTAACTCCTCTCTGTGTGCATTTTTACGAAATACAAGGATTGGAGGAAAAACCAAGACTCTCGATTTGCGTAATCGAATTAAAGTTGGCAGAGATCAAATTAAAATCGTTATAGAAGATGATAATCGAATTAGAGCTGCCAGAGAAGACGATGGTCAAATTAGAACAGCCATAAAAGATAGTAATCAAATTAAAGTAAACATAGAAAACGGACAGATAGATTTTGATGACGATACAATTTATCAAAGCACAGTTAGAATCACACAGTTAGTCGCAAAGAGTTAAGGTATCACTATTCGTTCACTCAGAGCTCATAAGATGAACAATTATACAATTCCTATGGTAGTAGGTGGTCATTCGAGCAGTAATATCAGTTTAAGCATCCCATTGCAATATTCAAAATCGTACCCGTTTGCGGCTTTAATGAGAATTTCTTAATAAGAAACAAAGAACTGAAATTTTAAAAATAATACATATCAATATTTGTGGAGGTATGAGAGATAGTATTAGATAATAGAGATATTTTATTGATTATTTTTATTGATTAGATATAGATTTAACAATGATAAGAAATAAATTCCAAACATTCAAAAATTATAAAATTATAAAATCTGAATTGAAAAAGAAATTAGAAAATAAATAAAATCTATCATATGTCTAATAATATAAAAAAATATTTCAAGAAAGTTTAGAAGCAAAATAATTTACATTTCTTAATATGTCAGTGTATATCAGTATTAGGAAGCAATTAAATGTGAAATACAGATCTGAACAAAACGATTATTTATTATTATTATATTATTTATTATTAAAGAAATGGTTATATAGAGTTTTTTATAATAAATTTTTTATTTTTGATAACCATTTTTATGTATGACATTTATTTTATAATTAATTAATTAAAAAATAAAATTTAATAATTAGTTAAGATTATTACATTTCTTTCTAATACTGTAATTATTTAATTCATTATAATCTTATAATTAAAAATATATAATAATAATTTAAATTATTATATTCTTTTTTAATATTGTAATTATTTAATTTATATTTTTAATAAAATATATAAATTGTAACTTTTTAATTATTTTTATTAAAAATATAAATAATTAATAATAATTAATAATAACTGTAAAATGGATTTCAAATTCACAAATATATGTGATCGTAAAAAATATGCTGCATTAATTGTTATAATTCAAAATAGATAAATATTAGCAAAAAATTTTTATGTATCCATTTTTAATATTATGTATTAACAAAATTTATTTGAATAAATTTGAAGGAATTTAATTCAATAATTATTGAATAATTGAATAATTATGAATTATATATATATATATATATATATATATATATATATATATATATATATATGAATAATGAATTGAATAATTTATTAATGAATTAATAAATTTGAAAAATTAATTTTTTTATTGCATTTTGATATTGCGATTGAATAAAATTCTAAAAGAAATAGCAAAATATATAATATTACAATAAAAGTTATCTGAAACATTATGAGCTGAAGTGATAAATACAATAAATTATATTAAAAATAGATTTTGAATCTGCATTAAATAATATGATTCCTATGGAATCATATAATAAAAAAAACTATATGTCGGATTTATAAAAAACCATTCGAGTTTGGATATAAAGTCAATGCATAAAAGAAGAGAATATTATTTTTGGAATAGGAAAATTTAATTAAAAAAATATGTCATATGTAATCATATTCAAGCAAATCCAGAGAATATAGATTATAGTTGCCTGATATTGTAAAAAGACATATATAAAGAAATATATATCCTTTATAGAAAAAGAGCTTCAGAGTTTCTAAGAAGAAAATATAACTATAGATTTTCTGCTTAAAAGAAATAATAATAATATAAAAACATAAATGATGATAAAATATCATCAGAAAAGAAAAAAGAAGACACAATTTTCGAAGAAAAGAAAGAATGAAAAAATACTTAAATGATAAAACAAGCATCAGTTAAAAGATGTAATAGAATGATAAAGATAAGAAAAGAAAGATTATTGAAATAATTTCAAAGATAATTTATCGATTATCAATTCCAAATAAAATTGAAAATAAAAGTGATAAACAATTTTGACTATTGATGATTATGAACATAGAATATGAAATGCAGAATATGCTAATGCAGAATGGAATATGGAAATTAAAACTGATAAAAATTAAAAAATCTTATTAAATAAATAAGTATTTAAAATAAAAAGAAATCATGATGCACTTATAGATGAATTTAAAGTAAAATTGTTACGAACTCGAAATTATGAACAAAAATATGGTATAGATTATGAGAAAGTATATTCTAGGCAAAATATAAGACGATATGAATACTTTTAATTGCTTCGGAAACGATATACATTAATATATATCAACTAGATGTCATATTAGGTTACATTCAAAGTAATTTAAAAGAAATCGTCTATATTTATAATAATCTGAACTATTCTTATAACAAAATATAAAAATTAAATATCAAAAATTCTTATATGAATTAAAACAGTTTAAGACATAAAAATTAGAGAAATTAAATCTTTTTTATCTAATATGAATATGCAAAAATCTAATATAGACTTTTATGCATTTGTTAATTTTAATATTAAGAAATTAATCATTATGTAGATAATATTTCTTATATAGATGATTAATCATATCCAATGATTTAAATAAATTCAATATAATTAAAAATACCTTAAAATAAAAATTTTACATAATATAAAAAATTAAGATCCACTTAGCAGTATTTTAGGAATTAATGAATTATAAAGGAATTATAAGAAACAGTGATATAAGAAGCGATATAAGATAAATCAAAATAAATATATTCTAAAATTATTAGAAAAATTTGAGAATTGTAAACTAATATTAATGTTTGTGAAATTTGGACTGAAAATCGGGAAAGAAACATCAGAGAGAAATCAAATGATGCAAATTCTTTATAAAAAATTAATAAGCGGATTATTCTATTTAATTATCACTCCGATATTGCAACATACAGAAGTAGTTTTATTCGAGTCCTACAATTCACTGCAAATGTGCAAAAAAAAAAAAAATACTTAAAAAGTATTACAGATTATTCAATGAAGTATAAAGAATTTTTGTTTTAAGAAATCTAAGAACTCAAAGCTTATGTAGATGCAGGAGACAATAATGATAGAAAATTATTACATTATTACATTAAAAATATACATTATTTATAATGATAGAATTATGGCAATGTAATTATTCTAACTGGAGAAATAATTATAATTTGAGAACAAAAAAATAATCATCCATGGATATATTTTTAAATATATAATGGTCGCGAGCGTTAGCGCGATCTATAAACAGGACACTCGAGAAAGTTTCGGTTACGGTCTTCCTCACGACTGCGACGACGAAGCGCCAGTGACACTAAGCAGGGACAGCTGCAACTCTTATTTATGTTTATGTTTATGTCGCCTAAATCGTCGAGTGTCTTGGATCAAGACCTCCCGCCCTGGACTTATATTTCGAAGCAGGGAATGTCGATGCCCATTACAGCATCGATATTTTTCCCACTCATAATTAGGACAGGAATCCCAATCAGCCAGGAAGAGAGTCGACCATGCGATCCTCCTGGCTAACACTCACTACCAATTAGACCTTCGGGCAGTTCACACTACCAAATACTTCTCGGGCAGTCACGACTACCGCACCGATTCTCCGTCAGATAGGTCGTAGTCACAAATTGAATCAATCGTTATTGGACACTGTGCCTCCGACCGTCGGACACGGTGATATTGAGTTGGGACACAGCCTTCCAAAAAAGACATCGCCCACCGGTATTAGATCGACAAGCGACTTACTTCAGCAGCGGCGAAACCATATAAATATATAAATATATAAATATAATAAATATAATTTATTTAGAATGAAAAATATATGGTCTTAAATATTAAAAAAACTATATATATTTAAGAAAATGATTAAGATATAGTTTAAAGATTAATATAGTTTAATACCTAGTCTAAAAAAAATTTTATGTGATAGTTAAAATATATTTATGCAAATATTCTGTATAATCGAAATAATAAACATAAACATAAGATATTATTTTTGTAGAAAAGCATACGAAAATGGAGAAATCATATTATGATACATTAATAGATGATATTATGTTGACGGATGTATTAATAAAACCATATATAAAGATATAGATAGAAAAAATATATTAAATCATTTAAGTTTAAGTTTGTTAAACAATAATAATGATATAATAGACAGCAAATATGATGACAAAAAGGATATTGGAAAAAATTATCATATTCGTTAGAATTGATGGTTCTATTAATAATATCGCATATATGGAGAGTGATTATATAGAAATAATATATATCTACATACAATATAATTTCTATATTATATTAACATTAGTTATATCTAATAAGGAAAAATTTCTAATTCAAAAAATTATTATATTTTTGAGATATAATATTTATATAGATAGATATTATGCAATTTTTTGACTATCCAAAATCTTTATTTTTTAAGGTGGTGAAATCAATCTTTTCATAAGGTTGTGAAATCAATCTTTGAAAATTAAGTTATTTTTTGATTTTATGTTATAATTCGCATATTATAAGAAATACAGAAAAAGTTTTTCAGATAAAAGTTGTTTCTTTTCATAAGTTATTTTTTCGCTATCATCTAGTAAAATATTTAATAATTGTCTATATGATTAAAAAAAGTTATAAATAAAAAAATTAATATCTTAAAATTTTTTCAAATTTGTTTTTTAATGTAAAATTTTAATCAGCAATCTAAATAATTATACGACGATATAAAAACAATAAAATAAATACTTTTGTTTTTAATAAATACAGCTTTGTTATGATGTTGACTTTCATTGTTAAATTTTTAAAAATTAGGAAATTTATATTATATATTTCCATTTTTTATTAAATAATGGATCAACGTAGATGGGAATAAAGAGAAAAAAAAATAAATTATATATATAAATTATTTCACAAGATTTTTTTATTTTTAATATAATCGTCAAATTTTTTCATTTTTTTATGTATCAGATTATAATGGATTCAAATATTCAATATAGAATAAATGAATAACAGTAAAAGTAAAACAAGTAACTGAATAATATTATAAATTACTTTTTATGATGATGAAATTTAAAAAGAAAAATGTAAATATAAAAATTTAAATAGTACATAATAGTACGATTATTGCATATAATACAACGAGACGACCGTATCTATATAATAACTAAAGAATGTATAATTTCAAAAATATTGGAATCTGTAAACTGTAATGAAAGTTTTTGCAAAGGAAAATGTTCGAAATTACTTCAAGAATCTTTAGTATAATATTAATAGATGTTCTCATTTTTGGAATTCTTCGTATTTTTTGTATTGAATTATTATTCAATAACTTATTAGAGATATACAAAGATAAATTAATTAAAATTAAATTCGAATTAATTTTTTATTTCACAAGGAAAAATTTAATTAAATTAAAAAGTTTTTTATTGAATAAAAAATTAAACTTGCTTTAATATTTTCTTAATATGAAATCTTTCTCTAACAATCAATACATCTTTTTTTTAAATCAACAATAAATTTTAAAAGTTATTAATTTTATGTCCAATGATCATAGATTTTATCAATCAAAGCATCTATTTATTTAATAGATTTTTTCATAAAATATATCAATTCTATTGTCTTCCTAAAAAAAAGTTTTTAAGTTATTTTTAAGAATTCTTATACAAAGAGAAAAAGATTTATAGATTTTAT
Organism: Apis florea; assembly: GCF_048593485.1. NCBI lineage: Eukaryota > Metazoa > Arthropoda > Insecta > Hymenoptera > Apidae > Apis > Apis florea. The sequence goes on along the minus strand of NW_028256553.1, from coordinate 6,030,856 downwards.
AATATACAAAAGCTTAAAAATAAAAATCATAATTTAAAGTCAAAGTTCAATTTAAACAGAAATACAAATGTTAAATAAAATTTAATTATTTGATGTTAAAATATAAATGAAGAAAAATTAAAAAAAATTAAATTTAATTTTCCTACTATTATAAATGACTAGTTGATGAGTGTTGGTGAATTAATTATAGATATTACTGATCGGACGGTATATTATCTTTATATGTGTCATTTTTCATGATTAATCAGTTTAGTTATGTATTTATTAAAAATCTTAGTAGATTAAATATTTTTCTATCTTAAATATATTTTAAATGCTATTTTCAATGCTAAGCAAGAATACCCAGAAAAAAATATCAAAGACTTAGTGATACATTTCAAAATTCAATTTGAAATTCAATTTTATTATTGATTAATTTTATTTATTCTCTTTTATTTATTTAATTTAGTGAATTGTTTTTCAATTTAATGTAGACTTTAATTTATTATTTTTATTTTTTTATTCCAAATACGTATTATTTATTGTTCATTTGTTAGAAACGATTTATATTGTTATAATTGATATATATATATATACGTTTGTTTGTTTGATTTTGATCGTAGTAGTTCTATAGTCTATATTCGCAATAACCAGTTTCTTATACAAAGAGAATAACTAACTTCTAACTATAACTTCTTCTAATAACTAATAATTAACAAAGTTGTAACAAAAGTTTTTGCAAAAAAAATTGCTTGAAATTATTTCAGAAATTACCAATTTATTGATAATTTTTTATTTTTTAGAAATTGTATATTTTCATGCAGATAATCAACAGACAATCAGACAGAACAATTTATTTATAAATGCAGTAATAGTTTAAGTGTTTAGGGTATCTCTATCTACAAATGTTTAGACTATTATTGTTATTGTGTGAATATTTTGTCCATTATACAAAAAAATCATGTTTGATTTTAGTAAATTCAAATAAAAAAATTTGTCATAAATTAAGAAATTAATTACTTTATTTAATTTATTATTATTATAATACTAATATAAATATTATTCTTCGTGTTTTCATTGTTTAAAAAATCCTTACTGCATAGATGATATCATCATGAAATAAGATAATGACATTTTTAATAACTAAAAGATAAGTGTCGGTAAAATATATATTATTAAGACAATAAAAAATATTGATTATAAAATAATGGTGAAGATACCGATGCAAAACCTTCCATTGTTGGACAATAAACACTGAGGAAAGTAAGTAACAGTGGTTTGTTGCAATTTAACATAATGTTTAAAATCAATTTTTGGATGGGAACAGACATTTTATACCAATTCGTGTGAAATCTGAAAATGATCATAATTATAAAAAAATTAATAATATTTATTATTAATAGATATATATATCTAATGCAGATGAACGATTTGCGATGATTTGTTAAGTTCTTTTAATCTTGCATTAATTTGATAGAACAAAATAAATATGAATATTAATAAAGTAAGGAAATACAGAATTCAGAAGAGTAAAATGAATGCAATTATATTATTTTAAAAAGTTATGAGTAAAGAAATAACAAAAACTAATTTGCCAGAAAAATTTGATATATAAATAATAATTATCATAATATTTCTGTAAACTATTCATCTACATCGATTTTTATCACGGTTGTTATCAATATAGAGAATAGCTATATTAAGTTTCAAAAATTTTAAAGACTAATAGAAATATAATTAGATGAAAACTCATTTAAATGAGAAATATGTATTTATGTACTTATTAATGTACAACATTTAATCTTAATTTAAGAATCTGAATTTCAGCATGAATCGGCAAGATTTAGACGAAATCGGATGAACAATATTATCAGTAAATCTTGTTTGAAATTTTACAATTTTCTTCAAATATATAACTATTTATTGCAAAGAAGATTTTCTTTAATATTGTCGAAATTGTTAATAAAATATACATAGTGCTTACATAGTTATGTTAAGATTATTAAAACAATCCAATACTTGCTGACATATATAGTTCATGTAATACATATATGACAATTCGCAAATAATACACATAAGACTGATAATTGTTTCTTCGATTTTAGTTAGCACAAGAATGGATTGTGATAACTGAAAAAAAAATGAAAATATTTTGGATTTTTTTATTTTTTGTTTCGAAATATCTTCATTATTTTGTAATTTATTTTGCAATTAAAAAATATAGAAGAGTTTTACTTACACGAAAGAAATTAATGCCCAAGGATGTGATAGCGAGTATAAGGAGAACGCAATACGTTATTGCATTATAATCACGAATATCTTGTAAAAATCTTTAAAAACAATATTGATTAATATTGATTTATTGATATTCCATTAAATATATTGCATGTAAAACGAAAAACAATACTGACTGTATCACTCTTCTATGTATAATTACAGCTTTTATTATATACCTTTTTATATTATTATCAAAATGATCTTTAGAACTCTTTAGAGTAGCATTTTGTACAAAGAAACTGTAAATCCGTAAAAGAAAATTAAAAATATCTATTTATCATTGATACATATTCTTATATAATAATATAAAAAGATTTGGATAATCTTTTATAAATGGCATTGAAGATTCAATGTTTATTTCTTGTTATGTTCTATGTTTTGTAATAGAATATATTCTGTAATAGAATGATTTTAAGAAGTTGATATATCGATGATATTTATTATTAAATCGTTTAGAAGTAATTAAATATATAGATTTATTAATAGATATTTTTAATAGATATAGATTTATTAATAGATATTTTTAATAGATATAGATTTATTTATAGATATTTTTAATAGATATAGATTTATTAATAGATCGTTTTTAATTTGATACAGAAAATTTTTCATCCTATTGTAAATGTTTTTTAAGGATACTTAAAAGGATACTTAAAATATTCATAAATATCATTAGTTTTTTAAGGATACTTAAAATAGAATTGATTTTGAAAGTTTCCTAAAGTTAAATTACAGAATTATATATATATTAAAGATTTCCTTAGTTTTTTGCTAGTGATTTGCTAATGATTTTTAAAATAGCTAGATGGTATCTTAATTTTTAATTTGTGATATTTCCAAGTTAATTTTGTATCAATGATTAGTCCTAAAATTTTGATAATGTTCACTTGCTTAATTTTAGTATTATCTGTAAATGATAATTCTATATTATTTTGTCTGGAGGTGACAATATTTTTTAATTTCTTTTGGAAGTATTTAAATTCTAAAGAATTTGACTACCTATATAATTCATTTAACACAAATTTCAAAGTCTTCTAGTGTTTATAGATTTTTCTATTACATATAATGGTCAAATTATCGGCAAAGAAATAAATTTTAAATAATCGGATTACTAATAATATGATTTCAATTTTTAATTGATCTATTGAAAACAAAGTAATAAGACTTAAAATTTTAACACAGTTCTATATTTGAATTATGAATATTCCATATTCTTATTCCATATTCTTATATGTTTAATCTTTATAAAATTCTTTATAAAAGTTAATATGTTACTTTAAAGATCGAATATCTTAACAATGGATAACAATTGCTTGCATATGTCTCAAATGTTCTTTAAATCTAAGATTACAATTATAATGTTAAAAATAAAGTCATATACATATATTGGCTTTTATCTTTATTAATTGGTCTGGAGTAAAATGGAGATATCTGAAACCATTTGAAAAAAAGATAGTAATTTATTTATATTAAGTGTAAATCTAATGAAGTCATGACTTCAATTAAAAATATATAGTTCCAAATATATGATTAATAATTTTTTTCATTATATAATTTTTATTAAAGATACAAATTAATAATTTTCTAGCATTGTTTGATTTTTATTAGGATTGGCGATCAAAATAATCGTAAACATTCTTTTATAATTGGAATATGGAAATAATTTTTTGATGGAAATAAATCCTTATTTTTCTTAAAATAGTTGTTTAATTATAAAGTTTTAACAAATATTATTATTTTTTATTAGGGAGATTTATTAGAAGTTTATTAAGATTCCATTTCGGATTAATATTTTTGCATTTGAATCTTGAATTCTTTTTCTTTAAATTAGTAGTTAAATTAGCTTGTATATCTTCATTATTTATTTTTAAATGATAACCCTAATAAATAATCAATTTAAAAATTTTTATGGATTAGAAATTCCTTGCTCGAATTGTTTGAATGTTTAGTTTTGATTATTATTTCTCTTTGATTCAGATTAGATTTTAGATCAGAATAAGAACTATTAAGATAAGAACTATAAGAGTACAATTAATATAGAATTAAAATAGAAATAAAGATTTATCGATTGATTCACCAATACGTTTAATAATTTGTAGAATTCAAATATTATTAATGACTTTTTTAACATTAAGGATAATTAAAAAAAGCAAGCTATTCAAAAACATTCAATTTTTTTAATTCAAAATTTTATGGGACTGTGTTATGATTTGCTCCCATAGATTTCGATAAGACAGATTATCATACAATATTATACAATATATATTTATGAATTTTATTCATCGTTTTGATATTTAAAATCCATTCTGAAAAAGTATTCATTTTTATAAATATTTTTATAAATATTCTTTACATATATATGTAGAATGATAAGGAATAATCGTGTAGTAATACATATATATATATATATATATATATATATGAACACATACATATTAGTACTTATTGTATATATATATATATAATGATATTAACAATTTTTTATGAATATTTGGAAAATTAAAAGCGATTTTTTATATATATAAAAAAAATTATATATATAAAAAAATATAAAATATTGATTTTTATAAAATTTTATCTCGATACTAGAATTTAGTTATTATCATGTACATTAATGTTTATTATATTAACAAATTATTAGTTATTATAATGATATTTATTTGTTTTAATAATATAAATATTATTATAAATTTTAATATAGATTTTATTTAAAATAAACAAATATTCTTTTATCAATTTTCTATTATATATAACTAAATCTAAAATATAGTATTCGGGTTATAAAATATATGAAATATTTTGAATTGCTAAAAACGAAAATAATACTAATTTTTTGTGAAAGTTTAAATGATACAAGTTTGGATTAGAAAAATTTGGCAAAACAAATTAATGAAAAAAATAATAATAATTAACTTTCTTTAGAAAAAAATATGAATTAAATTAGATTTATTTCTATGAAAAATGATTATTATTTTTTTTTTTTAGTGATCTAAAAAAACTTTCAAAATATAAATTTGAATAAAAAATGTTGCAGGCCACATATTATATTTATTCAAGAAAATATTAATTTATTAATAATAGGATCACTGATTGATTTCAAATAAAGAGTGCATAAAATAAATTATTGTATATTATACCTTATAATCTCACATAAGCTGGCAGCATGTTGTAGCCACAAAATCATTAATGATTCCGTTGCTACAAATATAGTTATTATTAACAACAATGATACATATAAATATATAACTGTAAATAAAAAATATTTTTCATCAAGAATTGAATATTCCATCAGTATGGGAAATTTTTTTAAATGTGTTTCATTCGATGGCAGAATTTTATCTAAAATACAGGTTGACATATGACAAAATACCACGATGGCTAATGATGAATAGAAAATTGCTGTAATATGCATATATAATTATACAACTGAGAATATATAAATTCATTTTATAACTCAAAATATATTTCTTACATGCAAATCGTAATACATAATATTTTCCTAAGCAAGCATGTCTTTTCATAATTTCAAGTGTTTCATTGTTCATTTCAATTATTTCCCAATCGTATTTTATTTTATCCATAAACTCTTTAACCTATATTTATAATAATTTTTTATAATTTTTTTGTATATTAATTTAATATATATAATAATTTTTTATAATTTTTTTGTATATTATAATTTAAATATATTATTGAAAACTTACTATTGCAAGTTGATACCAATTTATATTGTATTTTATAAAGGAGCTTAAACTCATGATTAACATCGACAAATATTTCAATTTATTTTTTTTAGTTTTGAAAATTAAATACTAGAAATAATCAAATTTTATAGAAATTATGTATATTATATACGAGATATAATAATATATACGAGATATATATTATAATATTCCAAAAATGTTTTTAATTAGAACATTTATAAAATAAAGATTCTTAAAGTAATTTCAAGCAGCATTTTTCTTTACAAAAGCTTTCCTTCTTCTCCAAAAACGGAATTGTTTACGAATTATTATTTATATTTTAACAAAAAATACTGGCCAATCACGAAGCACATAGCCTAATCGAATCGTGACAATAATATTACATGTTGATCAAATACGAACAAACAATATGTGTCAAAGAAAATGTATTGAATATTATATTTATTTATTTATTCATTCGTGATATAATTCAATATAATTTTTTAGCGATGAAAAAATATATTCAATATACTATTGAATATACTGTGAGATACATTGCTTGGACTTGTGCTTGGTCGCAACACGTAGCCAATGTTTCTGTCGCGGTTTAACTAGGTTATGCACATCGTGATTCGTCAATGTTTTTCGTTAATAACTCGTTAATATGCCGTAACGAATGTTTTTACAAAGAAAAATGTTGCTTGAAATTATCTTAGGAATCTCCAGCTTAGAAATTCTAATATTTTTGACACTGTATATAATAAAATTTAATATTTTTTTAATGTAAGACATTGCACAAATTTTAACTGAATAAACACAACACTTATATTTTATAATATATATAGTTGTAGAATATTATATGAATAAAAAATAAGAATGAGACTTGTTTAATAATGAAGAATATATCTAATCAAAAGAAGTAAGAAAATAATAATTAATTATTTAAAATATATAAAATTATTATTTCCTCATACCTGAACAACTATAAAAGAAAAGGAAATGAAGCTGATGATACTATTATACAAAATTCTATATTTTGCGTTATAATATGGCCAAAGTCCTAATGTTGTTAAGAGAAACTTGGTAAAGTCGTAATAGGTCAATAATTCAACCATTGTATAGCATGGAAGAATAACTGGTTTCTTCTGTTGTTTATTCACTTTTATTGATTTTATTTTATTTTAAATGTTTTTGAAGTTAAAAAGGTTTTAGTATTAGTTACAACTTGCAGTAAAATGAATGGCATAAGTTATAATTTAGGTATTTATTTATTCATACTTAAATGCGCTAAGAGTAAAGTATCGATTGATTTTTTTTTTATCCTTTAAATATGTGAATAGGCAATTAAAAAGATTATAGTTTGCTTAAGAAAACTAAAACTGTTATTATAACTATTATATAACTACTGTTTTCTTTAACAATTTCTTTTTCGTCTATTATTTACCTGATATAAAAATGATATAAAAGTATAAAAATATTTCTCAATAGTTTTCATTTTGTTTTAGTTATTTGTAGTGGAAACAAGTTTTTAATGTAAAAAAGATATGATAATCAATATTATATAAATTATTATTATTTCATGAATATATTTTATATTTTTCAAGTTTTAAAATGAAATATAAATTGATAAAAATATAAAAAAATTGTATAGTATATTATATAATAAATATATAATATATATAATAAAAAAAGAGTATCGAATACTTATTACAACATTAAAGTAAGTATGTAATTTTATTTTTTAAAATAATATTAGATACTATTAAAATTAGTTGGAAAATTTTATATGAATAATATTATATTATGACATTATACTTCGATTAATAAGACTTATAACATAAAACATATTTTTGTAATTCTTACATTAAAAGATAGAATAAATTATTGTATAAAAAAAATAATTATTATTATATTTTTATGCTTTATCGACATACGTATTATTGCCTAAAAAAAAAGAACAATCGAATTCACCGATCTCAAATAAAAAAAAAATCATAATTCTTAAATCATCTATATTTTTATGCTCTATCGATATTTATATATATATTACAGTTAAAAAAAAAAAGGATGATCGATTCGATTGATTCTTCAACACTCGTATCTATAGCACTACTTATTCGTTTCCTATCGATTTAATGAACTCATGAATTAAATATTCCGATTTACTTGTACTCCAAAATAATTTATTATTATTAGAAAAAAAAATAATAATAATAATGTGAAGAAATAGAGTGATCGAATCTCGATATTATTGATTCCTTGATACCCATACAGATTGCGCCACTTATTCGTTCTCTATTGAATTAAAAAATTCCTGAATACTCCGATATCCATATTTCTTTAAATTATTTTACAATTTCGTTTCTTTGGTAAATGTTTTTGATAATTTTATTCCCTTTCTTCATATATTTCAAAAGTATATATTTAAAAAGTACAAAAAATATTTTTGCTATTCAATTCAATAACTTATATTACGAATAGCGTATCTTCGATTCATTTATAAAATAATAACGATACATATATTTTTGGTTTTATTATATTTTTTATTTATATTTTTATATTTTTATATTTTTTATTTATAAAACACAGCGAAAATACACGGTGATAATTTTTTTCATTATTTTTTACTTTTATAATAATGTCGTAAATTATCTTTTTGACTGATGGTATGATCGGAAGATTTAAAAAAAATTTTTTTTTGTATCATTTGCTATAACAAAAAAGTATGATTAGGATTATATAATAATTGCATCGAATTATTAAAGATTATGATCGAGATGTGTTGATATCGAATATTTTTTTTAATTACAATTATACTTTGATATAGTACGATTACGATAAAAATGAATATTTTATGAACATTCGGTGACATTCATTCGGTGACATGTATATTTAGCGATTTTATTAATACAGAAATATATTTTAGTTTACAAACATAATAATTTTTTTTTTTTATCTAAGCATTTGTGTATTTGAATATATACATAAAATCATAATTTAAAAAATTCTTTTTATTTTTATTTTTTTCTCTTTGTTTAATAAACTTTTCGCGTTTGGATTAGAAATGCTATAAAAAATTTATTTATAAATATAACATCTGCTATGATCTTTTTTCTTTCTTTTTTCGTTATATTTACCATCCAATTTCGATTGTTTTTTAAATTTCAAAATTTGGTCAATGATTAAATAACAAACGCTTTAGCGTAATATATTTTATTTCTTTCTTTTAAATGATATAAAAAAATATTTTTTTTTTATTCGGAAAAAACTTTAGCTTTTGATAGATTAATGTTAAAACTTTCCGCTATGTCTAATATACTACATGGATTTATCTATATGGTATACGTATATAGTATTTATACATACATGTATATCGATATACTGGAATATATTGATGTAGATGATTGGAATTAAGATAGTATTATGAAAATAATTTAATATATTATATACAAATGAATCAGAACATGTGAGAAATATAGTTGATTTTACGTTAAAAAAATAAATAATTTTTTTATTTGAAGCTTTTTCGAATAATGAAAATTTTTTAAATAAAATTGAAATTGGTTGATTCTTCTTGGATATAAATAAACGATCGATAAATGAATACTCTATATATGAAAATAAAAAATATAGAATAGAGTAAAATTTTATTACTTCGATCTATGTTTTTAGAAAAGTCAAGATTGAATATAATTAAGAAATCATATAATTCAAAAAATCGCTAAATTTTTCAAATTCGATTTTCAATTTTTTCAAAAAATTAATTTTTAAATAATAAAAATTTATGCTTTTTTTGACTTATTTTTTTACGTAGAATCAGGTCCTATCGTATTTCTCATTTATTCTGATTCACTCTCTATATATATACTCTCTATATCATACAGGATTTTTCAAAATATTAGAACATCCGTAAATTGAACATTGTAAACAAATCCAAGTGATATATGTCATAGAAAATATATTGAATATGAGATATAATATATGAATATGGATATTTTATCGATAAAAAATTATATCGAATTATATTACGAAAGAACTATTGAATTATAGTTTATATATATGTAATTATATATAAAACATTTTCTTCAAAGTTACTTGAATTTGTTTGTGCTTCATCACCGTAACCTATGCTATTATTATAGTTCGATTAGGCTACGCACTCCGTGATTGACCAATATTTTTTCTTAATAATTCGTTTACAAAACGATAAAGTTTTTGCAAAGGAAAATATTGATATTATTTTAGGAATCTCTAGTTTATAAATATATATATATACAAAATATCCAAAAAATATATATATAATTTAAAATTTTTCTGTCTGAATAAAAATCAATAATTTTTTCATCAAATTTTATTATTTACAAAAATAAAAAATCAATTAGTTTGATAATTCTGATGTTAACGTTGATTTTTGCTGTCATTAATCATATGTTGCTATGGAAAAAATCAATTTAATTTAATTTAATTAGAAAATTTTGATGTACATGATTTGAATTTTTCAATTGTTTCATATTTTTTCTTATTCTTTTCACTTTTGGTATAATTCAAACAAAGAAATGAAATAATAATTGAATATTTTATCTATGAAACTAAACTTAACTTTTTTTCATTTCATTAAATCGATTAGTAATAAAATAATAATAGAACAATAGAAATACTTGAATAAATTTTTAAATTTTTAAATTAATCGATTGATAAATGAAATTCAATCAAATTGTCTCGTGTATTGAAATTGTTCTAATATTTTATTTCTATTTTATATATATTTTATTTATTGCAGTGATAGTATAATTGTCACGCTTTGCAATGAGAATTCATATGTATATTATTCGCAATATTGTTATAGAAACATATATAATTTATTCTTTCGAGCAAAAATGTTATCATTCTATTTTTTTAAATCTTCATTTGCATTTCGATATAACATATTGTCATAGTTATTTACATATATTAAAATAATTACAATTATATATGTATAATTAATATATTCGTATTATTTTTTTTTCTGTATTTCATTATATAAATATTTTATATACATATAAAAACTACTACATACATATCTAAATACGATATATTATATATACATATATATAGATAATTAATATATTAATATCCTATATATATATATATTAATTTTGGAGGATCGATTTTAAAAGAAATACAAAAGTTTACAAATAAAAAAATATTGGTTAAAGATTATGTATGAATTAAATTATAAGCGATTGAAATTTGCATTAAACGAAGCAGCACGGAGAGAGAAAGATTGCTCCATTGTCATTAAATCACTATATCGTCACATTTTATTTTCATTTCGTTTTGTTAATTGTAAAATTACTTATAATTTAATAAATAAGTTTCGATCGACATTTTATATATCAATCACTTTTGTGTTTGTTTTTAATCTTTAGAATTGATTCTCCGAAAGATATTTCCCAAATATACATTGTATTAATATTCTGTATAAAGTACGTATATTTAAATTTTTATATAGTTTATTCATTTGAACGATAGATTATGAACATCGCATAATACGAAAAGCAACAAACACGTAATATTTGTATAATGATTTGAACTATAACAAGATTAAATTTTAAGTATTATTTACAATACTATGTTGCAAAGATTTTTTCTTTTTTTTTTTCCTCATCTTTCGATTAACAGTTTTTTTACATCTTTAAGTTTTTAAAATATTGTCCACGCTAATGACGATAAACTAGAATTTCATTATGAGTACGAATAATGTTTTAAACGGCACGTTAAAAAGTATTTTTACTTATATTATTTTTATTAATATCGGTATATCGGTATATTTAAATGTTCATGTAACATATATATAATTAGTCATAAACAAAGTTTATGAACGATGAACACCAAAGTTGATCGATATTTAACATCCACTGTCTTGACATTGTCTTGTCTTTCGTGAAACAATATTTAATGGTATAGTAATATAATTTAGGCACACTGCATTTATGGATAAGACGTAATACGGATGACTGATCGAAACGGCAAATCTTCATATGTGTTCACTAGAATTTCACTTTGGGCGGCAATCTGAAATCAAATATTATATAATTTATGAATTTAGAATTACTAAATTAAGAGAATATAAATAGTTTTGAATTCGGGGATAAGATATAATTAATTTTTCTTGAAATTGTAGAATATTTTTGCAATAACAATTTTAGCAATTCTAACAAGGACAAAATGTAGAAAGTTCGAGTTCGATTTGAATGAAACTTTGCAGATTCCAAGAATAATCGAAAATAATAGATACATGTTATTTTTTAATTGCTATAATTCGACTTTAAAAGATAAAATCATTTCTAAAATTCGAAACGAAGAACTAACTTCGAAGCGATTAAAAATAACAAAAATTTTTATTATTAAAATTATGTTTTTCTAATCTTCTTCTAATCTAATTTTTTTTAAACAAAATGCTAGAAGTTAATAAAAAATAATTAATGATATTTAAAAAAATTAATTGTAACTTATATTATCCAAAAAGATTATTATGATAAGAAAAATAATATTTTTTATTTAAAAGAAAGGGTATTATAAATAAGATTTATATAATTAAGATTTATTTCGGAAAAATATTATATTCATTTACTTACCTAATAATTAATTGAATATATTGATTAATGCCATTTGCATTATAACTAGAAGAAAGTTAATTGATAATTGACCAACGAAATTTCCTGTAATCAAATCATAATTTATATCAGAAAAAATTTATCATATCATATTTATCAAATAATATTAACATTTACTCGAGAAGTATTTTCAATGCGTTTCTTTAATTACTATAAATCTATATAATTCTTCGGTGATAATAATGTGTCATAATATGTCAGAGTATTGAGTAAAATGCTCGAAAGATCTATTAAAATACAAATATAAAAATCATCCAAATTGATTAATAGATAATAATAGCACGATATAATAATAACAAATAATAATGAATAAAGAAATATACCGTAATTTATAATAATATAAATTTAAGTTACAAATAATTCTTTTAAAATTGTGAAATTTCACATAAAGTATAATATAATAATTAAAAATTGCAAAATTTAGAAATTTAAAATTTATTAATGTTTTATAAAATTTTAATAATAATAATATTAGCTTAATTATATGAAGGAATTTAGGAATAACATTTACATTTATGTATTTTTATTTTATTTTCATTCATTTGAGAGAAAATTGAATCTGCTCTTTTCTTTTTTTTTTCTAATTTTTTCTTCTCGAAAAAAGTATACAAAAAATAATATTTTTAAAACATGCACATTATATTTAATTTAAATTCGAATATCTTACAATTGTTTTATATAAAATGCTTAAAATGGCGATTAGACGATATAAGATTAAATTTCGTTTAAGAGATTTTTTATAGATAATTATTTGTTTTTATTTACAGATAATTAGAAAAAAATATTATTAATATTATTTCTATAATTATTTTGTTTTTAATATGACAAATATATATATATATATATATCAGAATATAATTTTAAAAACTTGCTATAAAATAACTTCTTTTTTAAAACATATATAATTTGTAATAGATTATATCATCGGACACGTTTTTAATTTCACTAGAGCTTTTGAATTTTTATGTATTTTATTCTCATTGTAACAAAGAAATAGAACATAATATTATAATTTTTTGTCTATCGATATTAATTTTTTTTCTTATATAAATGAAATTTCATGTCGCGTGTTTAATGATTAATAATAATTTAAGCATCTTATACTTTTCTAGAAAAGTATATTTCTTAATTTTATATCTAAAATTGCGATAATAAATAATAAGCTTCTTTGATTATTCAGTTGGAAAAAGTTTTTTTTATTTGTGCATGAAAATTTTAAATATAATATAAATTTTCCTAATTGATTCATTTTAGTTAATAAAAAAACTGCAGTGCATTAGGAAAAATGATTAAATTTCATATTTACATTTATTTTTATTAGAATTCACAAGCAAAATTTTTCAATCTAGAAAACTGAGAATTATTAACGTTAATCATTTAAATTAATAGGGATATATAATAGCTAAATTTTTTTTTGTTTGAATTCTTAGCGGTTAAAATGATCAATTATTTAAATCGATCAATTAATTAATCAATTATATATTAATTTGTAACTCGCAAAATATAAATAATAGAGAAAATGTTTTACTTATTATAAAAATAACTTTCTTAAATTAAAAATTTTATGTTAAATGATAAAAATTTTATTTATTATTTAAATAAAGTGAATTTGGTTAAAAATGATTGATGACATATCTCTATATATTTTATAAATTTTTAAAATTTCATAATTTTCTAAATTTTCGGGACAAAGAATTTTTTTATTAATTTTCAAATTTTTAATTAAATTATAATAATACTGAAATATTTTTTATACATTAGAAATTTTATTTTTATATTGATCAAAATTATGTTATCTTAAAAAAAAAAATTCTACTTGGAGCCAAAAATGAAAGATTCTTGATATAAAATTTTTGCTCAATTTAAATACCATTTTTTGTATATTTTAATTATTTTATTTTGTTCCCTGAAAATTAAAATATATTTTTTTATCATTCCTAATTTCGGTCAATTTAATAATTTAATATAAAGTTATTACGGAAAATAAATATCATTTATCATATGATTTTGATAAATCCCTGCTTTTATCTCTTCGAATTATAAAATTTCTTTTTTCACTTTTAACTCGTATAATAAGTTCATGTTAATTTATAAAATTTTTACATTTTCTTAAGGTTTGAATAAAAATTTCAAGCATTTTTACAGAAATAAGATTATACTTATAATACATTTTAACTTTTACTGTTTTTGATTGATTTTTTTGAATTACATAAAAAAGTATAAATTTAAAAAAGGATAAGTATGATATAAAATTTGCTTGGATGAAAAGTGATATATATATATATATATATATATATATATATGAAACAAAACGATGATTACAAAAAAATTCATCAGTTTCTTTTTACTACGGATGAAAAAAAGATTCATTGAAAAAATGCATAATTTATATGAAAGATATAATATTGCATTGTGAAAAATGATTGAATGATTTAGTTAAGAAATTATTTTTTTTTCGCATTGTAATATCAATTACGAATATTTGTTTCTAAAATGTTTTATCGAGGGACAACTTTTTCCATTATTGAAAACTTTTGTTATATATTTTTGAAAAATATGCAAAATAAAAAAAAAACGAAAAAGAAAAGATAATAACTAAAAGTAATAAATCAAAAAGATAACAGAAATGACCCCAATTATTACTTTATGTGCAATTATTACTTTATGAAAATTAATCGTCCTCGTTTCTAAATATATATATTTATGTTCTATTTATATTGTATTTTTTGCAAAACAGAAAATTATTCAAAAATATTATTGTTGAATTTATATAAACTAATAAAATTATATTTTTATAATTTAAAGTTATTTTTTTATAATTTTTTATAGATTTTTTTTAATAAAATATTTATAAAAAAATGTCTAAAATATATTTATATATTTATTTACTATGCTTGAGAATCACTCATTTCTTTTACATACCATTTATAAATATTAGTTATTTTATTAGAGAGAGCGGTATAATTAGTACGTAAATATTTCGTCAATAAAGAAATATTAATACAGAAAACAAATTGGATTGTTGTTAATCATGCGTAAAATATTTGAAAATTAGATTACATCATTTAGAAATATTAAAGAAATTGAATTATATACAGTTTATTATTGTTTCGATAAAAATGAAAAATAAAAAATATATTTTAAAATTCTATGTTGAATAAAGAAAGAAACATGTGAATAAAATAATATTAAAATATTATATCAGTGGTTGAAATAATAAAAATAATCTTTATTTTGTTCTATTGTATCGCATTCGGATTAAAATTAAATTTATTTTCATAATGAATTTGATGCGTGTAATATTTAATTTATTGAAAACTTAGAATAAAGATAAAAATTAAAAATTTAAATGATGAAATAAATTTAAGAAATGATTCATTAATGTGTCTGTGTTTAACAATTTTATTGGTATGTTAAAATATTAATATTTCGGAATAAATGTCAAAATATAATAATGTACAATAAATATGCTGTCGCATGGTGTTCAAAATTCAAAGAGTACAATATCTTATATGGAAAGAAAGTTCACATGTATACATACTATTTTCGATACATTTAAAATCATTGATATAAAAAACATTAAAACATAATTTATAAATTTTGCAATGAATTTGTAACAAAATATAGCGATAAACTAGTTTAATATTTAGTAAAATCTTTATATTCCATTGCTTATTTATTGTTTAAATGATATTATTATTTAAATTTATTGTTTATTATTTCCACAGAAATAAATTAATCAATAGTATTTCCACAGAAATAAATTAATAGTTAGTTAAGTCAATCGAAGATTAATTGACAGATAATATTTAATCGAATGGTGAAATAAAAATATAATTGATAATCCTTTAACTAACTTCGAATGGAAGATAATTATGAAGGAATCAGATATACGATATAAAATAATTTAAAAATATTATTTTAATATTTTATATTGTGCTAATATTTTATTAATAAGCGAAAAGTAGAGAAAATTATAGATTATGTACAAAATGTCCAAGAAATCTGATTTGTGATTGTGAATGTGATACATGATTTCGTGATTCACAGTCAGTAAATCACAATATTCTTTGTTAATAATTCATTAACAAAGCTATAATGAAAGTGTTTGCAAAGGAAAATTGCTTGAAATTATTTTAGAAATCTTCGGTTAACAAATGATTTTACATTCTGTATATAAAGTATTGTTCCGAAAAAAAATAACAGTCAGTTTTGAAATAAATGTATAGTTATTTCCATTTTTTTGTTTACGGTGGACTATAAAATAAAAAATTTGAAAACGAGTTTAATATTTGTAAAAATAAGAAGCTATAAATATTTACATTCGTTCAAAATCGTTTAATGACAGAGTGAGATAACATATTATTCTATTTTTGCTTCAAAAAATTATATTTTTGCTTTGATATATATATTTTTGAATAACATTTTTAATTTAGTTTTAATTTATTCAAGAATAAATCTTTTAAGGGTGTATAAATTTTATAAAAAAAATATTATATAATATAACGTTTCGTTTTATCATTCGCGAGTTGTCACAAATTTTATATTCTTTTCACGCATAATTTGAAAAAAACTTGAAAATAAAATTTAAATGAAAATAATTTAAAACAACTGATTTTATTAAATTATAAAAGTGAACTTCGCTGGATAAATAGATATTTGTATCTTAAAATAAACCAATTCTCGATTAAAGAATGAATATCGATTAATTTTCATAGATCGGAAATAATAATGTTGTGAATTTGCGTAAATAAAAATTATATTTCTTCTTTAATCTTTAATTAAATAATTATTTCATTTTATTTTTTTCTTTATTTTTTTCATAACTGCAAACTATAAAGAGATTGAAAATAAATCACGTTTAATAAGCGTGCGACAGAAAAAAAAAAATATATAAAGAAACGAAAAGATGAAGATAAGATAAATTAAAATACTAACCAGGATAGTAGACAGCTTTGTGAGAAATGTTATAGTTCACTTTCGGTATACCAAGCAAGCATTTGACAATCGCTGCTTCAGGTAAATTTTCATCAAGTAAGATCGTTCGTGATAAGATATCGTATAGTCCATCAGCTCGTAGTGTAATGGTAGGTTTTGTTTGCTTTTCCGGGACATCCCTGCAATGGAAGCATTTGCAAAATTATCATGGCTATATTCAAATCGAAATATCATGCGATATGTTGGATAAATGAGTAGACATTACCATATTAAGCGATTTACATACGTTGAAATATATTACAACGCATGTATCGATTCAAGCGGTGAATTTAAGTTAATATTTTACACAATGCTGGAACACGATGCATGTATTATTGTATCAATTTCAATTGTGTAAACCATTTAAACTCATCGCTTGACGATGTAGACCCATGTATATGGCAACATCGCGATATGTATGCGATTTCAGTATTTGTAAACTGCTTTAATGTTATTTTGAAAATATTCCGTTTTATTTGCTTACATTGTGCTTTTATAAACTTTAATGTCTGTTTGGATAATTTTTTTGGTTTAGTTGGAATAATTTTACTTTGAATCGAAGAATTTGAAATTGTTTATAATAACATTGTGTCTAACGAGATAAAAAAGAATTATATTTGATATTTTTTATCGAAATTATAATTCGATATTTTTTTTTTGTTGAAATTTTAGTTTTATTCCAAATGATAGAAATTTAAAAATGAAATTTAAATAATCTTGAAAAACAAAGAAATTCAAAATTTAGATAAATATATAAATCATAAATCATCGATTTTGAGTTTTTTTAAAATTTTAAATTATATTTCTTATAAACGTTTAAATTTAAATTTGAATATAAAAAATTTTAAATAATATAATAAATTTTAAATAAGAAAATAGATAATCATTGATTTTGATTTTTAGATATATCATAGAACATTTTTTGCAAATATCTTGAAAATTAAGATCGACGGTAACGTAAAGTAAAAAAATTATTATTGGAAATGTTTATTTTTACAACATATCCAAAAATCGAAATTGATGAGGATAAATTCGATAAAAGAAATATATAAATATGTACTTATGAATATTAAAAAAAAAAAACATTAAAATATTAATTATACATTGAACATTTACATTATTTGTAACAATAATTATTTGTAACAATAAAATTTGTATACAATTTGTATACAATAATTTTGTAAATTGGGGAATTAATATTCGTTATATATAATTTTAAATATTTTTTGAAGTATATTAAAAAAATAATTTAAACGCACATTATTTTTCAAAGGAAGGAAAACAATTTTGGTATCTAAATCCGTATTTTATCGTGAACGTTGAGAAATTTAATATAGAATTTTATTTAGAATAATAAAGATATGTATAATATATATTTATTTAATACGTTTTTACTCTATATTTTTAACATTTTTTTTATATAAGTTTCAAGTTTATATTATCATAGAAATGTTTTAAGTGAAAATTAATATTTTATTATTAAAATATCGATACATAAATATGTTCGAAAGTTTAAAGTGTTATTAAAATAAAACAAATTTATTTTTATGATTTATATTTTTATTACATACTTATGTTACTGTAATATATTTATAAAATTTCTTATAAAATTATTATATCTATATAAAATATTATTTTTCTTTAATAAAAATATTTAATAAAAAATTTTTGTGGTTTCATATTTATTACACCTAATAATTAACTTAATTTTTTGCTTCAAATTTCTACTCAATATTAAAAATTTCTCTCTAATTCGTTTAAATTATTTACTAATTTTTTCATAAATAAATAGAATTTTATAAATGTATAAAATATTTTAAATAATGTAAATTTTAATTTTTAAGAATAAAGTTTCTGAAAAATAAAATAAATGAAATAAAAATATATGAAAATATACCAAAAATAAAAAATAATTAGAATTTCATGATGAATAATAATATATTGCATAATGCATTATGTAAAAACGTTTTATTTCGTTATAAAATAAAGATTAATTTTTATAGAATAAAAATTAATTTTTATCAAAATTTTAGTATAAAATCTATATACGATAGAAAATATAAGAAAGAGTAGTTTATTGTAATGAAAAATTAAAAATCTTGAATTACTTACTCGATAGATATATCTAGAGTAGGTTGTGGATATAGTCCCTCTGCCATACACGTTATCTCTACCCCATTCTTATCGTCTATAATTTTCTTCCTATATATAAGATCGAATTTATCTTCCGTTGCTAGAACAACCAATTATTTTATTTAATATAAGATATCAATTTAATTTATTTAAAATTCATAATTAAAAACTAGTTAATGAAAAATTTATTATATTAAATTATTCATTTTGTAGAAATAGATAAATATAAAATTATCTTAATTTTTATAAATAACATTGTAAAATCTTTTCTTATGAAGATTTAAAATAAAACTATAGTTCGTTTTTATCTTTTAATATTTTAAATGTATAATATTTAACGTAATATAATATAATATTTAAGCGTAATATAATTTAAAATAAAAATAATTTGAACAATTTAAGAATCTTTATTACAGAAAAATAATTTATTTAATTATATTTGATTATTTAATTATAAAAGTATTTAATTTTATTATTTTAATTTATGTTCTGTATGTTATGAATTTATAAAAATTTTATTATATTAAAATATTTTAAAATTAAATAAATTAAATAAAAGAAAAACATAAAAAATATTATTTTATAATCTTAACATATAAGATTTTTAATAATTATAAACATTGAAATAAAATTTTGTAATTATTTTTAAAAATATATTAGAAATAACCTTTTCCATATTGAATAAAAAATGGTTTCGCCGCTGCCGAAGTAAGTCGCTTGTCGACCTAATGCCGGTGGGCGATGTCTTTTTTGAAAGGCTGTGTCCCAACTCAATATCACCGTGTCCGACGGTCAGAGGCACGGTGTCCAATAACGATTAACTCGACTTGTGAGTACGACCTATCTGATGGAGAGTCGGTGCGGTAGTCGTGACTGTCCGAGAAGTATTCGGAAATGTGAACTGCCCGAAGGCCTAATCGGTAGTGAGTGTTAGCCAGGAGGATCGCATGGTCGACTCTCTTCCTGGCTGATTGGGAGTATCCTAATTATGAGTGAGGAAAATATCGATGCTGTAATAGGCATCGACATTTCCTGCTTCGAAATATAAGTCCAGGGCGGGAGGCAGATGGTCTTGATCCAGGACACTCGACAATTTAGGCGACATAAACATAAACATAAATAAGAGTTGCAGCTGTTCCTGCTTAGTGTCACTGGCCCTTCGCCGTCGCGGTCGCGAGGAAGACCATAACCGAAACCTTCTCGAATGTCCCTTTATAGGTCGCGCTAACGCTCGCGACCAAAAAACGTAATAAATTATATGTATTATAAATAAATTATATGTATTATAAAATAATTGTACATTATATGTAATATAATATATGATTTTAAATGAAATATTTGTTTTAGGAAAGATTTAGGTATTTGAACGCTTATTTTTATTAAAACTAGAAGATATTATTTTATGTCACTGTATTTCATATATGATTGAATGAAGAATGTGAAAAAATAAATCGAAGTAGAAATATAGAATAAAATTTTTTCATTTGAAATAATTAATTTCAAAAAATTATCAAATAAAAATAAAATTGCCTAATTCTTGATTAGATTCGAATCAACTATCAACAGATAATTATTTATATAATAAGCAAAAAATGCAGAATGAAATTTTATTGCTTATGTTCTTTTTGAGAGAATGGAGATTCAACGTATATCATCATGGAAATCATATAAAAATTTAATAAAAATTTTCAAATTTAATTTTTTCGAAATGAACAAAATTTATTCTATATTCTTTCTTATCTTCAAATATAGAATTACTTTGATAATTCATTTGTATCTAATCAGAAATAATTAATTTCATTTGTTTTGTTTATTTAAAAATGTTTAAAAACTTGACTGTAATTTATAAGATATTTATATAAAAACAAAACTTTTTGTTTTATTCAAAATATATTCATTTCGAACATAATTTCTTCTTAAAATTCTTATTTTTTGTATGTAATTTGCTGACATTTCTGTTTTCTATTGAAAGTTTAAGATAAATTGTCATGTAAATTTGGGCGTACATGCTGCAAAACTAATATTCAATGATGATTTTCGAATTGTTCGTCCGATTTTGGATTTATATACTGTTATTAAAAACGTGTGTAAAATTTTATTTGCTCTGTGCTCATCGAATTCATTTTTCCTTGATAAATATTCTATTTCACTGTAATTTTCATTAAAATTTCCAAATATATTTTAAACTATATTAAAAATCGTTTAATATTTCTTTACGTATTTTTATTATAATGTATCAAATTACAAATATAAAAAAATAAAAATTAAAAATATAATATAAAAAAAATAAATTTCGATCGAAATCTATTTTACAAGTTATAAATAATTTGATTTTAATTTGCAAAATCTGTATATAAACAATCCAGGTGAATTATCGAATACTTATATTGATTATTATCTATTTATAAGTATTACTAATAAAAAACAATTAAACTTTTGTAACTTTAATTTTTTAAATATTATTTTAACATTTATTTTGGAAAAACAGAGTTTAATTTTAGTATTTTAAGATATGATCTTCTTGTGATTATTGTTATTATCTCTATGGTTTCGTTACGGTGTTGAGGTTGGTCGTATGCGGTCTACTCCACCGGACGATGGCTTTTTTGGAACTTGTGTCGCAAATCAATTTGTCTGTGACCGTGTCCGAAGATCGGAGGTTTACAATGTGTTGCGATTGCCCGAGGATGGTTCGGTAGTGTAAACTGCCCGAAGGCCTAATCAGTAGTGAGTGTTAGCCAGGAAGAAAGTCGCTTAGATGGATTCTCTTCCTGGCTGATTGGGAGTGTCCCAATTATAAGTGGGGAAAATATCGGTGCCGCAATTGGGGCACCAATATCACCCGATGCGCAATGTAGATCCAGGGCGGGCGGGCAGGTGTTTGGATTCAGAACATTCGACGGTCGAGGCAACCTAAGCAAAAACCTCAGCTGTTTTTACTCGGATTTACCGACACCTCACCGCGCGGTCGCCGGGGAGCCCGTGACCGAAACCTTCTGGAATGTTCTGTTTATAGGTCGCGACAATGCTCACGATCATTCCGCCCGCCTTGAATCACTCGCGTTCAATTCTTCGTGTGGTTGGTCTGGTTCGGCTGTTCGTCGTGGCTGGGAGGCGCTGGGTCGTCTACAGGTAACAGGCAGACCTTGGCCACTGGTCTGGTGAGGGTGCCAGTGCTAGTACGTTGACACGACTCGCGTCACCCCGTCTGACCCTGGATGCAACTGGACTATTCGGCCTAGCCTCCATCGCTGTGGCGGAAGGTTTTCGTCCTTGAGCACGACCAGCCTGCCCACCCTGATGGTCTGAAGCTCTGGGTCTCGCCATTTGGACCGTTGCTGGAGCTGGTGCAGGTAATCGCACTCCCATCGCCTCCAGAAGTGTTGTTGTATCGCCTGCAGCAGCTGAAATCTGGACAGGCGACTAACCTTGACGTCCGTGACGTCAGGATGGATTATATCAGTAATAGGACCTCCTGTGAGGAAGTGTCCTGGAGTCAGGGGATCGAGATCTCGTGGATCCAACGACAGAGGATGCAGCGGTCTGGAGTTTATGCATGCCTCGACACGGGCCAGCACGGTGCTGAACTCCTCGTAAGTGAGGCGTGTCTCTCCAATTGTCCGCAGAAGGTGTCTCTTGGCATCTAACTGCAGTTTCCCACAGCCCCTCGAAGTGTGATGCATGTGGGGGCATAAATCGCCATTCGACACCCTCCGCGATCGCATGGTGACCGATCGACTTCTCATTCCGGTGGAGGAACTCGCGGATTCGCCATAGTTCGTTATACACGAAATTGGTTCCGTTGTCCGAGCAGATCTTTCGGCATCGACCCCGGCGCGAGGGGAACCTGCTCAGACAGTTCACGCTTCTGTGGTTAGTGCCGTAGCCGCCTTCAAATGAACTGCCTTGGTGGCCAGGCACACGAAGACGCACAAATAGGCTTTAGATGCAGTTCCTTGATGAGGAACGGTTCGACGTAATCTACCCTCGTACTAAAAAAGGGTGCTTGTATCCGTACTCTTACAGCTGGTAATTGGCCCATTTGGTATTCTTCGGTCCTGGGTTGCGCCCGACTGCACCGCATGCACCCCCGAATCACCCCTCGCAACGTGCTTCTAGCTGAGAGGTAACGCCTACGAATCGATGACAAGATTGTCTCGCATCCGCCATGCAGCAGTCGCTCGTGCTCGTCACACAGGAGAAGCTTGGTGAGAAATTCACCTTTCGGAAGGATTACTGGATGTCGATGGTTGTATGTTAATGTAGCCTGCTCCAAACGTCCCCCTACTCTGAGGAGTCCCTTTTCGTCGAGGAAGGGACCTAGACATCTCAGGAAGCTGGATCGTGCCAGTCCCCTCCCCAACTTCAAGTCCGCGATTTCTTTGGCAACGGTGTAAGACTGCAACCACCTCAAGATGGCTCCCTCTGCGAGGTCGATTTTTGTAGTGGTGAGTAGGGGAACCGAGTGGTCGTGTAGAGGTTGTCGCGTCTCACCCCGAAAGCCGCGCGCGGACCGCTCGGAAGAATTTCATACAGTACGCGATGATTCCCGTGAGTCGCATATAATTTGAATATCTCTCAAAGATATCAAATTGTGGTTGTGCCGTTATGGTTATGCAAACTGAAGCGCGCTCTTCGGGTAGCTCATTCGGTGCCGGGGCCAGTCGTCCTGCCCCTGCCACAGCTAGGAGGGACCATCCCACCAAAGACGTGAGTCTTGTAGGGTGGATGGTCTCACCCCCCGCGATAGCAGGTCAGCAGAGTTGTCATCCGTGGGCACGTGACGCCATTCGTTTCGCGAATTCGCCTGAATTTGCGCAACTCGGTTCGCGACGAACGTCTTCCAGCGACTGGGATGACCCCCTATCCACGCGAGGGTGATAGTGGAGTCGGTCCAGTACGTCTCGCTCTTGAAGCAGATGCGAAACGATCTTCGCACTTTCTCCACCAACTCCGATAGCAGCCAGATCTCGCATAATTCAAGACGCGGCAAACTGATTGTTTTTAAGGGAGCAACGCGTGACTTCGCACAAAGTAGCCGAATCGTGGTTTCCGTGTCGTTGACGATGCGTAAATGCACGCGTCATATGCCTTTTCCGAGGCGTCGCAGAAGGCATGTAGTTCCACGGCGGGGCCATCACTTACCGCACACCGCGGAATAGCAATGTGTCTTAGGGATCCGAGTTCCTCTAAATCGCTAAACTGCGTATGAATGTCTTGGGGCATAGACTTGTCCCAAGACACTCCCATCTTCCATAGCTCCTGAAGCACTAGCTTCGCGGGAAGCACTGCGGGAGCCACCAGCCCGAGAGGATCAAAGATTCTCGCGACCTCTGACAGAATAGCTCGCTTGGTTACTCGGGTGGTGAGTGGGTCGTTCAACTCAACAAACAATTGGTTTGGCACTGGCTCCCAGCGCAGACCGAGCGTACGAGGATCTTTCTCGGATTGTGGGCCCACGACTATGGACTCACCAGTGGCATTCTTCACAACCGAGGGCTCATTGGACGCTCATTTCCGTAAGTTAAACCCTGCTGTCCGTAAGAGAACCTGTAGATCCCTTTTGAGCACGATTGCCTCTTCCACGGTCAGGAGGTCATCCACGTAAAACTCGCGGAGGATAGACGTGCTAGCCGCTGGATGGCTCGCGGTGTTGTCCAACCCCACCTGTTGCAACACCCGTGTGACCAGATAAGGAGCTGAGGCCGTGCCGTAAGTGACCGTGTTCAGTTCGTATGTCTCAATCGGATCCTGGGGGGCCTCCCTCCACAATATGCATTGCAGAGACCGCTGATGAGAAGCGACCAGGACCTGTCTGTACATTTTTTCGATATCTACGCTTAGGACTACCCGATTCGGAAGCATATTAGGATCGATAAGAGGTCCTCCTGGATTGGCGGTCCGACCTGCTGCAGATCGTTGAGGGAGACCCCCGTCGAGGATTTTGCCGAGCCATCGAATACCACTCGAAGCTTAGTGGTGGTACTGTTTGTTTTGAGCACCGTGTGGTGCGGCAGGTTAAAGGCAAGTCCGGTGGATGTCCGAATAGTTCCGTTGACCTTGGCCATATGACCCAAGGCTATATATTCTTTCATAAACTGCACGTACCGGTCGCGCAGCTCAGGCACATTTGCGAGTCTCCGCTCCAGTGCGCGAATTCTTTTTTCTGCCATCGCGCGCGACTCTCCCAATTTGTGCACGTCGCTCACGAACGGAATAGTAACCACGTATTGACCAGTCGGCTCGCTCCCCATCGTTTCCAGGAACCGGCTCTCGCAAGAGTGAGATGTCACCTTCTCAGTCGACACACCCTCCAACTCCCAGAATTGTGACAGCTGACGACTCAGCTGTTCGTTCGTAACGACGTTGCATGTTGTAGATTCCGTACGTGGTACATTGGACAACCGTCCATCGAATACCCACCCTAGCTGCGTTTTTAAGAGGCTTGGAAGCTCCTTCCCCAGTTTGATCCGTCTCACGGACATGATATCGCACAACTGGCCATTGCCAATTATGAGATCCACCTCGCGTGGAACACTAAACTGGGGATCCGCCAGAGGGATCTACGACGGAACGTAAATCGCGGATTCTGGGATCCGGGTGGCGGATATGTCGCCGGTGGTTGCATCCATGATCAGGCACGACAGAGTGGTTTGGAACGCGTTGCACCTTGACGATATCTGTACCCGCACAGAACCGAATACCGGTCGACGACCCCCGATACCATGAAAAGTTGTCCGGTACGCCTCGCAGGGCAGATTAAGACGTCGCAAGAACGAAGCCTTGATTATATCCGCCTCTGAGCCTTGATCGAGTAGGACGCGGCATTCATGTCTCTCACCGTCCTTGTCCGTAACATAGATAATGGTGGTGGGTAACATGACTTGATAGGGCGTGGGATCCCCACCAGATCGGGACGTGCAATAGGTTTGAGGAGTGATAGTCACGGGAGTCTCCGCCATAATATGATCGGTCATTGGTGTCGTTGTGGGCTTCTTCCCCACATGGAGCAACGTGTGATGTTTCTCCTTGCACTGCTTGCAAGGGTCCCTGCTGCATTCCGTGGCTCCGTGTCCCGGACGGAGGCAGTTGAAGCAAACCTTCAAATGCTTAGCCTGAGCGATGCGGGCGTCAATTGCGAGCGTTTTGAATTGTTTGCACCCCGCGAGTAGGTACCTCGAAGTACAGTGCGGGCAAACCGGGGCCTCCGTAGTCACCAAGGCGACCGTTCTCGCACGCGATACCTCCGACGACGACGGTTTTGGTTTTGGAGTGCCCGAGTGAATCTCCACGGCGGTTTTGGAGTGTCCGAATCTCCACAGCGGAAAGAAGCGCACTGTAGTTTGAGGAACGTCTGCATGTCCGAAAGAGTCGCCAGCCGTGGCCTGCACCCAGCTCTCAGTTATTTGTGGGTGAAATCTGATCTCAAGTAGGTATAGGATCATGAGGTCCCAGGTTTTGACCGGCGCCCCTAGTGATTCCAATGCCTTAAGTTAGGCAGTACATTCGTTGAAGAGCCGCTGCAGTTCCGCTGCCGACCGTGATCGCATCTCGAGAAGCTCGTGCCACCGTCGCAAATGGTGCCTTACAAGGGCGTTAGTTTGGTGGTAGTTGCTACGCAAGAGCTCCCAGACTTCCCTATAATTGTCTTCCGACAACGGTACCGATTCCAGAACCCGCTGTGCTTCACCCTTCAGAGCTGTCTTGAGGTATTGGAACTTCTCCATGTTGGTGAGTGAATCATCGCGATTAACCATGGATTCAAAGCTGTCGCGAAAGTAAATCACTCACCCAAGTCGCCGCTGAAGAATGGTATAGAAACTGGAAGTAACCGTTGTGGCTTGTAGGATCGAGGCGATCGAGGGACCGGTGTGGATGTTCGCTCGAGATCGCTCGCGGATACCGAAGACGCTCGAATGCGACCGAAGTGTCTTGTGACCGCACCCTTTAGTTCGAAATATTGCGTCTCGAATTCCTCGAAGAACTGCAGGTGGGTTTCTTTGTCCGCGGTATTAGAAACGAGGGTTTATATTCGGTCTTGTATGGGTTCAATTCTATCCATCAGCCCCGCGACCCGGTCTAGCCAGTACTGGAGAGCTTCGGCTTCCTCCGGTTCACGGTGCATGTCATAGAAATTCGTGAACCTCGTCAGGGTCGCCTTTATCCGGCCGCGGTCCTCCACGAGCTTGCGAAGTTCCTTGGTAACAGGTGCCATGCTGACCCGAATAAAGGAATGAATAAACCTCAAACTCACTGGATCGATGAAGTCAAGACAGGTGTCGCCTGTTCAGTCCCCTGCTGCTGAGGCTGGATGAAGGCCGAAGTCTTCTGTCTTTGATCTCGTGTCCAGTGAGAACTCTCTCCGACGTTGCTGCTCCGCCGAAGATGTATGCCAGAAGTCCGTTCTTGCTCGGAAATCCGGCTCGAAGGACCAATGGTTTCGTCGCGGTGTTGACATTGGTCGTATTCGGCCTACTCCACCGGACGATGGCTTTTTTGGAACTTGTGTCCCAACTCAATTTGTCTGTGACCGTGTCCGAAGATCGGAGTACGGTTTACAATATGTTGCGACTGCTCGAGGATGGTTCGGTAGTGTAAACTGCCCGAAGGCCTAATCGGTAGTGAGTGCTAGCCAGGAAGAAAGTCGCTCAGGTGGATTCTCTTCCTGGTTGATTGGGAGTGTCCCAATTATAAGTGGGGAAAATATCGATGCCGCAATTGGGGCACCGACATCACCCGATGCGCAATGTTGGTCCAGGGCGGGCGGGCAGGTGTTTGGATCCAGAACATTCGACGGTCGAGGCGAATGTTTTGGGTAACCTAAGCAAAAACCTCAGCTGTTTTTGCTCGGATTTATCGACTCACCGCGCGATCGCTGGGGAGTCCGCGACCAAAATTTTCTGGAATGTTCTGTTTATAGGTCGCGACAATGCTCGCGACCACTCTATTCGTTTTAATATAAATATTATTCACATATTTTCTTAATTATTATATACATTATTATCAATTGAATAATATCATTATTTCTTATTCATTTATTATTTTTCGTTTCAATATAGTTTTGATTACATACGAAAGTATTTCAAGAAATTATTATTTCAAGTGATATCAATTTTATTTAATGTAAAATTAATATTATATTATTATATTAAAATACTTATTAAAATAACATTTTAATTATCATATATATTATTGTATACATAATTGTAATAGATTGGAAGATATTTGAAACATAGATTATATGTTTTCACTTATTTTTAAATTATCAATTTAAAATATACATATTAAATATTTCCAAAAAAAGAAAAAATAATTTCAATTGAAAAATTTTATTATTTTTATTTACTATTTAAATTTATGTTCATACATTTCAGGTTATTTATTAAATTATTATATTTATTAGAATAACATGATATTTTAAAATTTTTGAATATTTTTTTAAATTATTAGCGTAATGAAAAAAATAATATTTATGAATGCTAATTTCAAATATTATATCCAAAATATGAAAAAGTTATATTATATTATATGATAATTATTATTTTAATTTAAATAATTTTGAATAATGAATAATTACTATCGATAAATATGTAATCTTTAATCATCTTCGAAAAAAAATTTCCATTCACATTTCATTATTTTATATTATATTGTATTTATAAAAAGTTTTCAAAAAAACTCTCGTAATATATAAAAATTTTTATTATTTTATAATTTAAATTTTTTATATTTACTGTCTTTTTATATTTATACTTTTTAATCATTATGCAATAAAAAATAATTGAAAAAAATTTTAATAAACAATATAATCGATAAAAAATCGATAAAAAGAAAATATTAATTATTTATAATGACTTATTTATGAAAAAAATTTATTAATTAAAAATTAAATAAATAAATATTTTTTAATCATATCATTTCTTGAAAAATTTCTTTAAGATTTATTACTATTTTTTTTTAAATAAATATTAATATTGAATTAAAGAATTTTCTTATAAGAATTTTAATAGTAACTATTATTTTCGGTCTATGCAACTGAAGATGTATATGATAATACTTTTAATATTATTTCACTCCACAGAAGAAAATTCAGAATATTTTATGTAATATGTTCATTAAATCTAAATTCAACAAACTTCGTATAAATTTTATTTAGTTTGAATCTTTTCCTTTGTTTCTTTATATCCCATATTTATCCCATATTATATCAATTACAATATGAATTGGACATTATTTCAACAAATTCTGTGTTTGTTTGCAGTAAAAATTCAAGGTATTTTGATTTCAAGTATGGAAAGAAAGAACAGTGTTTAAAAAATCAAGGAAAAATTAGATTTTTTTCTATTTTTATTGAATAATATAATTTATAAAATGGATAATCGATAAAAAATTAGTTTAATAATAATCTTTTTGTAGAATCTTGAAATCTTTTTTATAAAATATTATTTTTATAGAATAAAAAATATTTTATTAAACCTTAGAAAATTTAAATCAAATAAAAATATTAAAAGCATTGTTTAATCTCAATTTTCATCCAATAATAAATGTATTTGATAAGCATCTTAAAAAGCAAAATAGAGATTACGTATTCAAAAAAAAATTCTTATCTAATCCGTTAATCTTTATGTAGTCCAGTAATAATAATATATAATAGTTAATAATATAATCCATAATAATATATAATAGTAAATAGTATATAATATTTAATAATATTATATATAATAATATATATAATAATATTATAATTTATTATATATATATTGGTTTGTAATATTAATTCATCTTTGATTCACAGTGGAATCTTTAAAGAACATCGAATTGGCCGATCGATTTTTTCCAACATTGTTAGAAAATCTTATATTGAAATGATTTTAAATTTGAATGGTTGTTTATTTAATTTCGTTAGGATTATTATCGTTATGGTTATAGGGAAAAAAATTTAGGATCATCCAAATCGAATCGAGATATAAAGATACAGAAAAAAAAAATTGATATTTCATAATGATTAGCAATGAAAATAAAAAGATAATAGTAATGGATAGGTTTGTTGAAGATGATACTATATTATTGCGATATTTTTTAAACTTTGAATTTCTTTCATTCAATTCTTTCTCTTTTTTTTTTTTTTCTCTTTCTTTGGTTCTATTTCTTTCTATATTTTTGTTTTGTTGCAGCAGACAGTAATTTTATTTTTTGGTAAAATAAATACATTTCAAGGAAAATAAATTATGTATATCATTGTGATAGAAAAATTTAAATTATGTAACCTTCTTGGTTTTTTATATTCAATTTTATATTTTATATTCATATTATATTAATCAAAAAAAAAGAACTCAAATGTCGACTCAGTTCAAAAGAGAATTCTATGTGAATGTTTTTTATTTCTGTCTTATTTTTATTTTTTTCTTTTCTTTCGATTCTCATTTTTCTTTTTGTATTATATTCAATTGAAGCAAATGGATTTAAATTAAATTTTTTGTTATAGGAAAGATATATTTGTATAAAATAAACGGTCTTTTTTGTTTAATTTAATATTTATACTAATGGAATATTACAATTATGTAAGAGAAATCATATTTTATAAAAAAGGTATATGAAATGAGTCAATTAAGTATATCTTTTTATAAAAATTTCATTTTTCATAAATATTTATATGTTAATAAATATACATAAATTAGTAAATATTATTATTATATATTATAAAAATTATGAATTATAAATTTATTTGAATTTTTATTTATTTGATTTATTAATAATTTATTTATTTTATTATTTTTGTTTAATATTTATTAATAATAATAATATTTGTTGTCAATAAAAATTCATAAGATTGCTATATAATTATAAACTTTTTTATTTATTATTTTCTTCTTCATATTGTTATAAAACTTAATTAAAGCAAATATTCTGAAAAATTATTCGTTTGATTTTATAGGAGATAATTTAAAAGCTTTACCAACCTATATTTACATAAAATATTATACACATTATCAAAACGTTTATTGAAATGAGACGTTTATTGAATCAATATGAATTTAGCGAATTATAAATATCGTTCGCCTAAATAATATAATAATATAATAGTAATATATGTTATAAATTGCTTTACAGATTGTAATATCATTTATAAAAATTATAAATTTAAATAAATTAGTAAATATTATTATTTATTTCTTATTAAATTCTCTTTTCCCGTTCAATAATTTGAATACTCAATAAATAAATTCAAAATTATTACATAAATATACAATAATAATTTCTTATAAAAAATTTTTTTATTTGGTTCGATTAATTAACATATTTAAAAAAATTTTTAAAAATATGTTAACAATTATTTTTCATCATTAGTCAAATCTGTTTTTTGTTCTTCTATAAGATGATTATATCATTTTTATTGCTCAAAATTAAATAAAAAAAATAGTATTCAGAAAAGATAGTATTCATTCATTCAAAGCTACAGAATCGCTCATTCGCCATATTTTCAAAGATTGAACAAAGATTTATATATATAAAATTATTGCATACTTAAATCATGTACGAATTTTATATGAAAAAAAGTTTATAAAATATATGTGAAAGTAAAAAAAGGAAGAAGAAAAAAAAAGAAAAAGAAGGAAAGAGCAAAAAGAGAGAAAAATAAAAACAAGGAATGAAAAGATAAAGGCTGAATTATATATATTTATCTATTGACTTTTTTTTGAGACAAAAACAATAATAAAAGAAAATTAATGTTTAAATGATTGTGAAAAAATAAAGTTAAAAACAAAATTCATTTTTTATATATCATTTATTATTTAAATATAGTTAGTTATTAAAGTTTCCGTACATTATTTTATAAATTTACTTAACAAAAATTTATTAAACGAAAAATTTTAATTTTAATGAAAATTTGTGAATATGTAGAATATAAGTTATATATAGAACAATTTTTTTATCGATAGGAAATCTGTTTGAAAAAGCAAAAAATAATTTTCAAAATTTTAGCATTTCTAATTATTTTATATAATTTTGCTTGAAAAATTTTTTTTATAATAATATGATAAAAATTAACTAAAAATATTTTTTATTTAATTTTTAATACTTAATCACTTTATTATAAAAAAGAATGTCAAGCATAATTAATTATAAAAATTAAAAAAATATTAAAAGTTTGGAGATAGATTTAATCTTTTCGAAGAGATTTCTTATCAATAAAAAATTGCTCCACATCTATTATATATGCTGTATGTATAAAATTTTTATCAAAATCTGAATTTTTGGTTTAAGTAAATTTTTTTGTAAGATATGGAGACTTTTTTGATTGTATATGTTATTTTAATTGCACTAGTAATTGCTGACTATTTATTTTATTAAATTATTTTAAATAATAATTTTTGTAATTGAAAATATAGGTAATTTTGTAAAAAATCACGTCTTTTAATGATAAATAAATAAATAAATAAGTTTTAATTAATTTAATTCAATTTATTAATTATCTGTATTTATATATTATTAATTATTAATTTATAAATTATCTTTTTAAAATAATCAAATTATGAATTTAATTTAAAAATTTAATTTTATTTATTTTTTTCAAAATTAAAATTTTTTTATTTGAAAAAGAAATTCATCTCAGTTACATTCTACAATTTTCTTCATATTATTTTCTTTTTTAAATTAGTAAAGAAAAAAATATTTCATTGTTTCAACATTGATTCAAACATTGATTCAAATATTATTTTTGTTCTTTATATACATTTTGGATATTTTTTATATTTCTTTATATACAATTGTGGATATTCATATTTATATATTCATAATCCATTCTTCAATATACAAAAATTTGCTCGTCCTAATTTATATATAAATAATCGCGTATATAGAAAAAAGTAGTTTATAATCTTTCGCTTTCCACTAAAATATCATGATTCAAATTACTTTCATTATAGTAAAATTAAATTAAATGAAATAATATTATATTTATTACATTATAAATACGTATAATTTTAATTATCATATATTTATAGAAAATATTTATATGTACAATTTATTATTTTGTAAAAATTTAGATGAAATTGATGTATATACATATACATAATAAAATTTCTATCTAAATTATTAAAATTCTTTTTTATTTATTATATATAACTTATTAAATTGTACATTAATTGTACATAAATATTTTTTATAAAAATGTGATAATTAAAGTTATATATATTTACAATATAAGTGAATAAAATAATATTTGTTGTCTATATATTTTTATTGAGTTTTAATAAATAAAGAAATGCTTATTTTTTTTCAATAAAATAGAAATATATTATATTTTTTTATCCCATTTAAGCATGAAGAATACTTCAGAAATAGATGATTAAAATTTAGTATCATATTCTATTTTTTTTAATCGTATTTTTCTTATTATTAATAATTATTTTTAATAAATTTTAAACATTTCTATGAATTCTATCATAAATAAAATACCAAAATTTTGCTATTTATTTCTGAAATAACTTATATATTTAATAATATATATACATATAAAAAATATATAAAAAATAATGAAATAATAGAAATAATAATAATAATCAAATATATATTTTCAAATACTTATTATATTTTCAAATATCATTTTTAAAATTTTTTTTTATATTATTACTAATCATACGTGAAAATTTAAAATATTTAATTTTTTAAGAAATTTTGTTATATAGATTTATATATATTTAATTCATTTTCAGTAAAACTTTAATTTAACGAATTATTTTTTGATACTTTTTATTGTTTAAAAATTATAAGTATTTAAAAAAGAACGTATCTCAAATAAAAAATTATCAATAACTTAAAATAACATGAATTAGAAATGAAACATTTTAAATAATAATGTAAAATTGCATTAAAATTGGCATCTACCATTAATTATTAAAAAAGTCTAAAACCTGAAAAAACCTAATTAAAAAATTGAAAATTTTTTCAAATAAAGTTTCTTCAATTTTGAAAGAAAATAGTTCGATTACATAAAAAAATCACATCTATTTGAATTAATTCACATTCGATGTAAAACATAATTATAAATTTCTTCATCTCTAAAAATTTTTTAATCAAATAATAATTTATCATATTTTATATCTTTTTATATTTTTTGATCAATATTAAATAGATAACATTTTGTGAAACAATATTGAAATTTGTTCTATTCACTTCTAAGCTACTATTTAAATCATCTCGAAAATTACTTCTTCGAAAAATAATAGACAAAAGAAGAAAAACATTGTTTCTTAATAATATATTTTCCTTACTGAGAGAATCTCATAACCAATTATAGCGCGAATTCTTCTTTGAATTTTAATAAATAATTCTTTAAGAAATATCTTTTGACAAAAAAGTGTAAGTAAAAATATTTTTTAGATAAGAAAATAAAATTATCTTTTAACTCGATCATTTATTGCAAATCTTGATTTCATATTTGG
Organism: Apis florea; assembly: GCF_048593485.1. Classification (NCBI taxonomy): domain Eukaryota; kingdom Metazoa; phylum Arthropoda; class Insecta; order Hymenoptera; family Apidae; genus Apis; species Apis florea. The sequence continues at coordinate 5,995,705 of NW_028256553.1, read as the reverse complement.
TAAAAAATATCAAGAATTCGTATTATATTAATATTAATATTAATATTTTTAGATGAAATCTGATATTTCACATATTGATCTAAGATTTTAATATTTATAAATATAGTTAAGTCAAGTCTTTTTCTTCGTAGAAGAAATATCTAATATTTTTCTGAGCCCACTTCATATGAAAGAAATGTCTATTAGAAATAAAGAATGTAGTTCGTTTGACATATACGTATTCCATCGAATAGAAAAATAATAAAATTAAATTGAGTGAAAAAAATAAAAAAACCAAACGAAAAAAAAATAAAAAAGAAGAAAATCTCAAATCAAATATAATATTTGATATAAATCGCATTAAAAATCATAAATTAATAATAAAGTACTTACAATATACAAGCATGGAAGCACTTGCAGACTGCTCATCCGCGAAAGTGGATATGACACATTTGTACTCGCCACTAAGATCGATACCGGGCTTGTTCAATTTCATGGCTCGGTACGTAGTGTATGGATTGTTGCTAGCTTTATACTTCAAGTCAACGTACTTCCGTGTAATATCTCCGGCCAAAGGATCCCTACCGTATATCCATTGGTAAGCCACTTCGTTTGCGTTAAAGAACCATTTTACCACTAATCCGTTGCTTGGCGTATCTTCGAGATCGTAATCGCAATCCAGAATCACATAATCGGTGTCTTCGGCTTTCACTGTCGATGGTATGTTCACGCCTTTTATTATGAGTTGCCAGCATTCTGAAAAATAATAATAAAAAAAAAAAATAGGAAAAGGCAATTTTTTTCATTGAAGATCCATTTAATAGAGTAGATAAAAAAATGTGATAAAAATTAGTATCTTTTTCGCAATTAATTATTGAAACATAAGAGTATTGATTTGGAATTTAAATTTTCTATGATTAAAAAAAGTATATATTATATGTACTGTTCTTAGTTTTAAGTTAATTTCAAGAGACTAAAAAAGTATAATTTACAATAAAACTTCAATTGCATATCATTTTTCGAAAATATGCAGAGTTTTATTTAAATTTTTAAAGACAATTATTTCTTCAATTCATTATATCAAAAAAGGATTTCAGATTTGAATTTCTATTCTAATTTTGTTAAAATAATATAATGATTGAGAAATGTCTGAATCAATCTGAATTTTTTCAGATGTGATGCATTCGAAATGAGTTAAAATATAAAATATATATATATCTATTTGATGATACGATTTCGATTATATATCAAATAAAATAACACTATTCTTAAAAGTTAAGTTAATACGATTTTAAACTTAAGATAATAATATCGCAGTATGATATTATTACCCTCACACACACACCAGTTAATATATATATATATATATATATATATATATATATATATATATATATAATTTTATAATATCATGATAAATTTATTAAGTAAAATTATTAAGTAAAAATATTATAATAATTTTTTTTTCATAACAATTGTATTCAAAAAAAATTTTGTTTCGTATAATCTTGAATTATTTCTTGTAAACTATTATATTCTTCATGAATTATTATTGATTATTGTTCATATTCAAATAATTTTTATGGTCGATTTTTATGGTTGAGTTGCAATAGTACTTAGATCAATTAATTATAAGTTAATTCTTATTATAAATGAATAAAAAATATATATCATTTTGAAACAAAATTCAAATTTTATAAAAATTTTGAAAATAATATATTTTTATTGTTAAATAATTGATAGATAGATAAAAAAGCACTTCTATTTAAGAAAATTTAATTTTAAAAGTATCTGAAATAAATTATCTTTTATTATTTGTTATAAATATTTGCTTAAAAACAAGATAAATTGACCGAAATTTTAAATTCTAGCAATTGTTTCTCATTAATTATTCACATGATGAAATGTTTCGTTTTATAAAGAAAGATCTATAGAATCAGAGGAAATTCTGATTCTTGGTTTCATTGAATTGATAATAATTTTTATTTTATATTGAAAATACATATACTGAAGTATTATAAAAAATTACCAATAGTTTCGTCGAATTTAATTAAAGATCTAGCCAATCGTGTGATTTCTAAAGATCAGGTTTTCCAGCGAAATATATATATAATATATACACGAACAAGATAATATGGACTAAATTTATCTATACAGAGAATTTGCAGCAGTTATGCATTATGGTAACTTGTTGAGTTAAATATAAACTCAGAGTTGAAGAGTATCTATCAACGTGTATTATGAAAATGTCTAATTTCGAGTACATAAACCATCTATTATTAGTTATTAACTCGTCCATTTAATTTTTTTATTTTCAACTCGAATTTTCATTCATGATTTCCTACAAATAATGTTCGTTCTGAATAAAAATGTTTCTATTGTTTCTATGTTGTATTGATATCTTTTATTAGATATAACTATTTTGTAAATAATGTATTAAATCATTCATTAAGTTTGTTTAAGTAGATATTTTGTAAATGATAGGTTACATTAAATATTTTACGCTAATTTTCTTCTATTTGTTGAAAGTTAACTATTATATCAAAATTATAATAAAATATTTTGACAAAATTATTTTCCTTGACAATAATACATATCTATATTATTATATTAAATATAATTATATATATTTAATTAAATATAATTAGATAATTAAATATAAATCTATATAAAGATATGTTATGTTATTATATTAAGTTACATGATATATTCTTCTAATCTTTAAATTGTGGATTTTTATATCTAAATAAATGGAGTTTAAATAGAGATTTGCTTTATTTTTTAAATATAATACGTATTACGTATTGAAATATGAATATATGCATTTTACATGTCTTTTTACATATCATTCTATTATAAATTCTTGTACATTTAAAATTTATATAAATACATAAATATTTATAATCTCTTTATTACTTATATTTCTTATTTAATTTATCTTGTGTTTATCTTATTTTTGTTTATATTGTTCGTGTATTTATTTCTATACTTATTCAGAAAATGTTTAAAATTATTAATATTTAATTTTGAGAAAAATTATAATAAGATGATTCTATTTTCCTGATAGATAAATAGATAATATAATATAATTTTTGTAATAATTTGTATAAATTATCATCATTTATATTTATATTAAAATAATTATTCTTATTTTATTTTATATTTCACTAATCGAAAATCTGTCTATAGCGATACATTATTATACTATATATATCATATACGTTATCATATATATATATATATATATATATATATATATATATATATATATATATATTCTAATGAAAAAATAATATAAAATTGACGAATTTTCAAGATATTTAAAAAGAAACAAGTTTTTTACAAATTGTAAATGAAAAATAAGAAAAAAGCTTGTGATTTATTTAAACTGACAAAAATGTGAGAATGAAATATGAAAAATTATTGTATAACATTTCTCGTTTGAGAAGAATTTAATTTTATTGTACGAAACAAGAATGTATATATGTTGATTGAAAATATATTATATTCATTGATATTGATGTTGTAACATGATGATAATAGTAATGATAATAAAGTAATATGGATGTTTGTTTAATCGATAATACAAAAACAACTTCGAAGATAATAAACAAATGTAATTATGAAATTATATTCGATGCAAATCGAAATGAGAATAAAAAAAGAGTGAATTTTATTTTAATAATGATACTTGAGTGATCACAGTGCATAAATTGTTAATTAATACCATAAATGAAAAACTGAGAAAATTTACTTATATCTTCTCATATCTAAAACTGATTTTGTTTCGTCGTTTAATTTGATTAAAGTTTGGACATAATTTTCGACTATTTTGTTTCTTTTATGTAATGTTTTCTTAAATTTATTTTATAATCTTTTTTCTCCATAAATACATTATAGTACTTCATTATAATACTTCTATTTGATGATTATGTGATTTATTTTTTCAAGAAAAACGAAGAGTAAAAGAGATTGAAAAAAAGTCAAGAAAATAATTTTTTGTTATGATAATTTTATTTATTTTTTTAAATTTAATAAAGTTCATGTTATATAAGGATTCTAATTTATTTAATAATTATTTAATTATTTAATTATTTAATAATTTCAATAAAATATATATTGTATATATTGTAAAAAATATTATTATTATCAAAAAAATTATATATACAAAAAAAATAAAAACAAAAATAAAATTTTTGTTTTTTAATATAATATAGAGAATTAATATATACAAAATAGAAATAAATAAAAAATATCTGGTGATAATCATTCGGATCACTCATCATCAGATAAATCAAAAGTTGAAAGATTATCTATTTTACAATATCTATCTTATAATTATAAGAATGCATATATTGTTATACTGATGACTTAAAAAAAGAGAATTACATTATTATATAAATCAGTTATATAAGATGAATAATAGATAATAGTAAAATTATAAAATTAAAGCGAAATATGCATTTATTAAAATTTGATATAAATTAGTCAAAAGACAAATTGTATGATATAAATTAGTCAAAAGGCAAATTGTATGAATTCTATTATTTCGATACCAAGATCTGATAAGACATTGAGAAAGTACTCCTTTCTAGATGTACTAAACATGTTAAACATGCACCAATAATTGATTCATCAAACGCACACTAAAACTGCACTAAATAATACACACGCCAAATATGCTAAATGTATACTAATACTAATATTAACAATGCATATTAAAAATTCTTTCAAACTTTAAGTAAAATTAATATTCTTTCAATATGATTTTGTATGGTGTGAAGTTCGATCAAATTGCGTGATACTAAAATTATTATTTACACATTTGTAATGTATAATAAAACAGAAATAGAAAAAAAAATATTTCTAAATTTTTAAAAATTTATGAAAAATTATTATTAACAAAATTACGCTCATCATAATAAAAATTTTAGGAATGAAAGTGAATAATGAAAAAAAAGTGAACTTTCAAATCATGTTATTTGAGAGCGTAAATAACTTAATTAATCGAAATAAGATTTAATATATGTAAGACAAAAAGTTATTATGATTATTGGTCTATATCGATCGTAATTTAGTAGATTAAATAATTAGAAATGAATTTAGTTATTTTTATTCATAAAAAATTGCAATCTATATTATTACTTGTTTCTTGTTTTCACGTATTTTTTATTCATATTTATTTATTTAATTTTTTTATTCATATTTACTTTTATTGTATTTTTTTGTATTGTATTGTTTTATATTAAAAATACATATATTTGAATAAATTAAAAGGATTTAATTTTCATCAAAAAATTTCTGGTATTTAAACTATTAAGTTTGTGAAAAAAAATCATACATAAAATAATTTATACACTCATACTTTTACTTTCATATACTTGAATTTAACTTTTTTAAAAAATTTTTTTGTTGCAAAATTGGACCTTATATTTTTTTTTAAATTTTACAAATTCAAGTTATTTTTAAATAACTTTCTAATGAGAAGTCTCTTCTTTACAATAATTTTTAAAAGTTATTGATTTTTTATTAGCAATTTTATAATATTTGAAACTGTAACATCGGCATTAGAATAATCTAATCTAAAGTACATCATAAGAAAATTATACAATTGGATTTGTATTTCGTATATAGTGTGTGCTTAATATATATGTATATGGCTAATGTATGTTTTGCGTGTTTAAACATTCAAGAATGATATCAAGGTATGATAAGACAAAGTACTCCTTTCTAGGTGTATTAAACATGCACTAATAACTGATTCATCACTATCAAACGTATACTAAAACTGTATTAAATATATACGCCAAATACATGATAAATGTATACTAATATTAACCATGCACATACTCAAATTTAAAATAAAGATTTTTCTCTTCAAAGTGAATTCAGATAAATTATCGTAATTTTTTTTCAAAATTATATAATAATAGTATAAATTTCAGTAATTTTTTGGATGAAATTTAATAATCGTTAAATTTTGAGAACGAATATAGATTTATATTAATAATATTATATTTAATTTATTATATTTTAAATATAATATATTTTTCTCAAATTTTTCTCGATTTTGAATATAGAAAACAATAAAAATGCTATTAAAATCGGATTAAGCGATTCTACTTGTAAATGAAAAATAAATTATTAAAAAACTAACTACTATTATAAAACTAACTAATTATTATAAATATTTATAAAAATGAATTTAAATATTAATTACCTAATATGTAATTGAATATTACTTAATCAATTATTTTAAATATTTTCTTAATCAGAAACAATCTTATAATATTTTGCAAAAATATATAATAAAAATAATTACACGAATCGCAAGATTTCTTCTATTCTTGTAGATTGATCTATAGCATTTCTCAACAAAATGCTATGAAGAAATGTTATCTCTTCCAAAATTTCGATAAAAACTTTTGATAAAAACTTTTGATTAATAATTCATAAATTTTTCTATTTTGCAAAAATATATTTCATTATTGACAAAGTATTGAATATAATATAATATAGTATAAATATACTAATGATGATCCAGCTTTGATTTTAAAAAGTATGAATTTTAAATATGAAAAAGAGAAAGGAAGATTTATTGGTAATCAGAAGTAACGAATGCAAATAAGAATCAAGATCAATCCTGAATTATATATTATTTTTGTAAAATAAATCGTCGTATATATATTACAATAATGATATTACATACTGATATGTGAACATAATAAAAAAATAAGGGAGTTATTTAAACATGCAGCCATGCAAGCATGTAATAGCAAATACATTCCTAGCTGTTAACCAAGATAAAGCGATTTTCACAGGCTAACTTCTGATAAATGAGTTTTCTTCCACTCTATTTATCGCCATTCCACACAATTCCTGATTGCACGAAAACTCACTATTTCTATTTCGTGGAAAAATAATTTCGAAATCTATGACAATCTTTCCATTGATCTCAAAAGTCAATCTATTCACGACTTTGCAATTACATATTCGTATAATGATTTTGAGGCTAATAAGAAACTATTAAGATATATGGACTAAATGATGATAAACAGGTCATAACAATTTTTTTCTACTGATAATAAATTTTTCTTGTAATTATCGATTATGCAATTATCCGATTCGGAATTGTTTAATAATAATTTAATATAATATTTGTTGTTTCTTTGATAAATTATCGTTAGTTTATAGTACATTTTTAAATCAACATTTTAAAATTGTCTAATCAAATAGTGTTTAATCGTTATCATACCTGTTTCCGTTAATGAATTTTGATCATTGTTGATGAAGCATTCGATCCACTTTGTTATGATATTTATTCTTATTATTTTAACTGTCATTATTATCAAGTATCAAGATTATTATCCTTCGTATTCAAAAATAGGAATATTCAATGTTTTAGAATCTTTTCTAAAACATAGACTATCAATAAAATAAAAAATTTTATTTTCTTATTTTTCGACCAATTAAAACAATTATCATACATAAGTAAGATTCAAAAGGGAAATAAAAATAAAAAAAAGTAAAAAAGGAAAAGAATGAAAATATTAGGATGAATCAAATCCATTCACTAATTATAAAATAAACTTAATTAAATTGCAAGTTATAAGTTAATCGATTATATAAAATATTATAAATTATATTAAAGACAAAAGAATATATATTAATATATATATTATATATACTAATATATATATTATATATCAAATATTAGTATATATATATTAATATATATATTATATATCAAACCAGAATTAAAGAATACATTGATGTTTTAATTTTAATGTTTTATATGTTCTCGAATTGCACAAATTTATAAAATATCAATTATAAAATAAAATTTTCCTTAATTCTCTAATTATAATATAATAATTAAAAATTATGTATATTAATAATTATATAATATAATGAATATATAAATATAGTAATTATACGTAAATATATTGAAATCCGGTATGTTTCATATATAATACAATATAAGCTTTCTCTTTGGAATCTTAAATGAAACAAAAACAGGAAGACAAAAATTAAGCAGTACAATTGAATTTAGATCAATTAAAGACGTATTTTTTAATACGAAAAAGAAAAGTGATTTTCATTTCATTTCAATCAATAGATAATAAAAATTAAATTTAAAATACAATTCTTAAAAAATTTATAAGAAAAAAATGACTGAATAAAATTCTTTTATTCAGTCATTCTCAATCCGGATATTATATTTATTAAAATATAAAATTTCTCATGTCTCATTAAATTGATAATATAAAAATATTTTTCAAATAAAAGATTAATAGAAGATTAATAAAAGATAAAATTTTTAGAGAATATATAATATTTAATTTTTTATGAATATGGAGTGAAAAATAACATTTCTTTAAATTAGATACAGTTCAAAATTTTTTATAAAAATATATTAAAAATTATATGTATTATATATATATATTAATTTATTATAGTTTATTATATTATATTGTTTATTATTTATTATATATATATATATGTTATTAGTTTATTGTCATCAATTAAAACTCAATATCTTTTTTATATAATTGAAATATAATCATTGTTATAATTATATTTTTCATTAGTTATATAATATAGAAAATTATTAATTAATTATTATTTTTAATTTGCAGGATAAGTCAAATAATAATTTTCTAATTGATTTCTCATTTTGAAGAAGTATTTCTTTATTGGTAACTTCTAATTTTTTTTGATAAGATTTTTTAATCCTCAAATTAAATTAACATTACCTTTTAATATTTTCAAATTTGTTATATATATAAAGAAATTTCTAGAATAGATTCTTTGTGAAGAATATATAAATACACTTTACTTCCTCATGTTTATATAGTTAAATTTTACTTCTTTCAAGGTCAATATATTCTTATGAAATTTTGTGTTAAAATTTATTATTAAATTGATGACAGATCTTGATAGATCTTGTTAACAAATTTATTTATTTTTAATATAAGATTTAATATAAAAATTATAAATTTTTTTAATATATTTTTAGTAATCTATTACAAACATTTTTTAAATAATTTTTTCTCTTATTAAAATTCTACAATTAATTTTATAATTTAAGAAAAGAAATTAACAATATAAATGTTAATCTTTCTATTGAAACATTGATCTTTACTATTTTTTAATTCATGAATTCATTTTGATCATTGAAAAGTAAATTAGATAAAAAAATTTAATGAAATTTTAAAATTGGAATTATTTATTATTATTTGTTAGATCATTGTAAATTATATTATTAATAATCGTATAAATAAGAATAATTCTTACGAATCTTTTTAATTGTTAAGTGAAAGAAAGTATAATTCATCCAAATATTTCTCCAATTCAATAATTTGAAATTGCATGGCGTGAAAAATCTATTATAATTATTATCATTTAATGAAGACTAAAAAGAGTGTATTTTCCAAACAGCATATAATATAAAATGAATTCGGATGGTCGCGTGAGAAACCCTACTTTCAGGCCATTTTAATCTGTTGAATCCACAAGCACATGGCAACTTTATTGCATATATATATATTAACGGATGAGGAGAAAAATAGTATGATGAATTACAGATCGTAAATTTGCATCGCAAATGTCTGTAAAGCATTTTAATTTACAAATATATATGGATAAATTGATCGTGATTCTATTAAAAACTTTTCCATTTATTGTATATATCGTTCGGATATAGGAGAGAGGGATATTTAATACAGAAATTTTTAATTAAACAATTATTAATTATATCCTAACGACTAAAAGACCAAATTGATTATATTATTAATAAGTTTTTACATTGAACATTTAATTGAATAAATATTGAATTGAATAAATATTTAATAGGATATTTATAATTATACTTACACTTATGTCATTAAATAACTTTTCTAATATTTAATACCTTAATTCGATTTTATCATATTTTATCGTGTTTATACGAGATTTTTCATTTTAATCTTATAATCTTTTCAATATCAAATGAAACCTAATTCAATTGACAATATCAAATTATCATGTCTTAAGATATAGTCCTATATTTTTTCGATATAATACCTCAAGAATAAAAAAAATTCAATTCCTTTTTTTTCTAAAATTTTTTTTTATTTCACCAATAGGAGAAAATTTGTTAACGAAATTTTAATATCGCATTAAAAAATCTACTAAAAAATTTCATCTATTTGTTTTATAATAATCTTTTCAGAAACAAATTTATTAAAATTAGAAAAAGAAAATTATATGTTAAAATTTTCATCTTGAAAATTTTTTAATGAAGTTATGTCTTAAATTATTCTTTTTATTCTATATTTACTTAAAAAATATTAGATACTAGATATAGAATATCTCCGAAAATAATTGCATAGTGAATATAAATGCAAAAATAAATCGAAAAAAAAAATTTTTTTTAAGCAAACTTTGCTTTCAAATAAATCAAAATTAAAAATTAAAAATTTTTCAGATATAAGTGAAATTAGTTAATTTTTTATTGAATAGAAATGAAATATTGAAGTAGGTGGTTATTTTATATATGAAAATAAGCAAAAAAAAAAAAAAAATAATAACCACGATAATTTTTGTTGATTATGATTTTGTTTTTGAGAAAATGGAAATTTAAAACATTCAGAATCAAAAAGTCGTATCAATAAATCTTCAAATTCAATTTTCTTGAAAACTAATTTTTAAATGAAAAAAAAATTTTATATTTGTTCATATGTAGAATTATTTCCTATTTTTAATAATCCATTCTAATTGGATATTAAATCATTTTCAAATTTCATAAATATTTTTCAAATTTCATTTACATTAAAAATAAAGTTTTAAAAACGAAAAAATTATATTTTACATTTTCTATTTATTTTTTGTATATACAAAATTTCGCTATTTGATTTCAGAAATATATTAAAAAAGGTAAATAATATTAGAAAATATTAACATCTTAAAACATTTTATACATAAAAGAATTTTACATCAAATAATATATCAAAAAATTTTATACATATAATTATTGTATTTCTATTTTTTTAAATTATATTTATATTAAAAAATTAAATGTAGCGATAAAAATATTGAAAATTATTATATTATAAAGATTAAGAAATTAATAACATTAAACCTTTATTATAAATTCAATATTATAAATTTCATTTAACTTAAAATTTTCTCTGTTAAAATTAAAACTCTTTGATATTCAAATTTCTTTAAGTTTCTTACTTTTTTAACTCCCTATTCTTATAAATTGTAATAAAAATTTGCAAAATAAAATATAATTTATCATATTCATTGTAACTACTCAAATAAGTATAAAATTTACAATAAAACGATAATGTGATTATCATATGCATTCGCTCAATTTATTATTTTTACTATCAATTTTCATTTCATTTTTCGTAATAAAAAACGAAAATTTGCTTAATATTTTGTTTGTTAAAAATGAAAGTTCGACATTTGATGCGCAAAGATGAATATAATTTTACTTTCTTTGGCCTACTTATAATAATATAGCATCCCAGCGAATTATCCGAACTACAAAGCTTGTTTTTTTTTATTTCAAAGTTATCACAGAATCTATAAATCGAGGATATTTTTCATGTAAAATATTCGAGATATTTTGGTGAAAAAATCGCGACTTGTGTAAAAACCGAACTATTTTTCAAGAATGGCTTATAAAAAACTCTACGCTTTTAAATGAATTTTATGTGTTCATACAAAAAGACAAATGCAAAAAGAAAGTGATCATATTTGATACTTGAGATTTTTATGATAAAAATTGCAAAATTAATAATAATGATTTAAAAAAAGGAATTTTATAGTGAAAAAATTGATAAAAATGTAATAAAAATATAAAAAGTAATTAAAAGTTTCTAAGATTTGAAATATCAAATTTTTTGTCATAAATCTATATAAGAAAAAGAATCATTAGAAATTTCTATGTACTATTTTTAGGTTTAGTATTTCAGACATATTTAAAATATTAAAAATTATAATATAATATGGATTAATATAATATGTAATATAATATAATATGTAATATATAATATATGTATAAATAATATGTAATATATAAATAATATTAAATATTTTTCACTATATATTTTTTCATATAGTCATTAATTTTTTTTTACAATAGCATAATAACTTTCTTAATAACTTTTAATCGAAAAAATCAATATCGAATATTTAATGTTTTTGATTATTCACAAAATTTAGAATGGAAATTATATGATATACTTATTTCTGTTTTCATGATTGAAAAATATAAAGACTTGATGTAATTTTTCGGAATATCAAAATATAGAATTTAAAAACACTTTGTTTAATTCCCATTCCCATTTCATTTCTAATTTCTTCATAGAGAATTTATTTATTTATTAAACGTATTTGAAAATACAATTTTCATGCTTAATTTTCTAGAAATAGAATTGAATTTAGGATTATCAAATATGAATTTTGGTAAACGTATGAATTTTTTTAACAATTGCAACAACAGATCTATAAAAACATTTTTCAATATTCTGAATTCATGCATTTACTATCTCTAACATAATATACATGTTTTCTTCTTGTTTCATTATTTGGAAATTTTTATGATGCAATTTTGTTTGTCAGAAAAAAAGTGAAAAATGAAAAAAGGACAATAATTGTTTCGAATGAATTCAATTTTTGATAATTTTTTTTGGGAAAAATAGTTGAGAAAAAGAGATTTTATTTTATTTTATTATATTATATTATATTCTTTTTTTGCATTAAAAACAACAATTATCTTTGTAAGAAAAATGATTTTGAATATTTTTGTTTCTGATTTCATTTATAGAAGGTATATAATAATTCGAAAAAGTAATAAGAAATAATTTATTGATTTGTAAATTAATCTTAAAATATATAGACATTTGTCACAAGTTTATCTGAAAAATTTAAGACTTTTATGAAAAATTGAATATAAAGAATTTTACAAAATGATCGTAGTTCTTTTCTATAAGGATGTAAATTTTTCATTGAAATAAAATATAAAAATATAAAGATAAAATAATAATTTTCTTTAAGAATAATTATTAGCTATATGATAAATATATCTTAAAACATCTTTTTTTATTGAAATATATTGTTATATATTGTTATATATTATATATATTGTTTACAAATTATTTCAGTCATATTATTTTTCATACTTTACTTTATATATATAATACTTTATATTTCATTTAATAATAGAAAATGAAGAAAAAAGAAAAAAATAATTGCAAATATCCAATCTTAATTTTATATTATTTTATTTTCTTCCAATTAAATTATTCTGTCATTTAACAATTATAACTTCAATTTCTCTCATCGATCTATTCAATAAACTTAATTGAAGAAAATCGAAGAAACTTACAAACTCGTAATAATTTTAGTTCTCTCTTCAAATTATTTTACTTTCTTTAAATTATTTTGTACATTTCAAATTATCATTCAATAATTGTAATTTGCAATTTTCATAATTGATTTATTCAAAGAAAGAAGAATTAAAAATAAATATATCTCAAATTTTTATTCTATTTTTTCATTATCTTCAACTTATTTCTAGCTTATTTTACATTTCAAATATTTATTTAAAAATTAAAAATATCCAATATTCATGAAATCCATTGATCAAAGAAAAATGAAACATAAATCAAATAAAATCGAAAAAATCCAATTTTATCTTTCCATTAATTAATTTATTAAAAAAAAATTACAGAAAAAATTATAAAAATATTTATAGAAATAGACGAATTTTGTTGAATATTTCATACTTTCATACTTTTGTTCTTATTTTTGAAAAATGAAAAATTCTAGAAAATTCCAGATATTAAAGTAACAATGTAGAAAATCAAATTATATCTACTTATATTATTATTGTTTTTATGATTCTATTGTTGCATTTTTATGTCTCTATACAATTTTTCGATTTCATCAAAATCATTCAATAAATCAATTCTGGTTGTTTAATCTATAGAACAAAATATTTGTGAGTCTCTTTTTCTTCTTCCCTATTCTATTATTCTTTTTTCTCACACGAACACGTGTAGATTAAATTACGTTAGCTCGATCCTCGATATACGCACGTGCAATTCTTGTCACATATATCCTCGTATTGGTTTTTTTCCTATGGTAATACAACATACGATTCACAAAGTGTTGTACAATCGGAGTGAATTTTTATCATATATTTTTTTTTTCCCCAATTATTCATTTCCTATTCTGTTGTTTTGTAACTCGTTTCAATTTAAACGCATGATCTTCTTTTTCTCTTCTGAACATTTTGAATATTTCTCCCTTTGAACATCTTTTTCTTTTTTTTTATGATTTATTTGTATTAAATCATAATACATTTATTTGTAATAAATCATAAAAACTATTTGATCAATATTAGTTGTTTAAAAATTTCGACATGATAGTTTATTGTGATATCGTAATGTGATGTCGTAGAAAGAGATAAAATAAATTATTATTTTTATAATAAACTATTGGTCAAACTATTCGTGAAATAAAGAATTTAAGTTCAAATAAATATGGATCGAAATATTAATATTTTCAAAGTTGAAACCTAAAATGAATCTTTTTTTTAGTAAACCCTTTTTTCTATTCTTTTATATAAATTTTTCAATAAATCATTTTAAATATTATTGATCTTAGATTTTCGAAATCAAGAGTTTACAATATTTTACAAGATTTGAAAATCCATTTTTGATTTTTAGCAGAAAAAATTTATATAAATCGAAATTTTCTTAGGATTCAAATATAATTTGAGAGTATAAATAGGTATCTAATTGTGCGATAAATAAAAATATTAATTTTAATGAAAATAAAATTTTTATTAAATTTTTATAAATACATATACTTTATAAATACATTTTATAAATAAACATAGATTAATATTATTTAACAGTTAGAAATATATAAGTTAGGTTAACTTAGATTGGTTTATTGATTGTAATATTTTTCATCCGAGAAAAAAACTGAAATTAACTCTTTAAAAGAATAAAAGAATATTGAGATAATGAGAATTTATATAGGTCTATATATGGAAGGTCGCAAAATTATGAACATAATTGTATTTATTTGACATAACGAAATAAATAGAAGATGTTAGGAATCTATCAGTTTAAGTAAAAACTAAAATTTGGAAAGAATGCGATGCATCTATTTGGATTTGGGATGGAATAATCAAATGTCATAAAGTAATTAAAAAAATGATTGTAAAATTAATCTTGACATTTAATTAATCTGAACAAGAATCGTATCACGTGTTTTACCATAAATGTATAAAATTTAGAAATTTAGAAATTGTTTAGAATCATAGATCATTATGAATTAAGTCATAAGAAAAATAGAAATTTTGAAATTTTGAAAAAAAAAACTTCAATTCTATTATAGTTCAATTATAATCTACATTGTTCAATTATAAAAATATTTGAAGCAAATCTTATTATCTTTTTTTTTTAAGAATGCCAATTCAAAAATATTTCAATAGTTCTAAGACAATTGCGTTTGAAAAATTTTAAAATGATTTAAAGTGTAAATAAAATAAAATTCTCTAATTGTAATATAAATCAAGATGTTCAAACATTAAATAGATGTTATAGAATGATACTGCGAGGATAGAACTGTTTTTGAGAGAAAAATTTGGAAAACCTTTCGAATTGTATATTTGTTAGAAACAATTCAGAGTGTTGACGTGATCTTAAAGCTTAAGATGACATTTTCCAACTATCTATCAGTTTCAGTGGGAATCAGCATCATTCTTGAGAGGAATTATTATATAAAACGCTCTTCAGTTTCCTGAATTCTGTGGATTCCTCAATTTTATTTTAGGAATTTTTCTTAGATTGGGGATGTCGCTCAACCAGAAGGCTTGTCCACGATGTTATTGGTTGCTTGTGTATTTCACCAAAGATTCATGGAATTTTTAGAATCTTAGAATCTTCTCAGCATCAGAACTTTTTTAATCTTTAAAACTGTTTGAATCTTAGAACCAAAATCAAAACTCTTAGAATCTTGTGAATAAATTTTTATTAGTATATGAACTTTGCTTTTGATTAGTTTAGAATAGAACTTTGTTGATAGCGAATATTAAATAACATTAATTTTATTATTATACTACGCTTCAGGAATGGATTGAAACTAACACAAAAAAAAAAACTAAAAATATTTAATTCTATTTCATCATTATAAAATCTTTAAAATAGTTACATCATAATTACATCAAAATAAAAAATTAATTTTTTAGTTTATATCTTCAGAAATTTGATTGAAAAATTAGCCCATTATAATAAATTAAATTCAAAAACATAATTGTTATTGAATATAATATGATTTATTTGCTTTCCTTCTCTGAATAATTTTAATATACATATGTATAATTTTTGTGTTAACTGCTGCTTTAAATATGATATTAATTATTTTGTTTGTAAGTTAATTGATCATTTATTTTGAGGTTTTTTTTATATAAGAAAAGATTAATTATAATTAAGTTATTACGATTAAATAATCTAATTGCTTAATTGCCATCTAATCAAATTCAATTATAAATATCAATTTGATAGATTTGAAGAAGTATTGAAATTTATTTTTATACAAGATATAATAAAATAAAATAAAATTCATTTATATATATATATATATATATATATATATATATTAAATGATTATATAAACAAATTCCAATAAATTTTAATTCATTCGCTGCGGATGATGATAATCGCTTTGCACAAGATGCCGTGTTTCGTATGATATAATGAGTTGACGATATGATGATTGGAGTTATTGCACATCGATTTTTCTATGAAAATATAGTATCGATATTTTGTTTTTATCATCAATTTTTTTTCAATAAACACGGTTAAAGCAACGATTTTTCTCGAGCACTGTGCACATTTTTGATGCGGCGGCTTGTTCAGCAAGAGTGGCGCGACGAAAAAGTCGCCCGTAACGAAAGGATTAATATATATGTCCCAAAAAATAAAGGAATCGTTACTTAATATTATCTCAGGAATCTCCAGTATTCCCATATTTTTAAACATCGAAATTTGTTTATATAATCATTTAATATGTATAGAAATGAATTTTATTTTATCAAGTTTTCACGTTTTTTATTCGTTTTTGTTTAATTAATATTTTTATGTTTTGATCTGTTTTATTTTTATTTATTTTGGCTTTATGGTAGATTAAAATTTTTAAATCAAAGTTTTATCATATGTAAAAAAAGAAAATTGTGATTAAAAAAAACACAAAAAATTTGATCGATTTAATTTCCGATACTGATTTGACTTGTAGAAATCAGAATAATTATTCAATTTAATTTAAATTCAAATTTCATGTGGTTATAGATATACGTGTATATTTAATTTATAATTATCTATAACCATTTGATGAATTTGATACACATTTAGAAATATCATTCCTCCGCTTATAAAATTATAGATTAATCGTAGCTGTAATTTATAATTTAAAATAGTTTTTCTAAAAATTTTCTTTTTTGAATTTTTTAAATGAATTAATATTTCTTAATAGATTAATATATTTAATTTATCAATAAATTAATTTATCTTATAATCTGTTTAACTGAAATTTTTCATAATTATAAAAATAATAATCAATCTAAATTAATTTTAGTGTTTATTGCAGGTCAAATTGTTTTTAATATATTTAATGTAAAAATATAAAAATTCTATTTATATAGAAATTATACAACGTGTAAAAAAAAATAGAAAAAAGTTTAAGAAATTGTTAACTAAAATGATGAATAATTCGTCTTTAATAATTAGCTTCAATCCGTTCAATCAATCCTGGAGCTATAGTATATAATAATAAAATTAATTTATTACAAAATTCACCGTTAACAAAATTCTATTCTAAAATGATCAAGAGGAAAATTCATATATTGATGAAGATTTATGTTTATCACTAGATTTACAAGATTCTAAAGTTTTGTTCGTTGTGAGATTATAAAGTTCGGAAGATTTTAAGATGTAAAGTTCAGAGATTTAAATTCTGAGATTACAAAAGTTCTGATTTTAAAAGAGTTTTAAGGTTCAAACAGTTCTAATGTTCAAAAAGTTTTATCAAAACGATCTAAAACCCTCTAAAACCTTCTTCTTCATCTTCGAAATCGCAGATCTTTCGATACACAAGCAACCAATAATATATGAACGAGCTCTGTGACTGCCACTCCCAAACTCAGGAAAATTCCTAGAATGACACTGAGGAGCTACATCATCTATAAAATTCACTGTTCTCCAGAAAACTGAGGAGTGTTTGCAATAATTCTTCTCAAGGATAATACTGATTGCCGTTGAGATTGGCATAGCTGAAAAATATTGTCTCAAATCCCAAAACCACGTTCACACTTCAGTCACGATGAAATGTTTTAATAGATATACAATTCTTTTAAATTCTTCTCTCAAAAACGATATTGTCCTCGCAATATCACTTTGCACCATCTGTTCCATCTATCCATATAATATCTCAACAAATAAAAAGATTGTCAACAAGTGTCTGATAACTTATGAAAGAAATGATTATATAAGTACGTATTGTATCATACCGACATGATAGCACGAAAACGGATATAATCATTTAAAATTAGCCATAATTCCTAGTACAAGAGAAAAAGAAAAATGCTGGAAGAACATGTTTGCATGAGAAATTATTGACTTAAGAGAATCTGGTAATTTTGTTAAGTGCTATAGATTCAGTCTAATATTTATGGACTTTTGAGTTGCGTTTCATATCTTATGTATTTTTGTGTAAGATGACATACATACGATAAACATAGATAATTACTTGACGCTTTAGCTTCATCTTTTAGACCATAGTGTTTATTCCGTATTTATTCATTATCGTTTATGTACTTTCGTATCTCAACATATCCATATTGTAATGAAGGAACGAATCGCAAATAATTTATATAGGCGATAGTCGAAATTGGTGGAAATATTTTAAGAAAAAACAATGACGTTATTTTCCTCTTGATTCTTTCTATGAATTGTTCGAATGGAAAAATATTCCATATAGAAATGCGATACAATCAAAATTTTCTTACCGGTAGTCGATCGAATCCTCTATTGTTTATTTTACGGATATCGATTTGAATTTAAATAATGCAAATGACTACCTATTTGAATGAAAAGCCAGCGAAAAAGATACATTTTAGATCTTTGGTTAGATTCTTGCTGGAAAATTGTAAAAATAAAGATTCACAGAATGATAACGAGCGAAATATATTTTTTGGCAGAGATACTTTTCAGAAAACTTTCAAGGAGAATTTAGAAAATACATAAGGAATAGATTTTTCAACAATTCGCACGAAAGATCTTTTTCGTAGAATTTCAAATGAAATTTGAAATCATTTAAATTTTTCGTGGAAATATTCTATATTATTTTTTATTCGTAGTTAATATTTTCTTTTTTTTTTAGATATATTTATTTATTTATTACTGAGTTATATAATAATTTTTAACGTTCAAATTTTTTATAATAAACCATAACTTATAATAAAAATTTATATACATATAAATATATATTTTGATATAAAATATTGTTATATCGAAATTTATAACAATCAATGAGAAAAATAAGTAAAAAATTAAATGAGAAATGTATTTGTTCGCGAACATTATCGCGGACTATAAACAAGATCGTTGGTGGACTTAACTTAAACCCGAAATCGCTATCAAAACCATTGATAAGGCAGACACACGTGGCTCTTGTTTAGGTTTACCAGAACGTTTTCTGCGTGCCATCCAAGTTATATACAAAAGACACCTGCCATCCCGGCCTTGGCCCGTACCGCAAATCGGATGGTCAACGACGTTTCCCACTCATAATTAGGACACTCTCAATTAGCCAGGAAGAGAATCGAGCTGATCCACTTTCTTCCTGGTTAATCTTCACTACCGTACAAACTCTCAGGCAGAGCAAGTCGTAGTCAATTGGTATATCGAGTGAAATCGTGATCCGACCGTCGGACATGATACTTGTGAGACACAGTTCTCTAATAAATTCATCGTCCGACGCCTAATTAGTCCACCGAAGTTAAATCGGCTACGGCAATAACAATATTCCATATTTTATTTAAAATAAATTAATTATTTTTTGATCTTGATGTTTTGAACTTTGTTTAAATTGAGATATAATGTATGTAGTTCACGTGAAATTAAGAGATCTAAATTATTATTTTATTAATTTCATATTTGTTTAAAAAATATAGTTTTTTAAATTTTATAATTTTTACCGATTTTTGTAAAAAGTTGTCGTTTAAATTTTTATCTCGGAAATTATTCATTCAATTGAGTTCATTTTTTATTATTTTAATAAAAAAAAAATGATTGTTTTGAATATATAAAAATAATTATATATATATATATAATATATATATATATATATATATATATATTTGATTTATTATTAAATCAAATTATTAAATCGAAAATTATATTATAAACAAATTTTTATTTTCTAATTTTCAGTTTAAGATTATTGTTTTTAAAAAATCGAAAAAAATATTATTATATTTCTTGGAGTTTTTTATGAAATAATTTATGAATTAGAATAAAATACATAAGTTAAAATTTCGTTTCGATATTATTTCAATTAACAAAGCAATGAATTAAAGAAAACAACAATTTTATTTTATTCGTTATAAGTATTTTCTATAAAAAGATATAAAATAAATATATATATTTATTATTTATATTTCTTATTTTTAATAAATATATTGATAATCTAACTTTTTAACTCATATATGGAAGATGTAAGATATCTGTTTTATTTAAATGTAATAAAATGTATTTTTTAAGAAAAGAATGTTATGAAAAAAATATTCCAATAAAGAAATATATTGTTTTATAAATTAATAATTTTTCTATAGATGTAAATCATATAAAGATCAAATTTAATTTTGTAAATGGAATTATATAATTTTTATTATATTAATCGATTCATAACTCGTTACTTCATAAAAAAATAATTTATGTCAAAAAATCTTTATCTTATGAAATATTTTGATTCGAAGTTGTTACAATATTTTCTAAAATAATGATTTTTCGATATATAAATAATATAATATTTTTTAGTAAAGAAAATAACGAATTGTATTGATTACTGTAAAATTAAAAATTATATATTTATGTATTTAAAAAAACGAAAATTATTTTCATATATGTTCATAGAGAAAATATTAATATTGCGTATATATTAGATTGTAACACATGAAATTGCCAATTTTAAAGTAAATTACTTACAATTGCGACTTGTGAACTTTATTTAACTTATATTTTGCTTAATATATTTTAACGTTGGTCCCTCACATTTCCTTTGTGTAATAAGTTTTCTTTGTATTAGTTTAATTGCTTTTTGTGAACAATATGGTATTACAGAACGAATTTAGAATATAAAATTTAGATTCATATTCTTATATAAGTTCAAGCTGAGTAGCTCAAACATATCGAAATATTAAAGTTAATTATTGTATAAAATATAAAGTTAATATAAAAGTATTACATTTTCAGAGAAGATTCTATCAATGAAAGAATTGTTCGATGATGATTTCAAAAATTCAGGTCTGGAAATGAGAAGAATTTTGAAAATGAGATAGACCGAAATCTATATTAAACAAAAATAAATTAAAAGTCAAAGTTAAAGAAACTAATATCACACGAACAAATATCCGTAAATTTAGACGTATCTCCAATGAATTTTTAAAATATTTTCAGATATTGGATGCAATAGGTAAAATGAAAAAAATTGAAAAAGTAAATATCGCACTAACTGACATAAAATCAAAAATTGCAGCGTTTGGAATCGTGTTTGTACGTGGTAGTAGTATTGTAATGATAGATTGTTAATAAGTGTATGAATACATGTGTCGAATGCTCTTTCAAGGTCTATATATCTGTGTAAAGAAATGTTTGTAATTGTGATGTATTTCACGATGAGTGAAACTATATTAGTACAGTTACAAATGCGATACGCGTATCTATAAGAGAGTTAGGTTCCTCACAATGTTGTGGTAGATAATCGTGTCCGACACAGTCCAAACACGATGTGGTATTAGAACAAACTATTTAATTTATCGTATCCGACGATGAAAATACGATATATTCACAATGAGACTTTCTTTACAAGTGAAGCTCAGAAGATTCTTGGGAGAATCACAAACTCTCGGGCACGATAATAACCAATAATATCGTAGTCAGTGTTTGATTAGAACACTCTCAAGTTAAAAGAAAATTTCTCCAATTAGAATGATGTTAGTTGAGTTAACCGTGTTTGGAATATATCGTCCTTGAAATTAGGCTTCGTTCCAGAAAGGTTGAAATGTATCAAAAATAAGCGTCGACTAAACTATTCTCAAACGACAATCTTTTCAGATCCATTGTTTAGATTTAATAAGGATTGGCAATCGATATACTTTATATAATAGAGTAATAATAGAGAACGAAACGAATAATAGAGAAGGATTTCCATATAAGGGAATTACCTGTTTATAAATTTCGCGAGCAATAAATGTTCGGGAACAGTGTGTTCTCATAAAACTCAAAATAATAGAAGTTCATTTTTGAATAGAATTATATGTTGTGATGAGAAACGGATACTATATGATAATCATACGCGATTTGAATAATGGTTGGATGTTAATGAAAATTTTAAACAAATTTTTGAAATTATAGCTGAAAAAAGTTATGATAACTATATATGATAATCTGTAAAGGGAATAATTCATTATTCTTTTCTGAAACAACAAGGTACCATAACACCAGCATCCTATTACCAAGAAATTGTTATGCATCAAAAATTGATGAAAAAATAACCCGCATTAATCAATAGATATGGATCTATTTTTCTGTATGACAACTGCATACATCATAAATTACTCTACAAAAATATGTTAGCTGAATTGAAATATGAAATCTTCACCATACTCATCAAGATAGAGATATCATCAAGATATTTCATCAATCGATTATCATTTGTTTTGTCATTTACAATTGTTTTTAAAAAATAAAATATTTGACACTCGAGAAGTGGTAATCGCAGCATTCGAATTTTTTCACATAAAAGCATAAAGTTTTTAAAATATAATATGTCAATTGAAATTTCATTAAGAAAAAGTCATTAAAACCAATGGTTCATATTTTAATTAAATTTGAATAAAAATTAATTAAATTGAATAAAAATATTTATATATATAATTTCGAATATATATTATTTTCCTTCCAACCAATAAAAACGACAACGTTATGTGATACTTAATATACTTTTTTACCAAACTATCAAACAACTTATATAAAAATATTCTTGTCATAATATTTTTTTCTTAAAAGATATTTCATTATATTTAGATAAAACAGATATCCTATATATATATATATATAATTTCATAAAATTTTATAAAATAACTTTATTTGTTTATGAATATCTATAAGCAAAAGAAAAAAAATCTTACCTATATGTTAAGTAAAAGACATGCTTACAGAATTAACAAATTTGAAATTGCATCAATTTGCGTTTTTTACAAATCGAAGAAAAAGAATGAAATTTTAGATATCTAAAATCATAATTACGATATCCTTCTTGACAATTTACAATTTTTTAAAGTTAATTTCTCAGTGTCGAAACAAAAATATCTGCAGCCAACAACTTCTGCAACAAAATTGTTCATTATAATTTTTATTTTGTCTTCTTATAAACAATTATAAGCGTCGACAATTGCAATAGCTTAATTAAAGTCGCTTCTCAGACGTTTTAAAAATAGTTTCTGAAGTCGTTTCCATATTCGTTTCTGTCCGCATTTAATTAAATAATTCTTTTATAAACTTTGATCATTGCCTCAATTAATGAACAAATATTTTTAGAAAGTTCGCATTTAATACATTCGATATCTTTTGTTGAAAATAAAGAAAATCGCACAATTCTTTTTTGTGTTGACTTCAATGAAACTTTCAATGTTATTTAAACATTGATGGCACAATGAATTTTATTCATTGTTTTGTTAGTTTATTAAGCAAAGCAAGTTGAAAGTTAATGAATAATTATTGGATATAAGAATTCTGTGATTTATGTTTTATAATTTATTAATTTCATAATTGATATCATCAAGATATTTAAATTTTAGAAATTGGTTTCAAAAAAATTAAAAAATAAAAAAGAAATAATAAAATTTTACGAATAATAATAATTATATTCATTTTTTAATTATATAATAATATGATTTATATTCATTCGTTAATCATTCTGATTATTCTATTTAATTTATTGCAAAATGAAATAAGTACTTTGAAATAATAAAATTTCTTAAAAAAATCATGTAAATTAAAAGTTCGTAAATTGATTAGATGAAAAAAGAATATTGAAAAAAGAACTGAAAATTTATTTGAAAAATGAAGCATACTTTTTATTATTTTTTTATTGAAAGCTTTTAAGTGATATTATTTACATGATTTATTTAGAAATTTATAAGCAAATATAAAAAAAAAAAGAAAATATTGATTGAAGAGACATATAATAAATATACAATCAATAAGAATAGAGAAGTAATTAAAAATTATAAGTATATAAAAATATAAGTATAAAAATTATAAGTATAAAATTATAATAGTAATTTTTTAATCGAAAATTTAAAATGATAAATTTTAGAAAGAAACCAATTTAACCAGCAATCAAATTCGTAAAATTTGATAATCTGAAATGAAATCTTGTATTAGAAAGATTAATAATCACTTCGGAAAATATCGATCTGAAAGATCTAAGTAAAATGCTTTCGAATTAGTTTTATAATTAAGAAAAAAGTTAATAATGATAACATTATAATTACTGAGTCGAGTTTTTTTAACTATATTAAATAAAAATAATTTTATAAATTTAAAAAAATTAAAAATTAAAAAACATTTTATCTTACATATTAACAAATTTTATTTTATAATTTTCATGAATATCATTAAGAACAGATATAATATTATAAATTATAACAAAAATCTTATTTATTACATTTATTATATTTTTTATTATTAAATATGTAATATCAATAATTATTTTATTATATAAATTTTAGTATTAAATAGTAATCATACTATAAAATTTGCATAATATATTTTTAGTTTTATTTTTTATTATTTCAAATATTATATTAGTATACTAAGCTTCATAAAACTATAAATACAATCGGATTTTAATGTAAATTCGATATCAGAAATACTTATAAGTTTTAGATATTATAAAATTATACATCTTATCGATGCACATTTTCTTTCTTCGCCGAGGCGTGATGGAATGACCTATATTTTTCGAAAATGACTTCTAATGGTGAAGATTGTAATGTTTCATGGCATGCAATCTCACGCGCCATTAAATGTTTTACGTGATGTTTACGCACGACACATTATGTCATACTATCATATTATGCATCGACAGAGTATAGCATAGTACGCGACACAATTTCGTCAATGTTTTTATGTCAACTATACTAAATAAACGTTTGTGCCTGCTTGAAATATTAATTGCGCGAAGGAATATTGTAAAGAAATGAACGAGAAAGATTAAATCGTTTCTGTTATAATGTGTTATATCGTAATATCATAATAAATAAGTGTCAATTGTTTTTATTAAATTAATGTATAATAATTACTTAATAATTTTATTTTCTACAAATTCTGTCATATTATTAAATATATGAAGTATAATACGTAAATTCATATATAAATTAGGAACAGTATAATGAAGTATATAATAAATTCATATATGAATTAAGAACAGAATTTTTTACAAAATAAATATTGAATTAATTTTAATGTTATATTCATTTTGATTTTTTAATATACGCAATATAATAACAAGAAACAAATAAAAACAACAGCAACAACAATAACAACAATAATAATAACAACAACAACAATAATAATAATAATATATTATGTAGACATTGGACATATAACTCAGAAAAAATATTTCATTGAAATAAACAGAGATGAAATTCTTTGCCTATTTTTTTCATTATTTTAAAAATATGATACTTTATTTAAAATATATAACTTTAAAAATCCAATAAAAATTTTTTACTAGAATTATTATATTATTATATTATTCAAATTATTATATTATACGTAACAAACAATAAAGAAGTAAAATTTTGCATTTTTTTTGATAATATTATTTTTTAAATAGCAATTATCAATGAAAAATTTATACAAACACATAGTTAAATTTCGAATAATTTCAAATTCTATGTTTCAATTCAAAAAACTTAATATTATTTTGTGCAATATTAATATTAATACTTTGCACAAATGGATGTTCTCTCTATTGATTTTTGTCATATTATGATTCAACATAATATAAATATGCAGAAATCTGTATTATTCCTTTAACTATTAAAATTTTCGTATTTTATTTATTATTCTTCCTTTTTAATATTATCAAAAATATTTAACTTTTGAAAATTTGTCTACTTTAGAAGATTCATTCTCAAATTTATAATATTGGTTCCTATAATATATAATAATAAAATTCATTTATTACAAAATTTTAATTTAAATCAAGAACAAAATTCATATACTAATGAAAGATTATATTATTTATTGAATGATATTCTAAAAGTTTTGTTAATTCGAGATTATATAGTTCAAGAGTTCGAATTATTCTAGTAACATTTCAAAGATTGGAAAGTTCAATGATTTTATAAATTCAGAATGTTCGATAGTTTAAAAAGTTTTGAAATATAAAGTATAAAAATTTTTTCTAAGGTTAAAAAAGTTCTGATTTCCTTGAATTTTATCAAAATGTTCGTACTCTTTAAAATCTTCTCTATGCTCATTTTACAAGATTGCGGTGGGACACACAAGCGGTCAATGACACTGTGAACCAGTCCCCTTGATTGAACAACATCTTCAACTCAAAGAAAATTCCTAGAATTAAAATTATGCCATTCACAAAGTTTGTTGTTTTTGCAGAGAATTAATTCGCGAGTGTTTGTAATAATTTTTTTCTATTAGGATGATGTCGATTGTTGATGAAATTGATATGGCTGGAAAATATTTCATATTCACACTCCACACTAAAGTGTTTCTAAATATACAATTCAATTCTCTAAATTCTTCTCTCAAAAATAGCATTATCCTCATGTAACGTCACTTTGTACTATTTATTCAATATTTTAATATATAACATGTATTATTACGTAATATATATTATATAAAAGGGATGAAAATAGTATTTTATGAAAATAAGCTTTGAGTATTAATTTCATCATCAAAAATAATATTGGGATCAAGCAAATAAATTCGAATATTAACAAACAAGACTTGAATTTTGTATAAATATTTTGAAAAAGAAGCAATCTTTTAAATATAATATTTTATTAAAAATTCTTTATTCATTTAAATTTAATTTTCTTAATTATTTTTAAAAAATTATTGTAATTATCATGTATGATCTAATGATATATTAATAGATATATGTATTTCAAAAAATAGTGTTGTTTTTCTTAGTTTCTTTGGAAATATTGTATATTTATATTTGAAATATATTGTAAATCAAATACAATCACAAGTGGATAAATTAAAATATAATTGTAAAATTTTTTTATTCTGTCTATATTCTTTATTTCTGTCTATATTCGATATAATTTTCCAAAATTTGTAATAATTCAATGAAATATACTTTCGATTACTATTATTAGAGGTTCATTTTAATATCAAAAGTTATTAGATTTTTCGAATTAATAAATATATGCTTACTCTAAAGTCTCACAATAATTTTATAGATATTATGCAAAATATAAAGAACCATTATTATTTTTACTAATAATGTTTATGAAATGAATTACATTGAATTTAACTTGAATTTATAAATTTATATGGAATTCAATTTTATTATTTGAAAAAAGCATTCATTATATTTGCAATTATTTTGGATTTAATTATTATTGACTATTCATTTTTTTTATTATTTATTTTTTATATATCGGTTCAACGAGTTTTTTTTGTATTTATAAATAGAACCAAAATTAATAAGTTTTTGAATTATTTTTATTATTTTTAAAATTTTTAAGATCATCTTTATCATCAAAATTATTTTATTTTCTGCCAAAATATAATAAAATAATTATAGTTTCAGAAAAAATTATTTTAAAAAAAGAATGATAATATTAATTGCAAAATGATTAATATAAAGACAATGTAAAGATATATTATAAAGATAAATATAAAGATATTAACATGTTCTAAAGATTTTAAGTCGAGTTAGATATTTTGAATTTTATTTTTTTATTGATTCTTTGATTACTACATTTATTTGCTTATCTGCAATATATTTCATTATTTAAAAAACAGAATTAACAATAATGTTAATTTTCCTAATCTCTCTTTTCCTATCTTTTGACTTTATTCTTATCGTTGATAGTCACTTATGTTGATAGTCCTGTTTATTTTTTCGGTTTCTATGAATAAATAAATTCATTTCTATGCAAATTCAATCTTATTTATCTACATCGATAATCTTTTTGCGTTTAAAAGATCGTGTATGATTTTCGTGTAATTCAACTACCCAGTTTCAAAGAATGTTCGAAAGCTAGATTAGAAGAAAGGTAGAAATTAGGTGAGTCGCCCGAGTGAGCGCATTTACATGGCATGTGTAAACCGTATTACTCTTACAGACACGCCACGATTGTACTTTTGCCTGTATGCATAGGAAGAAAGAGAAATGGAAAAGAGGGATACGAGTTCCGTGCTTAGAATTGTGATTATATGGTTACTAACCCTTACGTCTTTATTCAGCAGAGGTTCTCTACTCATATGTACTATAATACACTCTGATAACGTATAATGGAATTGTGTTTCTGGTTTGTGCGCGCATGTGCGACATTCATTCGTTTATTCGTTCGTAAGCTCTGCTTGTCCATTTTCGCTCGCTTCATATTATGAACAACACATTGAAAACAAGACAATGTTTGCATTGTTTCAACTGTATTCTCAGGATTTTGATTCTGTAGACAAAAGATTACCTACCGGGAAAAGATTTCCTTTCATTACGTAATGTTTTTTCTTTGAATTGGGCAGACAATTTAAAAGGACTTCTTGGAAATTGTAAATAAGCGAAGTTTGAGCAGTTTTTGAGTTATTTTACAATTTTTGGATTTATATTATTTGAATTCTTGAAATTGTTAGAAATTTAAGTGATATAGAATTAAATTATTGTTATATAATAATTCAATACTTTTCATAATTATAATATATATATTTTGGTAAAATTCCTTCAGCATAATAAAATGATATTAATTAAAATAACGTAGATTTAAAAATTAATCGATAATATTTTTGTATTCTTTTAAATTTAAAATTTTTTTAAATTTAGAAATATATATTGCATATATCATTTTAGCGGCATCAACTAGCACTAGATAAAATAATTGATGATTTCATTATATCATTAAATCTATTATGTCTTGAAATCTCGAAGTTTCTTGATTTTTACTTTTTTGTTCATTTTTTTTATTCATTCTTGCTTATTATTTATTTTTACTTTCTGGTAGAAATAAATATAATGACAATATCAAAAAAAAAAATAATTTTATTATAAAATTCAATTGTAAAATTTATAATCCCATGATTGAATTAATTGTTAATAAATCTTATGTAGTATAGTCATACATAGTACCCGCAGCAATAATACAATGTTAATAACTATATTATTATTAAAAAATTTAATTAATTAATCTAATCAATTTTTTCAAAAAATTAAAAATGTTACAATTATTTTCTGTTCTTCTTTGAAATAAAAATAAAAATTAACACTAATTTTTTCCATTAAATCATTCAATTTGATTTTTAATGATTTAATTTTTTCAACAAGTATTATTTTTGGAAATTATTTTTAAATAAATTATATTTATTTGTATTGTTTATTATATAATTTAGAATTAGCGATATTATATTTTGTTTATAAATGTAATTTTTTAAATTTATAATATTTTATAATAATAAAATTTTATAATAATTTATATAATTTATCGATTCTGCAATTCATTTAACATTATAGAATTCACGATGAAATAGATTTAACAAATAAATTATATAATATAGTTTTAAAAAGAATAGAAAACATAATTTACGATAAAACAAAGAAAAGCTATCTTTAAATCTTTAAAATATCTCCATAAAAATTTCATTTAAATTATCTTATGTTTTTTAACTTCCTTCCCTAAATTTTATTTAATTTATTTTTCTTCAAAATAGCATAAATATTGATACATATAATAATTTTATATATTGTATAACATATATTGTAAATTATTATTCTTGTTTAACAAAACTTGTTCTTTATTAAAATAAAAAGAAATAAAATAATAATTTGTTATCTTCATTATATCCCAATCACAAATCATCATTAAAATAATTGATTATTGAATGATAAGTCAATTACTTCTATATGCATGGGTTCTTTAAGTTAAAATGTTATATAAATTTATATAAAAATATCAAAATATAGAGAATTTAAATTATTATTTTGAGAGCTTTATAATTTTTTAAAAAATTCAAACATACAAATTTTTCAAATTTTGAGTAATTTTTTCAAAATAATATAATAATCAAAATAATTAATAAAAAATCTTTTTGGGTGAAATGCAAAAACTTTTATAATTAGAAAAAAAAGTTATATTTAATAATTAAAGTGATTTTGCTTAAAACATATATATATATATATATATATATATATATATATATATATATATATATATATATATATATATACACACATATGTATACGTATTTTTAATAATTATAAACATTAAAAATTATTTTAATTTTGTAGTTTTAGTCTTAAACAATGAATGAAAAAAGAGATGTAAAAAAATTTTTTAAATTTTAAAAATTACATATATTTATATATGTAAGAATATAAAGTTTTTGTTTATTTTTATTTTTGTTTAAAAATTGTTCAAAAAATGTTTTAAATATCTATTTGTTTCAATAAAATATTTAAATTTGTATATTATATTTGGATTTTGAAGTTTTTATGTCAGATATTAATAATAAAAGAGCTTTAAGTGAAATTATTTTAACAGTTATTGAAAGGTAATAGATATATAAATTTTATAAATAAATTACACATTTCGAAAAACAATATATATATATATATAAAATACAAGAATTTTAGCAAACTCTAAACGATTAAAGAAAGAATTGTATTCTTCTTTTTACAATTCTTAAAAAAACTTTGAGCTGTTCATCTCCCAATAAATATGTTTTCCAGTTCCTAAATGACTGTCTCTCTTTTTACAATTGTTATAAGATTTTGAAAAAAAAATTATTAAATTATTAAAATTATTATGTTAAAATTTAAAAAAAAAAGACGATGTATCAAACAATTTCTCTATTTATTTTTCCACTTTTATTTTATTGGAAAATTTTCTCTTTGCAGAGAAGCAAAATGCCACCGATAATATCATTGTAGCTTTCGCACAATCTATTTTATGTGATCGCATTGTATTTTCTTTACAGTTTTATTTTCTTCTCTTTATTTCTCTTTCGTTCAATATTTTTCTTCGATTTTTCATTTTTTTGTCTATCAGTTTTTTTTATTTTTTCTTCTTTTTTTTCTTCCTTTATCTTTCATTTTGCTTTTAGTAAAATAATAATTTCTTTTATATTTCCGAATTTAATCTTTTAATATTATATTCAATTCTCTTTTGTCATTTTATGAACTTTTAAGTTTTTCTTTTTACTTTTCGTTTTACATATTTCTTTTCCGTTTTGTAACTTTAATAAAATTATATGTTTTCATATTCTTTCTATTGGATTCTTTATTTTATTTTTAAATCTTTTACAAGAGTATCATTTTATTTCTCATTTTTATATCTGTCATTGTTATATTTTTTTACTATTGTTTATATATTAATTTTATGTAATATTTGCTAAGATTTATATATTTAAACATAATATCCAAGATTAATCAATTATTTTATTATTATAATATCAATAATAAAGATTATGTTCAGATTTTAATTAATTTAATTTAATTAAATCAATTTAATTTAATTTAAATAATTTAATTTTTATTATTATTCTTAAATTATTGTTAAATTTGGTGCCTTTTTTTGTGTGTTAAATTTTTATATTTTTATATTTTATAAAATGAGTTCTATAGTTGTAAATTTATTTATAAACCTATATTTAAATCTTTATGTTAATACCTAGGCACATTTTTCGTTATAAAATAATTTTATATAATCTTTCCAATTTATATTTTGTGATAAAAAATTTAATTTTGTTATGAGAAAAAAATTATTTCTTTATTCATCATCATATTTTATCATCAGAATAAATGATATTGATAATTTTAGATACTGATGTAAGAGTTAAAGTATTTTGATAAAATATATTAGAATTATAGTATTTAATTAAATTAATATATATTATAAAAATTCATTTTGAATATTTCAATGAATTTTGTAATACCTTTTTACAAGAAATATTAAACAACTTGGAAATTCAAAAAATTGAAACTTTGCATAGTAAGTAAAATAAATTATATGATACAATTCTATTTTTCGTTCGTGACAAAATTCGATTTAGAATGAAATAAAAAAAAAAGTTCAGAATTTTCTTTTTTTGTGAAATATCTAAGAAACGGTGAAAAGTATTTAAAAAAATGAAACAAAAATTATATTGTTTTATTACCAAATTAAAACATAAAAACATTTTTTAAAAAAGCCATAGTTTTTAAGTTATTCTATTGCTTAATTTTTTGTATGCTTTTGAATTTTTAAAATACACTTGAATAGAATAGAAAAAAAATATATATATATAAATAAAAATAGAGAATAAGGAAATATTTAAATACTCATTTTATTCATAAAAATTGTTTAATTATTATAATTAAATTTAATATTAATAATTTACATATGTAAAAATAAGTGTTAATTATATATATATTGCAATAACGAAATTTTTCTTAAAAAAAAATTAATTTCAAAAAATCTCATTAAAAAGTTTCATTAAAAAAAATTTTTTTTTATGCATATACAAATCAGATATATACATAATATATAACATAAATGTGAAAAGAGAATATTTTAGCATGTATAGTAAAAAGAATTTTTTGAAGTTGGGAGTGGAATCTTGAAAACCACAGACTTTTTTAAAAAATTTTTTACGCAATTTAATAGATATAAAAAAAATAAAATATAGATAAAATAAAACAATAATTTTTTAAATAAACTTTTACTTTTTTCAAATATTTCATAAAAAAAAAATTTTGAATTTTTTTCAAGGAATAATTTTATCTCTTAAAATCGAATTTTGGCATAAAAATATACAAAAAATAATTGTTTTATTATATTTGTATGTAAAATAATTTTTTGAATTTCCGGATTGCCTAATTTTTTTTGTTAAATTTTTTTCCAAATCAGTTATTTTTTATAGTTGTGTCATATTTTTTATATTTTTTAAAATATATTTTATACAGTAAATGAATTTTATCCAATTTTTTACATCATTTCATTAAGAAATATTTTATATTCCTTATAATATATTTAATATTCTCCATATATATTTTATATTTTTTATAGAAAATTATAAATATTTATTTTTTATTTTTTTTATAAATATTTATAATATTATATTTTACATTTATATATTATATATAATATTTATAAATTATAAATATTTTATATAAAATTTATAAATAATAGTTCAAAAGAAAATGTACTTTTGTATTATTTTTCTATTTGTTTAAAATGTAGGGTATGATACTTTTGCGTATTTTCAGGAGTTCTTTGATATATTTTATTCATATTTTTCTTTTCTTTGATTCTATTCATACTTTATATTCTATTTCTAGTCTTCGTTCCTTTACAAAATGTTTTGATATCCTGAGATTTTTCAATCCTTTCTTCTTCTTTACATATTTTATCGTCTTTTAAAGTGTTTTTCTATTTTATTTTGTGATGTTTATACTGATGAAATTCTCTCTTTTTTTGTTTACAGTCTTATAGTCTCTCTTGTATGTAGTCTTATATTTCTTTTCCAATGAAATTGCAGTTTTCAATTAGAATATACTATGATGTATGAAATCCAATTGTTTGAAATTAAAAAGAAAACAAATTATTAACTATTTTAAATTAATAAATTAATTATTTGTCGGAACAATGTTTTTTATTTATGATACCTTATTAAAAATATTGTTTTTATGTTTTATAAAATATTAAAATTAAAATAAATATTATTTTAGCATAAAATATTAAAATAAAAAATTCATTATAATCCATGACTAATTCAAAATTATTACTATTTAATTCATTATTATTAAAAAAAATTTATTGCTTAAAATGAAATTTCACTATAGCTTTCAAAGATTTAAATAAATTTATAAATAAACTTTTTTTTCATGATTTTAATATGTATCATAAAGTGTATAAAAATATTTTAAGGAAGTTGTAAATAGCGACATTTAATAATTTATCCATCAATCTATAATATTTATAAAATCATCGAGTAAATCATTGCGAGCTGATTATCATTATATTGAAGTAGATCTAAATAAGAACTTTCATTTTAACAAAAAATCCTTAAGTTTCAGTTATAATTCATCATTGTAGTTTAAATTTCGATATTTTGTAAAATACTCCTATCCAAGTTGTTGAATTTACGACGGATCTGTTTCGCAACATTTTTACGACTACAAAAGTTCACCTCCATTTAACAGGATGAAGATGATTTCGAGCTTCATATATGTCATTTTATTAAATTCTTCTATGAATTTTATGGATTTTAATATCACAGTTTCCATTCAAAAAAAATACAAAAATATCATTGTTGTAAAAAATATTTCAAAAAAAAAATCATTTATTTTTTATCTTCTGTGTTAATACATTCAGGAAAAAATTATGAAATAGTTTTTTTTTATATTTATATTATATTTATATTTATATTATATTTATATTTATATTATGATATTACATTATTATATTAACTCATTATTATATGTGATATAAATATTGATAAATAAATAATTCAGTTTATTTTTTATTCTTTTGTTTTACTGTTCCAAGCATTATGATATTAATGATACTAAAGTTTTATATTAACACGAAGTAGAGTTTATCATATGAACATTTATAGAATGATTTTTTAAAAATTTTAATTTTAATTTGTTTTAATTTTTAAAATATAAAAATACATATAATACATATAAATATATATACATACTATATATAAAAATATAGATAATAAATATAAATAAATGTAATATATAACGTATTATTAATTAAAAATATAGCTTTTAATAAAGAATATTTAATTATAAAAATTTTGATCTGAAATTTCTCGATTTTGAATCAAAACCTAACTTTAAATAGAATTTTTAATCTATCTATATATCTATATATATTTTTAATCTATCTATATATCTATATATCTTTTAATATACTATACTTTGGATTTAATTATATTATTTTAACATAAAGAAAAAAGATTAAAAATAAAATTTTTTTTCATTATAAATCATTATAGTAAAAAAAATTTACATGATTGTCAATTGAAGATGTGAATTTTCATAAATTATTTATTATTGTTTCAATCTTACTTTATTACTATTTTATTAATTATTATCATAATTTTTTTCATTATTATTAAAACTTGCGCTTGTGAAGTGGTCGGGCCCTGCTTTTATTTTCAATAGTTCGAATACCTGCCAATAGCCTAGCAGTAATTTGTGAGTGAGCATAGTTTTCATAACGTTTTTTAGATCTTGATTTAAGCAGAAGTCATAGCAATGGCCACTTCACAAATTGCGTTTGCACGCCATATGATGGATCACCGTGAAAGGGAGTGCAAAGATCCTGATCGCCACTGCGACGCGACCCATCCTTCGAAACCGCCCTTCGACATGATGATTGGTCCCTCTAACCCCTTTCTGCATTTTCATGAAATACAAGGATTGGAGAAAAAATCAAGATTCGCGATCTGGGTAGTCGAGTTAGGATAGATATAAAAGACAATCAAATTAATTTCAGCGATACAGTTTACATCAAAACACAGTTAATCACAAAGAATGAAAATATCATTATTCGTTCACTCAGAGCTCATAAGATAAACAATTATACAGTTCCTAGGGTAGTAGGTGGTCCTTCGAACAGTAATATAGTTTAGGCACCACATTTGTGCAATATTTAAAGTCGTTCACGCTTAGGACTTTAATAATTATTAATTTTCATTTTCATTATTAGAAAAATCTTATAAATATAATTTTCAATATGATAAATTAATTATTTTAAATAAATTAAAAATCGCTCGATGTGGATTTAATTAACTTTGTATTAATACTTTTTCAGAGATCTTTTTCAATTTGATAAAGTATCATTTTTTTTTTTTTGTAATAGTTTAGAAAGACATATGTAGTTAAGTTCTTAATAAATTCTTTTATAGCATCATTATTTTACAATTATTTTATTTCGTAAATTTATAAGAACTCAAATTTTTAAGACACGATTGAATTTAAATTTAATATTTTTTCTCAAAAATAAGAAAAGTAATTAATATATATAATTAATAATAATAATTAATATAATAAACTTTTTAAATTGTATTAGTTTATTTATTCGATTTAACTTTTTACGATTTAAAAGAAATAAAAAATCTTGAAAATTATAAATAATCTAATAAGATAATCAAAGTTATATGTTATTTTATGTATTAATATATATGTATATTAATTTTATATTAAAACAAAAATTAAAACAAAAATGTTTATCATAAAAATTTTTTTTTATATTAAAATAAAATATTTGTAACAAATGACTTTTATAACTTTTACACTATTTTGCATATTATTTTTTAATGACCATAATAATATTCACTAATATTTCAATATAAGTTTTTTGTCCTTAAATAAATATTAATAAACTCAAAATATTAGCAATATTTAATCAACAAAGCACATATATTTTTATCAATATCATTTTTAAAAAATTAATTTCGTTTATAAATATATTTCAAATTATTAAAAATTTTTTAATTATGAAATTCAAAATATGAATAGATATAGATATAAAGAAAATGTTCGTTAGAGGAAATATATATTCTTACTATTTTATTATTTATATATAAAATATTAATATTTATAAGTATATATTTGAAAATACTTTTTTAGAGATCAAAATTAAAAAAATACAAAAGTGAAAAATGTTAATTGAGATATTAAGTTTATTAATATTAAGCAATTGAAATTTATAAATGAAATAAGAAATAGATAAAATATAAATGAGAGTGTTCTATTTCCGTTTTGCTTCATCTGATATAAATTTAAATTGTTTATAACTTAATAAATAATCGACAATTTTATCAATTTTTATGTTTCTCTAAAATCGATGTTTCAAGATGTCTATATTAGATACTTATAACATATTAAAATATATTAATATATATCTAATTATTTTCTATTTGATATAAATTTCAGAAATAATGAAGAAGAATATGGATATTAGGTGTTTAAAATGATTTTCAAAAAATTTTTATTTTTTATTAAATGTTTACCGTAAGATTTTTTGTTTCAAAAACGAATTTTCAAATTGTTCTCCCTCAATATTGAAAATTCCAATTTACATGAAGATAATTTCAATTCAATACTTTTTTTGACATATGTTATTTGAACTTATATATTAATATAATATATATATTTGATTGGCAGTACATAACTAAATGATTTGATTGGACTACACGTTCCGTGATCATTGATATTTTTTATTAATAAAAAGCTATCGTTAAAAAGCTATAATTTTTGTGAAAGAAAATATTGCTTGAAATTATCTCAGGAATTTTCAATTAACGGAAATATTTTTAGGACAATAGATTTGTACATACAATCTTGAATGTCAGTAATGTTAAAATTAATATTGTTATTTCATATAATGATTAATGATTTTATTATTTTTATTATAATTATACAATTAATGCAACAAAGAAAAAATAACTATTATATATTATTTATTATACATTGAAGATTAAGTTCATTGTATTTATACGCATATTTAACGAATGTAAATATGTCGTAAATTCATTGTGAAAATCGCAGTAAAATAATGTTAATTTCATCAACAATATATGTCTATTCGCATATTAAACTTTTATTTAATTTCCACGAATCTTTGTTATTCCTTCGCAAGCATCTGCAGTTTCCAAAATTCCCTATTTGCGATCGCTTTTGTTGTTTGCAGAATAATAACTCAGTGTTAAATATGACAATTATAACAAGAAATAATTAATTTACACGGTATGACGAGTTTCAACTAATATTATATAATAGAGAGATAAGTTGCATTCACGCGCAATCTGACACAAGAAATTTACTTATATATTTCTGAAGGAATTTTCAGTTACATATCCCATTGTCAATATTCTGCTTTCTGTTTTATCCAAAGAGATTATCTTATTCTGTGCTTTTTGCATGTTTTTGATCATTATATCATAATAATTTTTATGACATGAAAACAATAGAATTCTAAATAGAGTTCTAAATAGAATTCTAAAAGAAAGACTAACATTCTAAATATAATTAATGTATATAAATATGTTTACATAACATATGAAGAAAAAAGAAATTTTTTTAATTCTTTGATTTTTTAAAATTTATATATATGTATATATATCGTAAATGTGCAATACTCAATAAAATTTAAATAGACATGAAAAACAAAAAATCTTATCAAAAACTAGAATATTTTTTACTATTCGTGTTTATATTACATCGTATTTATACTACATACAACATAGTATGAGTGGTACTAGTGTTATATACTAATTGGACAAAATTAATTTTCAAATATATAAAAATTATTGTTCCAATGTAATGTATAAAAACTCTATATTAAAATTTTTACACATTAAAATTTTAAATTCTCTTTTTAAATATTTATAAATTAAGTAAAATATGCATATATAGGCAGGCAATCGATAACTGATCGATCATATTTCAATGTTGAGTTGAGAAATATTCTGTAAATTTAAAAAGCATTTAAATTTCAATTTTATGATAGATATAACACCTATTTCAATTTAAATTATCAATTATTTAATTATTTCATTTTTTGAATTCAAATTATTATTATACTATATTATATTATATAATATAATAATATTTATTATATATTATATTATATATATTATTAATAATAATTTTCTTTATAAATTAAACTTAAAGTTAAATAATTATTTTATATTAAAAATTCACATAATATAATAATTTATCAACGATTTAATATATGTTCCACATAACTTGTTCCACGTATATAATAAGAATACGAATGTATAAAAAATAGAAACTTTTGTACTTTTTTTACTGCTATATTTAATTTGTAAAATTTTGCAAAATATTAAAATTATTAAAATTAATCTTAATGTTTATGGCTATACGACCACAATTAGCGGATTTTTTAATTTTATTAATATAATTTTATTAATTAATAGCCACTAAATTATGAATTAATTTTAAGATATTTTATAGCATAATATATGCATTTCTATCATTGTTTATTTATTATATTTTGGAAAAATAAATAATAATAATATTTCTAACTTTAATTGACAATTTTTTTATTTCTTTTAATCTTTATATTTAAATTAATAAATTTTTCAAATTTCTAAAAAAAAATCTAAAATTATAGAAATTGATATAACATTGATAAAAAATATAGGAATTTTATTGCAAAATTGTCGTCTGGCCATAATATAAATATAAAAAAATTGACAGAGTTTTGTCATAGCACAAGAAATTTATATTTAAATTTATATCCATGGTATATTATACCATGTTTGCATAAATTATTTTATCATGTAAAAAGTATTGTTTAATTTTTCATACTTCTAATTAGTTAAATGTTGAAAGAAGTGCAAAAAGCAAGATACAAAGATTTTTGTAGATTCAGAAAAAAACATACTCATAAAATGATAAAATTAGATATAAATTTTAATCTATTAATAATATTACTAATAAGTTCCGATGCAGTAATAAACAATTTTCAACAAAAATCAAAAAAAAATTAAGTTTGTTAAGTCAAGAATTCAGAAATTTATTATATAAAATTTATTATTTATTATATATTTATTATACAAAAAGATATAAATAATATTATATAAAAATTATATTATATAAAAAATTAATACTGAAAATCTTCGCAATTTCAAATTTTATAATAGAATAAGATAATTTTGATTATTCATTTAAATTAATCATTATTTCAATTTATTAAACTTAAAAAGATTTAAATAAAAATTTATTAAATTTTACATTTTAATTTTTCACTAAAAAATTCATCAGAACATATTTACATATTTTTATTAATTTTTATTAATTTTATTAATTAATTTTTATTAATTTTATTATATTTTTATATTTCTAAAATTCTGATACATGATAACAAAATACATGAATATATAACATACTTGCAATATAAAAACATCATACAATTAATTAAATGTAATTAACTAATTAAATATAAAATTATCTTTTTATTTCATTATTTCATTATATATTTCATTTTTTACGAATCAATTAGCAATTTTTCATATTTTTGAAATCACAATTCCGTACGATATATAAAAAATTTATATATCATATATTTAACAAACAAATGCATCTGAATCATAAAAAAAAGATTTAACAAATTTGCAATGAAATTAATACAGTCGAAAAAAATAAAAACTTGACAGTAATAAAAATATTCTACATGGAAAAATATTTCTATGTGAAATTGAATCTAGATAATTTGATTGTCTAAAAATATCAGAAAAATTACAAAAAATATTAAATAAATAATAGGAATATTACAAATACAAAATAACATATTGATAAAATATAAATATAAAAATAACATATTGATTCGTAAATATTTTATTTATGCTGCGAAAAAAAACTCTAATTGTAATATATCAATTATATTTCTATATAAATATAATTTTTATATTTTAATATGTCGAAAAAAAAGTGAATAAGTACGATATATGAATAAATAATGCATATTATTATGCATTATATATTTATTATATATAATATATATTTATTATTGTTATTTAATGTTGTTTGTTACGATTCTAATAATATTGATATAATAAGAAGAGATCATCTTTATGATATCATTAAAATTTTAAATTATAACAATTAATAGTAAATGATCATAGAATATTTAAAAATAATATTATTTAAAAATTTGAATAATTTTTGCTTATATAGCTAATAATATAAAATAAAAATTAATTCAATTTTTTGGATTTGGATAATTGAGTCATAATATAGCGATTGAGAAAATAGATACTGTGATAGTCTATTTTTACTTATATAATTACTTAACCAAATATTTAAATTTTTAAAATGCATTTCTTAAAAATGGAATCACTAATAAGAACATTATTATATATATTTATAATAATTAATAATACAAAAAGATAATAATAATAATTTAATAAAGAAAATAATAAAAAACAGAAATTCTCAATAGCAAAAGAAGAAAAAATTTCTCAAAAGTAGCAAATAAAAATATATCTGATTATTAAAAATGTCTATTATTGTTTATATAGTTTTTTTTATGTTATTATTTATAATATATAGCTTTGTGTTATGTGATATGCTAAATTTTACTAAACTTCATTAATTTTATTAATATATTAGTAATATAATTAATTTTAACTATATTATATTATGTGTATATTATATT
The DNA here is from genome assembly GCF_048593485.1 of Apis florea. NCBI lineage: Eukaryota > Metazoa > Arthropoda > Insecta > Hymenoptera > Apidae > Apis > Apis florea. The sequence goes on along the minus strand of NW_028256553.1, from coordinate 5,953,998 downwards.
TATCTCTATATTATTTTCAATAACTCTATAATATAATTTATAATATAGTTATTATGATTATTTAATGATTTTTTTTTACAGATTATTAGTTAACATATTTTTATTTCAATTCATAAACTCATAAATTTAATTTTTTTATTTTTAATGTATATTTCTTTATGTAGGAAAGAATAATACAATATTAATCTTTTTAAATTTTTTTATTATATCTTAATAAAAATAGAGTTGATTAGATATTAATTGATTAGATCGTTTTTTAAATTGATCAATATTTTAGTAAAAATAAAAAAAATTTAATATATTAATATTTTAATTAATATTAAAAGTAAGAAAATTATTTTTGTGAAATTTAATAAGAATCGACTTATGAAAATAACTAGATTAAAACTTATTAAAATAGAAAGATTATAATTTAAAGATTATAAAATCTTTAGAAAACAATTGTCATCTAATATCGATGCTGTAATTATAATTAATAAATTTTTGAGTCTAAAAAATAAATAATTAAAAATTTAGACTTAAAATAATTTTTAAGTCTAAAAAATTAGAAGACATTTATTTTTAGAGTACAAGAATATTTAATTCTTAGAACAGAAAATTTTTATTTTTTTTGCGAAAAAAGGTAGAAAAAACGTAGCATTTTCTAATTTAATTTTAGTTACAAACAAATTTACAGATAGAAAAAGATTTATTTCATACTAATCAATAAATTTTTGGTTGATAATGGACAAACATGTAAAAACATTCTCGATTATGATGTTATATATATAAAAAAATTAACTATTTTCATTACTATTTTCATTAAATAAATTAGAATTAATATACTTATTACACACACCATACACATACACATACTATAATTGAACAAATAGAGAAGTAAAAAAGTAATTTTAAAATATTTTTAAAATCAATAAATGTGATAAATGTTTGAGAATATTGAAAACAGATATTAGAAAACAATAGAATAAATGATAAGTTTCGAATTTTATATAGAATATATTTTATACAATTATATTATTATATTTGTTATATATTTATTAATATCTGAAGGAAATTAGCTTTGAAGTTTTATGTTTGTTCCTTAATTTAATGTTCCCGATATTAAAGCATGATTAATTAAACGTGAATATTTAAAAATTAAAAATTATTTCAAATGTAATTCTCATTTTATTATTTTTTTTCCATTCGTGATATTTCATATTACATATTGCGTCTTATGATTAATTTAACGCAAAGAATTATTCGAATAATTGATCCATAAATTCGAAATTATTAATTTCACCGGTTTAATTTTGGAATTAGATTATACTAGAGGAATTACATTAATGTATACTTATCATTCTTTCTTTTATTATTTATTGAATTTTTTATTAATTTCTCTCTGATTTGACTCTTTTATTGATTGATTTCTTATTCCATTATATACATATTAATTTTAAAAGTTATTTATTTATACTTTTAATTTAAAATTTTGTTAATTTCTTATGGATTTTATTCATCGAATTCGAAAAAATAATAATCTATTGCAATAATATATTTATTTCTAGAATAAAATTGCAGGTAAATGTATCTCAAAATGTTAAAATTGATTTTAAAATAAATTGATATTTTCAAATTGTCAGATTTTTTTGATAATTTAAAATATTCTATAAAAATCTAGTTTTTCGAGATTAATTCAACTTAATGATATCTAAAATTATTAAATAAATATCTTAAAATAATATAATAGAAAAAAATAATAATTTAAATAGATATCATTTCTGGTTTTGGTTTGAAATTATTGTTACTTTTGATTATTCATTTGCTATTGTACGATACGTTTAATTTACAAATTATTACAAATCGATTAAAGTATTCGAATAATTTAAAAAATATGTTAAATCAACATTTTATTTGTTTTTATTATAAAATTTTATTATAATGACAAATTACTTAAAAATTTTATATCTATAGTTGTGCAAACATATCGATATATCTGTGAAACAAACGGAAATATTATATATATAATAATATATAATATATAAATAATATATAATAATAATAATATTATATATAATATATAATATATATATAATAGAATGCAAAATTTTTCTGTATGATTTTTAATTACATTTGTTTTTTATTTGTTTTATATTTACAAATTAATTTTTTTATATTTAAAACAATAACAAACAGTTTAAATTAAAATCTAATTGATGAGAATGAAAAGTTTGATATATAATCTAAATTATATTAATAAATTTGATACAAATATTTTAATTAATATTTTAATAACTCAATTATATTGTTATAATAATTATATAATGCTTCTTTTTATTATTTATTAACTGATTATTATATATGATATATAATATATATATTAAATGTTTTAATGATTGATATTAAATAATATTTTCTCTGCTTCTTTTTATTTTCAATTAATATATTAAATATATTCAAATTATTTTTTATAATATAATATAAAATTTTAACTATTTTTTTTCATAAATCTTTTTTTATAATTTCAATGGTTTTTTATTATTAAGATTTATATTTCCTATTTAAATTAATTTTTTATAATTAAAATTTAAATTAAAATTTTTTTGATTTTATATATTAAATTTTTGAATAATGCATTTCATACATTTTGTTAAAAAATGATATAAAATACGCATCAGGTCTTTATTTTCAAGTTCGAGTATCTCCCAGCTTAACAGTAATTTATGAGCAGGCATGATTTTCGTAATGCTTTCCAAATCTTTGATTTAAGCAAAAATGCTACAGCAACAGCCACATTACAAGTTATACTTGCACGCTATGCGATGAACCATCATGGAAGCGAGCGTAAAGGTCCTGATCCTTATGCGATGCGACACGACCTTGCGAGAGCCCATCTTTAACCGCCCTTTAACGCGATGATTGGTTTCTTCAATCCTCTCTCAGTGTGCATTTTTATGAAAAGTAAGAAGGAAAAACTAAGGCTCTCAATAGTCTTGCAATTAAAATAGAAATAGAAGACAAGACAGATAGATTTCAGCGACGATGCAGTTTACATTAAAATACAGTTAAAATCACACAGTCAATTAGCCACAAAAAATTAAAGTACCATCATTCGTTCATTCAGGGCTCATAATATAAACGATTATATAGTTGTAGTGAATGGTTTTTCGAGCAGTAACATCAGTTTAGGTATCACATGCAATATTCAAAATCGTTCACGCTTTCGACTTTAACAGTATGCCATTTGTATTACAGAAATTTATAGTATAAACTCAGTAATACCTTTAGACTTTAAGTTTCATTTATTTGATTTTCCCATTTATAATTATTCGTCTCTGTTATTTTTTTTTTACATTCGTCCAATTTATTTGTTTTAAAAATGAATTATTTAATTCATATTTAATTCATACATTTAAATCACGATAAAATTAAAAAGCTATTTAAATTTTAATTAAATTAATAGCTAAATAAAGGTTTTTTTTTTTTTTTTTTTTGCTTCTCCTTTTTCAAAGAATGACGATTTCGCAATTGTTTGATAACCTATGTAACGTATCGATCATTTTTACCAATCATATTTCTTTGTTACGTATTTTTTTATCTTTGATATTGCTACTAGTCTATTTCCTATCTCTTATATTATATTTCTATCGTGATTTTATAGATTCCATTTCTTATCGGATCCATTTCATTTCTTTTATACATTTTATATATCTTTTTTCTATTCTAACCTCTGAATTCGAGCCAAATTTTTTATCTTCTTTTTTAAAACATCTACTTCTTCAATTGAAGAATCAAATTCTTGAATTTTTTATTTTATTGATACTTGATTTATTGTAAGAAAATCGTATGAATAATATTATTATTTTCAAATATTGTGATTTAACTTTTTTTTTCTTAGTTTATCCGTTTCATTGTATTGAAATAAAATACAATTACATCTATTACAATACAAAAGATATCAGAATTCGCGAATATCAGATTATGTGGAATATATTTCTTGCATCTTGTTATCAACTAATAATTAATTCGGTTTGAAAATAACTACTATTTGTTTTAGAATAAAATATAAGTGAAATATTAATTTTTGATAAAAAATAAAAATTAAATAGAAGTTAATATATCTTTCAGAATATGGTTCGATTTACTGTCTTTATTATATCATCTCACTTTATTTTTATTTTTATTTCATTTCAATTAATACAAAGTTAAATTATATTATAACTTAATAATAAACCTAATAAAAAAGTTTTAACCGATATTCTTGTATACCAATATTTATTTTTATTTTTTGTTTCTAGAATCATCTTTTCAAAAATTTACATATATTAATATTTTATGTATATAATAGGATATATTATGTATTATAATAGGATATAATAATATATAATAAATAAAATAATACGGTATGTACATTAATATTTTTCATATAGATTTCTTCGGGCTTTGAACTTAATTATTATTATATTAATTGATTAAGTTCTCTATTAAATTTTATTCAATTCAGAATTTATGGATCTAAATATTTTGTATGTATATACAAATATAGATTGGCATATCTGCATAGCAAGGAATCTCTTGATTATTTCTTCGTTTTTCTTATTTTTTTTTTTTTTAATTTTAGCATGATTTCAGCCATGTGAAATGTAATATAAAATAAAAAAAATTACTGATTCATATATATTAATCGTCATTAAATAATTCTTTTAATTAATTGATATTAACTATAAAATTAATTGTATTTATTAAAATCTAATTAAATATAATTTTGAGTATTATACAGAAGTGCCTAAATATTATATCGATTCTTAAGTATCGATTCTTAAGTAATACATTAAAAACAATTGAATTTGCGACGGCTAACACTGCTCTCTGTTTAGGGAATTATAGGAGGGACATTATATTGCTTGTTTGTCATACGATATTCCTGTACAAGTCACCGTCGAGATCTGGAATTTCTTTGTTCTTGGACCGTGTTGCAAAGCGGACACTGCCCGCGACATTATTGGTTATTGGTTATTGTGTCCCACCAAGAAAATATGACACTCCTAACTAGCTAGAAAGGAATTCAACTAAAGACACGATTATTTCCAAATAGAATTTCGTGACGATCACTTCATAATCTGGGTACGACAATTAGTTGATCTATAAACAGATCGTGTTTTGATTACGGACACGATTACATTATTGCGAATTTGTGAGAGACACTGCTCTCTAATAGTCAGCACTCAGCAGAATTAACTCGTATAGTATCCATAAGAAGAACTACGTTAATACTGCTGCGGTCACGAACATTCTCTTTTCAGTCATCATTTTTTGCAAAAATATAAAATAAAGAGATTAAAAAGAACCAATAGTTGCGTTGGAGGGTCTTCAATTTTTCAAGGAAGGATCTTCATTATATCGTAATGCATTAGAATTGTGCATGTTTCTGGTAATTTGTTGTAAAACAATTTGGTGTGCAAATGATGTATGAAATGGCCTTCGCTGTTATATTATGTATCTTAGTTTTGAGTGACCGCTATTGAGAGTTTAGAAAAGAGTTGGAGGAAACTGTATACGCTCATAAATTATTGCTAAAATTTAAACTATTGAAAATGCTATTATTGAAAATAAAATTTAAAATATCTTAGTCGCTTTACAAATCAGTTCTGGTTGTCAGTAGTCATCAATTAATATCGATTGTAAAGGAGAAGAAATTTTTCTATAAATATTCAATATTGAATATCACATATATTTAAAAAGATTTATAACAAAATTTTAATGAAATCAGAATATGCTTGAAATTTTTTTTTATGTAAAAATTTTAAACTCAAAATTTTATTTTAAAATTTCATTTATATTATGTATTTTCGATGATTATAAAATTTTTCTGACAAGTTCAACGCCAGGCATCTTTCTCTAGGAAATACTTGAAAATTAAACAAATTTATTTTGAATATCTTCATCAGAGAACAGTTCTTCGGAAAATTTCTGAGTTACATTTTATGATGCACTAGCGTTCTTGTTTATGTAATATGGTATCGCCTATTTCATATTCAAGCTGCAACGATGTTAATTTTACTAATATATACATTACATAATGATGAAAAGTCATTTTCCAACTTCTTTTTGCAACAATATATGATATTTATCAAGTAAATAAAATCTTTCACTGCAGTATTCCAATAATTTGCATAAAATTATATATCGAATATATAAAATGTAATATATAAATATCTACAATAATTATTCTTAATTATTAATTTTTAATATTTAATTTTTAAATAGTCTTCTATTATTAAAGAATATTAATTTAATTAGTAATTGTATAATTATATATACATTTATAATTGTATACACATAATTTATAAAATTTAATTTATAAATACAGATATATTTTATAAATTAAAACTCATAAATTACTATAATTTTTGTATAATAATAATAAACAATATTAAATAATATAAATGATAGATAAGTAATAGATATAATAGATATAATAATAGATATATAAATATATAAGTAAATAATACAAATCAATCAATTTAATATAAAATTATAAAAATTGAGCAAAAAAAGATTTTATATTTTTTGATAACATTAATTAGTAAATTATTATACAAAAAAACAAAGAGTACATTTAATAGAATATTCGACTTTGAAAAGAAAAATGAAAGAAATTTTAAATTGATAGAACAGTGATCGAAAATACGAAATATAATTTTTAATTATTACAAAAACAAATAGTTGATGAGTTTATGCAAATCTAATAAAACAAGATATGAAATATGGCAGTTAATTTTTGTTATGCAATATCCAAATTACTCACATAAAATTAAAATTAAATTAAAAGATTAAGAATGACAATTTAAATTTAAATAAACTCGCTCATTTGTCAGTCAAAGAACTCATCTGTGATTAGTAGAATTTTTGTGGAAAAAAAATATAATAAATTAAATTATATATAAATATATAAATATAAAATATATAAATTATAAAACTCACAAAATTGAAGAAAGAAAATGTTGCATTTAATGGTTTAAAATCTTTCGTTACAATCGAATAATGAATTTTAGAAACGAATAGAAAATTCGTAAGTAGCTTTATTATATATAACAATAATTAAAAATATTGTTGACAAAATTAATAATTGGAATAGTTTTAATAATGATAATATATATATATATATATATATATATATATATATATATATATATATATATTTTATTATTATTATTTATTATTATATATATATATTTATATAAATAAATAAAATAATTGAAATACAATTTGAAATTTTATGGAATTTTTTGAAATAATAGAATTTTAACAGAACTTTCTTCGAGAATCATCTTAATTTATTTTTTTAAAATAATAAAATTCTAATCTAATTTAACTTAAGTTTTTTTGAGACAATAAAATTCTAACCTAATTTTGTTTGAGATAAAATTTATTTGATGTAATAGAAGTGTTTTGTGAAAGTGAAGTATTTTTAAATTTAATTTAAAAGTTGAATATAATCTAAATGTAAAATAAAACGATAACATGATGTTTTTTGAATGATTTTTAAATTTGTATATTTTTTTAAATATGCGAAATTGATTCAGCTAAAGAAATGTCTTTTTTCAAAAAGGAAAAAAAATCTTAATCTTGATCTTAATGATGTATGAATTTAATATTAATAATCTCTGATGTATAAAAGAAAGTAGTTAAGTTTTTTGAAGATATTTGTTTAAAATATTCTGGATAAAAATAAATGTATAACAAAGAAGTAAATCGATTTTACATAAATTTATCAAAATTATTAAATTTCATTAAACATAGTAAATATATAAGTATATAATAAAAATCTTAAAATTTCAGCTTGCTATATTTTTTAAAAAAATTTCAATATTTATAATTTATTTCTCACTTACATTATCTCTTTTTACAATTTTAAATCATTATATTTTTTCAAATTAAAACTAAGAAAATTTTATTCTCAACTTCTCAATTTTAAATTCTTTTAACTTCAAACAAAATCGTTTTATAATATAATATAAGATATTAATATTCAAAAAAATAAAATCTTTGTTTAATATTTTACATCGTAAATGTCATTCATATGTATATTTTCTTCAATGAAATTCTTTCGAACTTATTTTATAGAATGATTTTTACTATGTATATTTGCTACATATTTATCTGAAGAATTTTGTGCAGTGGCTTATATCAGGCACCAATCATTAAAAGGGTGCATGAAAAATTACTACCTATGTTGACAATTTCTTGGAAATTTAAAAAAAATTGTACCTTGTATAGTATTATGTATTGCGTATATATATATATATATATATATGCCAGCACGCGATGGAACCGTTTTTCAAAAGAAAATTACGCGACGGTTAACGTGTCCAGTAAATATACCTCTTGTATGTTACTGTCTTAATTATGTGAATCGATCAAGATAAAAGTCTTATCGAATAATAGGAGAGTAGACACAAAAAATAAAGAGACTAACACCTCATAATTTATATGAGAAATGTGATTTTATAATCTAAGCTGTCGAGAGTGCGATTTATTTTTACTTTGAATGAATTATGAAATCGCATAAAATGCAAATTTAATCTTGTATTAATATTGTTAACATTGTGATTTATTATATCATATGTATTAGTTTTCTTAATTTTGTTTCTAAAATATATTTCCTTTTATGATTCCTCGTTTATGATTTTCTGACTTTATTGACTTAAAATTAGGCTCTGATTTATAATTTTTATTCGACATTTGTTTGATTAATAGACAAGATGAAATTAAAATTATGTTATAAATGAGAATTAGTAAACATATTTTAAATAATACAAGACTTTTAGATTCTTCAAAAAATTTTTCCTGTGTATGATTGAAAAATAAATTTATTAAAAAAGAATATTAATTTAAAAGATTCATTGGATAAAAATTTTTGTAAAAATTCTGTCATATATTTTAGAGAATTAATTGTAAAATAAAATAAAAAAAAATATTTAAGTACATATTAAATTTTTGTTCTAAAAAAGAATCAAAAAAAAAGAAAATTAGCAAAATTTAGAAAAGCTATTTTCTTTCCGATTTTAAATAAGAGAATAAAATAAAAGAATATTATAAAAAATAAAATATTAAATAATTTTATATACATATAAATTATATACATATAATAAATCATATTTTCAATAAATATTTCTTAGTGATTGACTTTTTGAGATATTTTTAAAAAAATATTTATCATTACATATAATTTTATCTATATGTATGTGTCCATAATAGTATGTATTTTTTACATTATTGTTTACTTAGTTTTCATTAATATAAACATTTGTGACAACAATTAATACGTATAATAAATGACGAATCAGTTAAAAATTACTTTCTTGAATTGTGATAAATTTGAAATATTTCAATCATACTTAATATACATCAAGCTTTAGAATCCGCAGAAATAAATAAATTTTTTAACTTTAACTTTTGATGATAAATTTCATTATTGTTTAATAATTATAAATTTTTTTCAGCTTCTTTGGGATAAAGCTTTTTTTAAAAATTGTAGAATAAAATTTAAGAATATTTAGAATTTATTTTCAATATTTGTGTTTGGTATGCTTATAATGTGTGTTCAATATATTTTTAAAATTTTTGCTAAAATTTCGACTAGTTTTTATTTATTTCATACATTTACATTATATATATATATATATATAATTTGTTGAAATATTTTCTCAAATTTCATAATTTATTATATTTCTAAAAAATTTTTTATCATTTAATTAAAACTTCTTTTTTAAAATTTTTTTTATTTTTTATTCAGAAATCTCTTTAGAATTTTTTGAAATAGTTTATAAATTTTATAACTAAAAGATATGATTTAAATGATTTATTATTTAATGTTTGTATATAAAGCAAATTCGTGATTTATTTGTGTTTCGATATAACGTACATTTCAAATCAATAAATAATCGAAAATATTGCATTGAAATGATTGACATTAAATGAGTGAAGCTATGAATATAGATTAAATTACCCAAAAATAAAATGGAAATTTCATTGTACATGGCATAGTCTTTATGCAACCATTGATTTTTATGTGAAATTAAAAAAAAAAAAAGGAATAAATTTTATTAAAAAATTTATTTTGATTCTTTTGATAATCACGTTTGATATGTAAATTAATTTATTCATATTTAATTAAGAATTAAATTTTCTTTTTAAAAAATTCACACATTTAATTTTATCAACAAATACTGTTTTGCAAATACGACGCGTTACTAATTTTTTTTCTTATAAGAATTCTCAAATTACTTTCTGAGAAAACTTTATTTGAACATTAAAAATTCACCAACTTCTATATTTTAACTTCAATTATATTTTGAAATTGAATATATTTGAATTTTCACTATATGTTAACTGTTTCGATTAATTTTAAAAAATGTAATTTTTTTCAAATTTTATTAGACCTGAACTTGTGAAGTGGTTGGATCCTGCTTTTATTTTTAATAGTTCGAATACCTGCCAATAGCCTAGCAGTAATTTGTGAGCGAGCATGATTTTTGTTTTTCAAATCTTGATTTAAACAGATACCACAGTAACAGTCATTTCACAAGTCATATACTCTGTGATGGACTATGAAAACGCAAGATTCCCATTCTGATCCCCACGCACTACGATGCGGCCCATCGACGTCCGCTTCGAAACCGTCCTACGACGCGATGATTGGTTTCTCTAACCCCTTTTTGTGTGCATTTTCACGAAATGCAAGGATTGGAGAAAAAACCAAGACTTGCAGTCTATGCAGTCGAGTTAGAATAAATATAGAAGACAGACAGATAGATTTCAACAATGATACAATTTACATCAAAACTCAATTAGAATCAGCCGCAAAGAGTGAAAGTATCATTATTCGTTCACTCAGAGCTCATAAGATAAACGATTGTACAGTTCCTATGATAGTAAGTGGTCCTTCGAGCAGTAATATCAGTTTTAGGCACCACATTTGTGCAATATTCACGTTTATGACTTTAATAGATTCAATTAAAAATATTAAAAAGAATAATTAAAATAAATGATTAAAATTATTTCAAATAAATCTTTTTTATTTTAAAATTTTACAACTTGATACCAAATATATTTAAATAAAAATATTTTCTCAAATATATAATATTAATTTATAATATTATTTTAGAAAAAATAAAGAATTAGGAAATAACTTGTGAAATGATTTGATTAATAATAAAAGATATACCGTAAGAAAGAATATATTTAAAGAAAATAAGAATAAATTATGTTATATAGATCTTCGTTCCTTTCTTCCTTTCTTCTATTAACTTGAGTTCACTATATCGCGTCACATGGCGCGCGACGATTTAAAAAAGAAGAAAAGACAAAAAAAAAATCGAAACCGATTGTATCTAGTGACAAGATGAATCGTATTCTTATATATATAAATTCAATATAAAGTACGCATTTTCTTCAAACTAAAATTCGAAGATAATTTATTAAAGAGCATTAATATCAATGAATTTCTCTTGATAGAGAAATAAACTAAATATTCATAAAAAAATAAAATTATAATATTCTTAAAAATTTCATTTCTATCTTTTATTAAAGAGATGAAATGAATTTTTATATAAATAATTTATACATTTGTGATCCTTCATCTGTGATAATGATCATTTTCTAGATAAGATTTTGACAGATGAACTTTCTTATTTTAAAAATTTTAGTGTTGTGATAATATAAGATAATATAATATTTTACGTATACATAAACAACAAAATTATATTATAATTTGTACATTTAATAAATCTTAGTTTAATATTTGAATATTTATTTCGTCTATATGACTATGCGAAAAATATTTACAGTGTCATTTCAAGTCTTCAAATTTACACATATAAAAAAAATAAATGATATAGTTGGCTTGAATATTTGGTAAACTGAAATTCACATGAAAATGAATATATAAAAAATTTTATTTCTGGTTGCATCTCATCATGTTAGCTTCGTTAACTGAATTGTTTTTATCTTATGCGTTATTTCGTTCTGAATAGAATTTATTTGATATTTATATAAGTTTATTGTTTTATATTTTTGAAGAGGAAAAAAAAAGAAAGTTTGGATTCTAATATTGAGATATAATTATAGATTTAGAATTCGAAATTTTGTGTATCCAATTTCTAGACAATATATATATAAGCGAAGTAATAGATAAGAAACAAGAAGAAAGTTTTATTTTAGTATGGATATAGTATGGATATAGAGTTTCGAATTGTTGAGTTAATCAAATCTCAAGTTAAGTTTTATTATATTTTTCTTTATGTTAATGTCTGAGAAAGTCCAGTTTGCAATGGAATTAAATTATGATTGTAACTATAAAGATTATGAAATTTAGAAGATTATGAAAAACTTCATATTAAGAATGAATTCGTTTAAGTCAGTAAAAATATATATATATATATATATATATATATATATATATATATATATATATATATATATATATATATATATTATAAATCTATATATAAATAAAATAAATAAATAAATATATATATATATAATATATATAGTTTCTAGAAGTTATATAGCATAAAGAATTTTTTGATTGAGATTTTTATTTTTTATATGAAATTATTATGAAAAATAAGATCAAAATATTGTTTATGAAAATATAAAATATATAATAATCGAAATTTATTCCTAAATATATTTTTATATATCTTTATATACTTTTTAAATATATTAGGAATAAATCTTGAAAAGTAGTGATACTATATTTTTATTATTTTTATTTTAAGAAATTTTATTAAATAATTATCTTTAATATGAACGGAATAATATGAATAGAATAATTAGATATATTATTATTAGATATATAGTTAATATTTTGAAAAATTAATTCTAAAATACAAAATCGAAATTTTCAAAACAAATACAAAAATTATTATATAAAGATATTGATTAAAGTTTGTTTATTATTACTGCAAGAAACTTAAGTTTGAACTAGATAAAACAATAAAATACAGTAAGACAGTGATATAATAAAGATACAATTATCTCACTCTATTTTATTTAATACAAATTTAACTTGTGACTTAATACAGGGTGACTTAAGGTTTAATCAAAATAAAAAAAATGATAATACCTTTTGGTTAAAAGATTTGGTTAAATATTTTAATTCTAATTCAAATTTGGATATGATATAATTACTATAATTTATTCGATTAATTAATATTTAATTAATATTTAATATTATAATAAAAGACTGTAATGGATCTCCCAGTTTTCTTTTTTATAAGATTTAGATCGAAATTATTTTATATTAATTATATCAAATTTATATAGCTTGTATAGAATATAAAAAAATTTCTTTATTATTTTCTTTATTATTAATATTTTCAAATGTTCATTATTTGGAATAAGATTAAATATTCCTAACTGACTTTAATAATTTTTGAATATGTTAGAGATCAATTTTGAATAACTTTTTTCTCTATAACCACTGTTCACTGTTTTAGTTTTTAAGATATTTGAATATCTTTATATATTGCATAAAATTTCTTTTATGTATATCTCTGCAACTGCATAAATATGTTATTTATCATCCATTATTATAGTAATAGATATAGTATATAAATATAATAATAGAGATATAACATATAATCAAATTAAAATCAAAATTTATTCGTGAATTATGATTTGAAATATTTTAATCTTAATCCGAATTTGAGTATGATATAATTACTATAATTCATTCGATTAATTAATATTTAATATTCAATATTAAAATAAAAACAATTTAATAAAATAATGACTATTGCTGATATTGCTACATATAGAAAAAATTTTATGTATGATAGCAATCTTTTTTTTGCAAATATCTCTTATTTCGAATAATTACCGAAATTTTTCTATACGTTTTCGATAAGCTTTATTTCCCTTTTTCAAGAAATACAATTTTAAGAAATTTCGAATAATAAATTATTTTGTTATTCTGCAGCAAAAAATCTCAAGTATCATAATTCTTTCAGTAGAATAGAAATTGTTAATATAGGTGCACGATTGAGAACGATATTAATTTTTTTCTTCGAAAATACTTTGGTTGTAAATCGGCCGAAATTTCAGCTTGATTTCTTTGGTTTCGGTTAACATGATACAGAAAACATGATGGAACTCTGATTTCGCTAGTTTATTGCATTTGTATACTGTCAGACCATCTTTCATTTTGAAAGAATCTTTAAACACAACGTCGATGCGGGATTCCAATTTGCAGTAAATAAATTTGAATCTGTCTACGCGATTTTCCGAAAATAGCTTTGAAATTCATTGTGTTTGCGAAGCACTTGCGCACAGTATTAATGGTTCGTGTAATCAATTGATTAGACTGGATGCGTATTTATTTTTACTGAAATTTATATTGACTATTAAATATTAAATTATTTATAAGTAAATTTTTCTACAATTTATTTATGCAAATTATTAAATCCTTTTAATGAAAGAAATAATTAAAATTATTTTAATATTTAATTATTTAATTATTTAATAATTAAAATAAATAATGAAATATCTTCTAAAATTTATTTACTTATTTACTTAACATAATATGCAAATATAAATAATATGCAAATTATAAATAAACAAGCATCTAAAGATGTAAGGTAGAATATACATGTAAAATAAAAAAAATTAATCGTATTATCGAAAATTTATATTAGTTATAATATTATGTTGCAGTTAAATAACTCAAAAAATGTGCTATTTGGTAATTGAATAAAAAATAATAATATTTCATTAGTTAATAAAAATAATTAAATATAATGTTTATTATTTCAAATAATAGATTTAAGATTTAAATTTATTATTAATTTAATACAAAAAAAAATTATATTATAACCTATATCGAATGATAAAAATAAATGATAATAAATAAAAGAATATAATTTTATAATGATTTCTTATTACAAAAGTTTTAATTAATTATTTATTAATAATAAATTAAATTATAATTTCCTCACATACGACATGTATAAGTATTTTCTATTATAAACATTTAGAACAATATTATGTATAAAATCATTTTTCAATTATGCATATAATTAATTATATGAAATTTAAAATGACAGTAATTGGGATATATAAGAATAATACGTACTTTTGAAATCACACCGGGATTTTAATGAAACGAAGCAAATTTGCCTGTTTATTGGCATACATTTTAATGCGATATAAAAATATTTTTGTGATTCTATAGCACAAATGGGAGAAAAGATCTGTGCAACACTATTGATAATAATTATTATTTGAAAATTATTCTAATATACATATTAAATTATTCTTTCAAAAATCTACATACAATATCATAAAAAGAATATCTTCTATTAATACTTAAAGATCATCTTACTAACAAATAGATTTTTCATAATTATAAATTTATCTAAAAACATATATAAAAACAATTTAAATCATTTAATAAATATAGAAAAACATTTCTGATTTAAAAACATTGTTTGAATCATTTTTGTTTTCGTTACGGTTATAGGAACTTGATGTTATACATCGATAAAAATGTAAACGTGTCTTGCTTATTTCGAGGAAAAGACACGACAAAACGAAGGAGAAACTCTAAAGATACAATCTCTTTAAAATAAACTTCTATAGCTTCGGGGACTACGTTAAAGCTAATATTTCGTTTTTGATCGAATAGTCAGATTTGCGATGAAAAAAAAAAAAGAAGATATATTCCGGTTGAAAGTTTTGTATTGCATAAAAGAGCAATACGCTTCGATTCATCGGAATTTTATTGAACAATCGACTTGCTCAAACGAAAATATATTGTGAGCAACTCGATCGATTCGAGACCGTCAGCAGTATGACTATGATTTTATTGACACGAAAAATAAATCGTATTCTAAAATAGGACATAATATTTTTAATTTTTGCAACGGTTATTGATATTGATAACAAAAATTGTGAAAAAATTTAATATAATAAAAATATTAAATCTAATTAATAGAAGTCTAGATTTCTACATTACAGAAGATAAGTAGTAATATGTACATAAATTGTTAGAAAGAAAAAGAAGAATCAGAATTGACTTATAAATAATTTTATTATAAATTTGTATAATTCAGTTTAACTTAATAATGTAGAAATAAATAGTTTCTTCAACAGCTATTAGTTAAAAATAATGAAAAGTTACATACGTTTATTATCGCTTTGATTAATTTAAATAATAGAAAAGCAATCGTTTATGAAAAAGTAAATAAAATATTGCATTTACAT
Source organism: Apis florea (assembly GCF_048593485.1). Taxonomy (NCBI): domain Eukaryota; kingdom Metazoa; phylum Arthropoda; class Insecta; order Hymenoptera; family Apidae; genus Apis; species Apis florea. The sequence continues at coordinate 5,937,750 of NW_028256553.1, read as the reverse complement.
TAATGATCAGTGAATAAACGTTTATCAATATGGAAATGAAAAATTATTCTGTAATGAAATCTAGATATTAATTTACATGTTCGCGAAATTTCATTTTTTACGTTTTAATTTGTATGTTTAAAATTAAATTAAGATATAAATAATTACCAATTTATTAAAAATTCATATTTCATACATTTATTAAAGTTTACCTCATATTTTATTTTATAACATAGTAGTTATTATTGGATACACATAAGTTGAAACTTTCACATAAATGTCACATAAATAATATTGATTAAATAATTACATAATTATGCACAATTATTCGAATTGAAAATTTTATAGATTCATGTAAAATACATTTTTAGATGTTTCCAGAACGCAATTGAAATTCGTGTGTATTTTTCTCCAATAATTATATTATATTAACAAAATGTTGCCATTATTATGTATATATTAATAATTTCGAATTCAAATATTAAATTATTGTATTCATAAAAATCCTCTTTAATCCGATAATTACATAAACATTAAAATTAAAAATTTTAAGATCAAAAGATTTCCCTTCAATCGAAAATTTTTGTTTTTAGAATTTCATTATCACGGTACTACAAGCTACTTTTATCGTAAATGTATAAACGGCATGAAAATGCCATAAATGCATATCCTATCGATATCATTATGAATTTCCATTCAAAAAAATATATTACATATAAAGTTAATCAATGGAGTTTTTTCGCACAGCATAAAATGTCACTGAACTCTCTCGAGTTAATCAACTATTTTATCGAAAAAAGGATCATAAAAAATTATCAATCCAATCTAATGACTATCGAATTGGCTGTAATTTTTGTTCGAATTATTGATAATGCAATTTTCAACATATTCTTTCGGTAAATGGACACGCATGCCAATCGATATTTGTTGCAGTCTATAAAATAATTATGACGAAGTAATACATCATATCTAAATATAACTGTGCCAGTATCAGGACTCGAAATCAAATTTCCTGCCATTTAATACGATGTGACAAACGATTATGTGACTTTTAATGAAAGTAGCGTGTACGTCTTATTGTCGGATCATTTGTAGGTATACACCGAACAATAAAGTGGTCGTTGCATGTCTACTTCTTTTCTCATGAATCGCGTGAATCGTGTCGTTAAATCCGGCCCACTCTTGCTTTCATAAGTTGTGTGTGTACGTAACATAAAAGAGGAACCGCCCAGATGTCTACTTCCTTATATCATAAATCCTCCTTATATCAAAAAGTCATTCTGAATTACATCCTAAAATACCTTATCAGAAACGTGAGTATGAGTATAATTTGTGTATCTATGGAGAGGATTATAGAAGAAAAGGAAGAGGAAGAAGAAAGAACAAAAGAAAATTAATAATAAATAGAGTGCACTGTTATTAGATTATAATCAAAGATCGAGATATCGATCGAATCGAATAAATTAAATGAACAAGATCTTTCATTTGCATTTGTGAAAACATTTATCTGAAGATTAACAAATTAATTAAATATATATATTTTTAATATAATATTAAATAGCTTATGACTTATTAAGCGTTAATCAATATATTCTTTTTCTTATTGAATTATTATATAGAATTAAATATATATGAGGAAATCTTTAATTTATTCCTGTGAAAATGTTTCGAAGGTTTAAGGTAGATAGATGATCCACATATAGATATTTTTTTTTATTTCTTTTTTATTGATGTTATAAAATAATTGATTGAAGAACATCTTTAATAAAAGAAAATTTTGTAAAAAATTTTTAATAAGTGCCTATGAATGCAGAAAGATTTTTTTATTAAACTAAAACTATTTTTTTTAAACCAATATTTTTCCTCTTAATTTCTTGTTAATATTAGTATATATAAATAATATATTATTAGATAATATAATTATCTATTTCAAAAAAATCTATTTCAGAAATATATATTAATTATGCTGTTATTTCATTTTTTTATTCACGATTCACAATAAGATTGTTTCTCATTATATATGAATTTTTCACAAAAATTATTATGACTAAAAATTATTATATTTCACTAAAATTTAATGATTTTTTTTCTCGTAATCTATTATTTTTTTATGAAATATTTTTATAATTACGAAGTAATTACAAAGTAATGATAATAAGTAAAAAATAAAAAATAAAGCTTGTATTGAAAAGAAAGGAATTAAAATTATAAGAAATATTTGTTGTTAAAAATAACAAAATTAAAAAATATGATATTTAAATGATCAGATATTCAACCACACTTAATAAATAGTTAAACTATTTTTAAAATAACACACAACTTAGAGACAACACACGAGAAGCAAAATTATAATTATTTCAGAAAAAATGATTATATCCATAATGTTTTCGATTTTTTATATTCTCTTTACATAATATTTTATATTCGTGTGCTAGCTTGTAGATTCTAGTTCTATGATGTGATATTAAATTTTAGATGTATTAAAATATTTTCGTAAAATATGAATAAAAGAATGGAATAAAATTCGCATATAACAAAGATAATAATGAATAATCAAGAATTTTCTTTACTTTTATATTTTTATATATCTTTGTATCTTTTATATTATATCATATTATAATTATAACCCTATCATAATTATTTAATCAATAAAAAAAATTTTTGTCAAAAATATCCTAAAGCGAAAATAATTTTATAACATTTTAATAAAGTAAAAATTGTTTTTCAATCAATTGTCCGGCATTATTACATATATCTATATACATAGATGCTAGATATATGCATACAATACATATTAAATAATTTTTTTTTAATTTCGTTCATTATAGTACAGATAATAAAATAAGTGAAACTATATTGTATATATTTAACAATATTTGCAAATATCCGTATAAATTTACGATCATATTTCAAATATATTTTCTCGTTTATAAAAATTATCTAAAAATTATTAAAAAAAAAAAGAAAAACTTGATAAACTTAGGATTATTTTACTTAAAGAAATCACTTAATACTGTAAAAATTATATACTATATACTATATAAAAAAAGAAGGTGTATTGAATTTATATATATATAAATACGACTCATATCTTGTATATTTATGCGTGAATTGAGTGTCACTGGATGCGATCACTATTTCTATTGTTTTATCTGTTTCTCTTTTGAACCGCTGTGCGACGCGACATAGTGAGCTCTGCACAGTAGAACAAAGACATCATGATCTATATTTATATAACAGTTTATTTCTATTTTCTTTATTAAAAATATTCTTTCTTGCTATTACTTTTGGTCAAGTCATTTCACAATCTATTGTTTAAATTGGTGAATATAAAATGAAAAAATTTTACAAATGTATTACCTTTCGAGAATAAAACAAACAGAATGATACAATTTTACTTATCCATTAAGTTTAGATTTTTATTTATCTGAGTAAAAAATGACATATATTTTTTAATGATAATAGTAATAATTATCATTTTAATATTGGAAGAAATATACAGATTTTTGTTATGAATACTTAAATCTATACATATTATTTATTAAAGTAAATATTTTATCATTTCTGTTTTTCTTTGAAAAATGTTAAAATTATTCTTAATTTTACAATAATTTTTCTTCTTCTTCTCTTTTAAGAATTTTTTTTTCTTAATAATAATCTGATTTCTCTATCTCTTATATAAACTCTTTAATAAAATGCTAAATCTTTGATTCTATATAGTATATATAGTGATAAGATCTTGCGTGACGCGTGCTTTGTATTCGCTCACACCTTTGCGTGTGATATTGAAACTACCTAAAGAAATAAAGCCTTTAGATCCATAATACATAAAATTCTTTATAATAAATAATTGAGGCGATAAATGACTTAATTAAAAATCGAATAATAATTTTCAAGCTAAATATGTTATTATACAATTGAAAGTTAAATATTTCTAGATCAATATTGAAATAATTAACTATGTTATTACTGTTTCCTAATGTTATTTAAAAGAATTTTTATAAATTTTTGATTGTATTTTCGTGTGTTGTTTTATGTGAATTCTTGTATGCTTACACTTATGATAGATTTTTAATGATGTAGATTAAAGAATGGATCATAGAATCTCACGATTTCATAAAATGTATTTTTTATAGTAAATCATTTTTGTGACATATCAATCTATTGTCAACTGGAAAATAAAATAAAAGTTGATGAATTAAACAAAAATAAATAAATAAATAAAATGAAACATATATTCGTATCTATAATTACATCGATATATTATTGATAAAATATTATATAAATATTATATAACAAGGATGATCAAATTGTGACTTATTTCAAAGTTTTTATTTTTGATTTCACTTATTTTATCAATATAAGTCAAAAAAAAAAAAAATAAATTGTCTATTTTAATGTAAAAAAGAATTTATAGTAAGATTCTTCAAGAATTATTCTGTTTATTCTTTATTTTACATCATATTATATATTCCGTATAATACAAGCCATATATTTTGAAATCAGGTGGCTTATAAGCCTGGATGACTCGCTAGTAACTGGAATCGAGGATTCCTAACTCCCTGCGGAAGTGCTCTTGAAAAAAGTAAAGCACGAAGCGGATCGTTCTACATCCCAAGACTCGCATCTTAATATTATTGATTTTTCTTTCTTTTCTTCATTTTCGTTGGAAATATTAGAATAGTATAAAAAAAAATAATAATAATAATTTCGATATTTATCTATTTACCATGTTGTTACTCTCAAGAAAATCAAAGCATTGTAAAATTTTTTATAAGATAATAATTTATGAAATTTATATAATTATTTATGAAAAAATAAGTTATAGTATTATTATACTAATTAGATTTCAATAACTTAAATAGTTTTTTAGTAATAATAAATTTTAATAATATTGGATAATAGTTTTATAAATCTCTAATTTTGTAACTTTTGTTCTTTTATAGTTATATATATAATTATAAAAAAATTTATAAAATGGAAAATGTGTATATATTCTTTTTTTCAATATCTTTTGTTATTTATAATGTCTTATATATTTTTATTTCATTATTATCATTATTTTTATTTTGACTTGTTTTAATCTCTATCATTTTTTATTAAATAAATATATCATTTAGTAAAACAAATATATTATTTATATAAAATTATATCTCGATATAATGGAATATTAATAAATATAGGAAAATATAAATAAAATAAAATATTTTAAAATAAGAAATTTTAAATTAAAATTTTATTAAAATCTAAAATTTTAAATTAATAAAAATAATTTTAAACGAATTATAATAATATATAAAAGTTTATAATATTTTTTCTCATCAATGTATAGAATAAATGCTTTTCAATAAATAAAACTGATCTATGAATAAATATTTTATAATTTTACATATTAACTCTCTTTATTTGATTTATTTTCATATTGTTGCATCATAGGAAAAAAATATGCAAATTGTTAAAAGATTTTTTCTCTTTTCTGATGGGGATTGGGAAATTAGATTTCTCGTGTTATTCATATTTTACATATTGCAGGAAAAAGTTTTAAAAATAAATAGTTTTTAAATAATTGTAATCAAAATGTTGGCGGAATTTTTGTGTTGTTACATTGTCATGAAATTACAAAGCTTAAGAAAACTGCGTTGAAAAATGCGATTCTTGTATTTCCAACAAGTGGCATCATAAAAAATTTGCATTTTGGATCTAAACAAATTCCCTTTGATGTTATAAGAAAATATGATTGATTTAGATGCCGAATTATAAAAAAATAAAATTAGAAAAATCATTAAAAGATATACACAAATGAAAAAACATGTGTAATTTTCCACGTATAGATTTCGTATCAGTTTCATCGATAGATTTCGTTTTTTTTTTATGTGTGATAGTTTAATTGGCTTATTAAAGCTGATTTTTTCTTGAAAATTTTAATGAAAATTGTAATTTTTGGAATTGACAATAATGTCAAATGCGAACGATTTCGATTCTGTTGGAAAAATATAATTACGTATGTGTTTTAATGCCAACTTTTGTTATTCTGTTGTAAAAAATTTGTTACAAAAAAAGAAGATTGATCTCGGTTTTGAATTTTAAATGAGTTCGGAGCGAGTTGAATGTGCATCAAGTTGAGGAAAACAAATAAATGAAGAGATTGCTTTTGATTATATCAATTATCTCGATTATAGATTTGTTTGAAAATGAAAATTTGATGAAATGTGAAATAAAGAATGGAAAATACGTTATTGTCTATTACACATATTTTTAATTACATATTTTTTTTAGTTTATTTTTTATATTAAGAAGTTTCTTATTATCATATTTTGATAAATGCATATAAACATTATTATTATAAATGTTAAAAAATAGAATGAAATTATATGGATTAATCAATATACAATGATTGCGGCAATTTCCGTTTTTTAGTTTCACGGTCATTATCGTGATTGTCTAGTATTAATAATTGATCAATATTAACAAGGCATGATATCATGTTACAAATTTATTAGTAAATGCGACGATCCTTTTCTAATATCTTATACTATCTTTATAAAATGGAACTTCATACTTTCATTATACATAATTCGCGTTTGTGTGAACGAAAATTCTTATTATTAAATCTTATAAAATCAGATTAATAACATTTTTACTTTTTGCAATGATACCGAATGACATTATTCAGAATGGGTACTTTCTTTACTGCATAGGCAATAATGAATGATTTCTTCAAATGTTCAGAGAAATTATGAAATTTAGTTCGGACAAATTAAGAACTTCATTTCAATCGCTTCTTGCGATTATGAATTTAATTGAATCTCTTCTTAATGAATTTCGAAGAAATTGGAAATGAGTTTAGGAAATTTTATAGAAAGTAAATTGATTGAATGGATTCATTAGTATGGAATATTAGTATTGATCATTATTAAAATGATTTTATGAATCAATAATTAATCCATCTATTGATTTATTGTAACAGTTGATTATGATACATTCGGTTTTATAAGAAATGATTGAATAGTTTATTTATAATTAGGGAATTGTAAATAATTTCAGATTTTCGAAATTAAGTAAATCGAACGACAAAATGTGATTGTTGAAGTAAATTATGCAAAATTCATTAAAAATAAAAAATTGGTAGATATTTGATCTTGATGATTTCTATTTTGAAACTATTAATATATTACTAATACATTATATTTATTATATTTATATATTTATTTTCAATCATAGAAATTTTAGTTTTTTATGATCTTTAAATTATATTCGTCTTTTATTTTAATTGATCTATATTTAATAAATTGGTTATTTTTTCGTATTTTCACAGTTAATATATTATTAAAACATAATATTTCCATTAAATTTTATTCGATATGATTCTTATATTAAAAATACAAGAAATTAAATAAATGAAATATTGAGTGCAAAACCGTAATAAAAACGATATAAAATCGTAAAGAATTAATAAAAATTTGTTGTTATTATTCATGTTAATAACAAAGAATATATTACATAAATTATAAAATTAACCTTTCAATTATATATCTATCAATTTCTTATTAATTTCTGGAAATAATTTAAAGTTTTGTAAAAGAACGATCTAAAATTTATTTCTATTAAAAAAATAAAATGTTTTAGTAGTCTTCTACCAGTTTTTTATCAGAAAATTTAATAAAAAATGTAAATATGTAAAGAGCTATATTACAGTTATATTACTTTCATTTTTTTATAATATTTATATAATCTTTTCTATCAATTAAAGATTATAAATTATTAAAATGAAATTGTACGAGTATAATTCATGTAAATAAGTTTCATTCTTCTATCTTCTTATTATATTTGTCTATCTTAAATGTTCTATCAAAAAATAATATTTTAATAATTGATAAATTATTTACAAAACTTTAATTTCAATATGAAACTTTTTTTTTGTTCAATTTTTTATTTTGTGTATTATTAATGTATGAAAACCATACATTTTCGTTTTATTTTATCATATTTTCAAGAGATAAAAATTGAAATTGTTCCTAGCTTCTGAGTGTATATAATTTTGAGTGTATAATTATCAATTTAAATTAAATATACAACATATAACATATAATTTAGTTCTTATACTTTATAAAAAAATATCAATCAATTATTTTTAATAGTAAAATAACTTTATAGTTTTGTATAAAATTTATAATAAATATATGGAGGTTTTACTTAATTATATTAATTAAATTTATTAAATTTTAATCAAATTTTTTTCAGAAATGATTTATATTTTAATTCAAAAATCTCTTTTTCTCTCATTGTTAAAATTTTTAGTTTAATAAATCAATTAAAATACAATTTTCAAACAAAATAATTGATTTCTTGTTGTTTTATCAACATTAGTACTTTTTATTTTAATTTTTCTTAATTATTTTTTAATGTGTAATTGACTTATACTGATTATTTCTAAAAATGCTTTATAAAGTTAAAAATGTATAATAAAAATTTTTATAAAAAAATAATAACAATAGATAGTTAAATATTGTTAATATATATCAAATTTTTTAATTGCTCATATTATATTTTTAAAAATTTTTTTTTATCTTAAATTTCTTATTTTAAATAAACAATATTTTATATTGTTTTTAAAATTAATTCATTATAATATAATTATTTTTAAATTTTTCATTTTTTCCTAAATTAAATTATATAAATAAAATTAAATTGATTAATTAAATGAAACAAAAAGAAAAAAATAATCAAGAATGTGTTAAGCAAATAATTTGTTAAATTGTTTAATAATTATATCAATAATTACATTAGTAAATAGTACGTAAAATTTATAGGATATTTAAAAAAAACGATTTTTAAATTATATATTCATCATTATAATTAAATTTTAAAAGAATTAAAAATCGGTAATTTCCGAATTAGAATGTATATTTTGTTTATTTTAATAAGTAAATTCTTTTAAAATCTTTAGATATGCTTTTTGCAATATATTTCAATAAAATAAATAAACTTATTATATTTATATTATTATATTATTCATATTAATATTTATCAAACGTTTAATATGAATATTTAATATAAATGTTTAAAATCCATTGTGCAATATCAGTATTATAACGTGATTCAATATTATATTATTTCAATGAAATATTATTTCAAAGTAAACATAAAAATAATTAATCATAATCAATAAGAATTTCACAATTTTAAAAGTAAAATATTTCAATTAAATTTAATTAAAATTTGATACAAAATTTAATTTATTTCAAATTCAAAAATTCAAATTTATACTAAAATAATAATTTGCAGAACTTTATTATTTAATTTTTCATTCTATCGATTATAAATGACACAGATTATTTATAATTCATATTTATTTTAGAAATAGTTTTTTTACTAAAATTATCAAATATAGAGAAAAATAAATTAAGAAGAAATAGCTAATTATTCCTTAATGCAATGCTTTCTATCCGTAAACATATATGAATAACAAAAATATGAATGCATTATATAATTAAATTTTATTCAACATAAAAATATATAATATCATTTATGTTTATAAATAATATTATAGAAATGCGATTTAGTCGATCAAAAATTATGATTACATCTATAAATATAATTAAATTTTCATATATAATGATATTTTTAAAATATATAAATATTTTTTAAATAATTAATAAATATGATTTCAAATAAAATAAATATTATATAAAAATTTATTTATAAAGAAGTTATTCTTAAGGAAAATTTTTAAAATCTAATTTAAAACTGAATTTATGTGCAAATATTTTTGTTTTTTATTTTATTTGAAGTAGTTTTTTTATTTATTATTTTTATTTTATATAAAAATATTTATTATTTTTAATATTATTTTTCTAATATTTTATTATTTTTTGCAACGAATCATTCAAAAATCTTCCTATGACATTCATTATTACAAAGTTTCATGGGGTTTCCATGGAACCGTTTTAACGTTGAATGAAAATTTATTGATTCGTCGTAACGCATATATATATATATAACTTTTGAAAACACAATTCTCCAATAATCTTCAGCATTCTAGAAAACCGCAATCGATTACTTGCGTCTACAAAGTAGTGTCATGAGAACCACGCAGTTTAATGATATTTCAGAATCGCTAGATTTTAAATATATTTGGTTATGGTGGTTAAAGAAACACTAAATATTTTTATCATTTCGAATCAATTAAATGAAAATATAATTAAACCAATATATTTTTATGGATAAAAGAATCAGATATAATAAATAAAGTGTATTTATGTAAGTATATTTATGAAAATATTTGAAATTTTTTAATTAAGATAGTAATAATGTTCTTGTTAAATTATCCCGAATAAGAAAAGATCATGATTTCATTTTGCAAAAGAAAAAAGTGATTTGTTTCCGAAATTATAGGTTTTTTATGGAAAGATATTATTAAATTGATCAAGATAAAATGTTAGATTCGTTTCTGTAATGTTTTTTGTGTAAAAATATGATATCATTATATAACAGAACGGAACATTATATTGGAATTCTTTTTTTAAATATACCTAAACTTATTTTATTAAATAATATACAAGTATACAAGAATAATTTATTAGAAAACTTAAATGCAACTAAATTTACTATTTAAGTAAAATTTTTTTTAAATAAAAATTACAATTAGATTTATTTTTCAAAAGATATAATTTAGTATGATTAGTGAATAGTAGAAAGTTTTTCGATCTATATAAAGAATATATTAAAAATTATTAATAATATTATAATTAATATTTTAATTGCTGATAAAGTTATAAAAATGAAATATTAGAATTTTTTAAATTAAAAATAAACTTAATTAAAATCTATTTTTTATACGAGATATTGATATTCAGATTCAGAACGAATAAGATCAGTTCTAGAAACTAAAATAAATACAAAAATTGATATAAAAATTTTGGTTTAAGATTATTTATTAAATAATTTAAATTAAAAATATACAATAATTTAAATTAATAATATGTAATAAATTAAAAATCAAATAAAACAGAGATACACAATTCGCTTCACTTTTCTCTCATTTTTAACAAACTTAAATTGTTATATATTATTGTATAATTAATAAATAAATTTCGACCGACTTTTATATATAATTTTCGTATTTTTGTATTTTTGTGTTTTAAATCGATTTTACAAAGATATTTTACGAATATGTTAGCATCCCTTAAAACAACTCTTAGTATTATAAATTGTAACAATGAATCGGTATATTCTAGAAAGATCATATTCCGTCTTACAATCTCTAACGAAATTCATAAAATTCAACTTATAACACGAACGCAATAAGATTATTTTTAATTGACAATTTTTTTAAAGATTTATAAATAATAAATATCCATAAATTAATTAAGATTTATTTTTTTAACTTTTTACGTGGAGAAACGCTTTGAATCTTCATAAATCTTTACTCTCGCCAGCAAGAATATTTTGCAAATATGGAGAAAATGAATGTTACTATTAACGTAATCCTTTGATTGATTTTTCAGAAAACAAAAATTAGCGATATTTTTTAATAAAACAAAACGAAGCGATGTAGATATGTGGAACGAATATAATGTTATATAATTGAATTTAGCAAAATAAATTTAAATTTAATCAATTCAAAACCACGTGCTTATTAATCAATATATTCATTGGTACGATTCGTTCATTAAAGATTATATATTATGACAAGAACTCGTTTCATGCGAATCGATATATTCGATGCATAGTATATTCGATATAATAGAGCAATTAGAGAATTTAAAAATTCTTACTAGTTTTATTATGACAAAAAATTTAATTTAATTTGGGATCTTTATTAACTTATTATTAATTTTGAAGTTGTGTTTAATAATTGTAGTTTTGAAATAATAATTATTTAAAAAAGAGGAAGAAATATAATGAATCACTTGTAAATCTAGAATATTATGCAATAAATATTTATTAATGAACAATGAAAATTTTTAAAAATTGAATTCAATGTACTAATTCGGTATATATCTTTCGTCATATATCGTTACGATATATCCTCCTAAAAAATATTTTCTTATATATATTTAATTCTTTATTTGTAAAAAAAATGTTCGTGCCCATAATAGTATTGGTGGTGAAATCTCATATGCAAAATGCTGGTGATATATTTTTTTTTAACATTAAAGATTACAAGTGTGATATGCGTGTTTATATAAGATTTAACACAATGTCTCACAAGAAAATATGGAAAATACTTCCTGATTTATGTATAAATTTAAAAATTCTTAAAACTTTTACATAGCATTTGTATATTTATTTCTTGGATTCTTATTATTATAAATTAAATTCTTTCTTATTTATTATTATTTATCATTATCTATAAAATTAAATTAAATTACCTTTATACATGTATATATATATATACATACTACTGAATATAAAAAAAGAAAATTTGCTAAATATAATTTATAAAAAAGCGAAAAATTTCTAGAACATTAGTTTCATTTCGAATGAAATCTTGTCCCTATTGTACAAACACTATTGCAATCGATTTGATAGTTCACAATCGTTATCGATCGTGTTCATGCATAAAGAATTTTATTTCATATGATATTCCAAAATTCAGTTTCATATTATTTTATCATTTTCCATTTATATAAAAATCAAATTTGACATTTATCATTCGACTATTGTATCAGAATTCAAGACTATTTTATTTCGCGTCTATTCAGCATTTCATTTTCTATGTATATTAATATCATCGTGAAATGTTCTAACCAGCATTTCCAATATTGACATAATAGTTTCCGATTTCGATCGGATACTTTTAATTTGTTTTCGCATAATTATTCAATTATTGACATTGATTCACTTTCGAATATTTCTCGTTGTTTGTTTATACACCCTATTCTTAATATATTTAATATATTATTATTATAATTCTTATAATTGCATTTCTTTTTTTTTATCACAAATTGTAATTCGCTATTGATTTGATAGTCTTTCTTTTAAAAGGAAAGATATATATATTATAGGGAATTTGGAAGAGAAATAAAAATTTATAATGAAAAAAATTTATAATATAGAAAAATTTATTATAAAAATGAAAATATTAAAAAAAAATTTTTTTAAATAAATTTATATATTGAATATATTATGTATTATTAAATTGAAAAAAGTTTTATATATATATTCTTCATTATGTGACTATTTTATACCGAATGGCTTCAATGACATTCTCTACGATCACTGGAAGACTATTGATTAAGAAGAAACATCGACATTTTCCCTTTAATAACGTTCATCGATTCATTCTTCTATTCACCACAGTTCGTTACAAATGCTGAGATTGATCGTTTCGTGGATTTTTAATCTCGATCAATTCCAATTCCATCCGATTTTATTCGATTCAGATTGTGTTTGCCAATACGCAATGTGTTTTCATGCCAGGTGAATCATGAGATAACGTTGATTGAAAAATTAATTTAATTAAATTTATCATTTTAATTCGAAATTGAAGTATTTTGTAAGACTATTTTTTAAGATAAAATTGATTTTTTTAATTTCTTTCCAAGATGGATTTGTTTTCATTCTTGTAAATAATTATTTAATTGTTTTTATTTAGAATTAAATATTTGTATCAATTTATAATTAATATGTATTTTTTTCTACTATGAATCTTTATTTTGATTGAAGATTTTAAGAATATATTTAAAGAATAAAACTTTTTATTTTATTATGTTTGTTCCGCGAGCATTATCGCGGACTAAACAAAAGATCATTGGTGGACTTAAACAAAACCCAAATCCGTTATCAAAACCATTAATAGAGCAAATACACGTGACTCTTTGTTTAGATTTACCAGAACGTTCTCTGCGTGCCATCCAAGTTGTATACTTTGGCACTTGTCATCCCGGCCTTGGCCTGTATCGCAAACCGGGTGATGTTATTGGTCACCGATATTCCTCACTCATAATTAGGACACACCCAATTAGTCAGGAAGAGAATCGAGCTGAGCCACTTTCTTCCTAACTAATCTTCACTGCCACACAAACTTTCGGCAGAGCAAGTCGTAGTCAATTGGTATATCGAGAAAAATCATGCTCCGACTGTCGGACACGATACTTAGTATGTGAGACACAGCTCTCTCATAATTCATTGCTCAGCGTGTAACTGATCCACTACGACTACGTTAACTCGGCTTCGACGATAACAATGTTATATTTTTTATTTCTCTTTTTTTTTATTATTTTATTATTTTAATAGTATGTAATAGTATGTATATTGGAATTTTTAGATTTAACATCTAATTCGTATTAGTTAATTAATTGATTAATTATGAATGTTTATCATTATAATTATAATTAAAATAGCATTAGAAAAATTTAATCTATCAGTACATAGTATAAAATTTTATCTATAAAGATTGATTTTCTAATTAAAAGAACCAGAGTTATTAATAGTTGATTAAGTAAAAAACTTAACTACTATTTTAAAAACAAAGTTAATTTAAGCTTGAGCAATGCTCTGAAAATTAAAATGTTATAAATAGTTATAAGAAAAAGTATTACGATATAAAAGAGAATATTGTGACAATTTTATTCGAATTCTATTAATATATTTAATAGGATATATAAAATATATCTTATTAAATATATAAAAAATTAATAATCTTAATTGAAATAGATATAAAGAGGAATTCTAAAGGCATAAAATCTTTTTCCAATTAAAAAAAACTTACAATTTGTCATACTTTCAAAATTTTAAACTCTTGTCAAATTCTTCTTTGTCATATCTATTTATAATATTTTCATATTTGAATTTTGAATTCATATGGATATAAACCCTATATTAAATTTATATTATATATTTTTGGACTCTATAATCATTATCAAATTGAATTTATTACTAAATAATCAATCACTTCTCGAATGAATTAGAAATATTGATTTATCAATTGAAACTGATTTGTCTTTATTAATTTTTAATTCTATTTTATTTTGAAACAAGTCGACAGATAATTTTTAAAATATAAATTGATTATAATTGCAGCAACTATAAAAATTGAATTACTAACAATAATGATATGAAATAAATATATTATAAAAAATTTAATTTTGTTATAAAGTGTTACATTATCTTTCAAGAAAATTTTTTAAAAAAACTTTACTGTATTTATTTATTTTTTATAACGAACATAGATCTATAGAAATATTTTATTTAAAAATAATTTTATGATTTATTTATTTTTAATTTATAATTTAATTTAAATTATATTCTATGATATATATATATATTATATATATATATATATATATATTGTATATATTATTTTTATTATGTTTGTATATTGATTTTACAAGTTGTAAAATAAATATGAAATAGAAATTAATTCGTAAATTTTATATCGATAATTATATAACAATATTCTTAAAGTAATATTAAACATAATTATGTAAAATAATATATTAAACTATAATATTTATTTATTGCTTATACATGTATTACCTATATTATTTTAGAATTTATCATCATAAATTAAAAATTGAAATTATATATGTATATTTTTAAAAGTTGTACTTTTAAAACATGATTTATAAATTTATAGATATTCGAAATTCTTTCTAGCGCGAAATATTAGTCAATTTTGGTCAAAGTTCTTGCTTGACGGATAATTAAATCGAAAAGTGCCAAAATAAAAGGGCATAAAAATTCTAAATGTGTGAAATAAGTTGTAAAACAAAAGTTTCCGCTTCTTATTGTGATATTATCTATAAATGATATTCTAAAAATTTATAAATAAGATTAAAGCTAATATGCAACAGATGTTGAAGAAATAATTTTTGAATAATTTTTTTTTTAAAATTCATTAATATTTTGCTTCTTTTGTTTAATATTGAAGTTATATAATTTACGTAGATGAAAAATAAATATTTTATATTAGAAAATGAAATAGATTTGTTATAAAAACTAAATCTATATATATCTATTAATATATTTCTGATATATTTTTGAAAAATAAATTTTAGAGATCAAAGCAAACCCAAAAATAAGTATAAAATTAAAGTATTTGAATGATTAGAAACTTATTTAAATTTTCAAGACATTAATTTTCTAAATAATATTCAATGAATATTTAAGTAGCACTATTGGAGTTGTTATTACTATTGGAGTCTTATTATTTTTCAATTATTTAAGTTTATAAAATATAAAATATATGAAAAATAAATTAACCAAAATTATATTATATAAAAAATTTTCATTTGCATGTTGAAATACATAAATATTGCAAATATCATTCAGATAAATAATAAAACAATTACAAATTAATTTTTCGCTAATCAAGTTTATTTTTTGATAAATGATAATCCATAAAGTAACGCAACTACATCGGATTTTCGATGGAAGATCAATGATAAAAAGTAAGCAAATAATGGAAAATAACGTCGTCCATTAATTACTACCGTTTTCTCCTTTTATATTCTCTCGTTTTTTCGTATTTCCCACTGACAACTTTTCCGTTTTATCTCCTAGTCAACCATTCCTTCCTCGTAACTCCCTCTATTTTCCTTTCTTTTTCATCCGACTCTCACTTTTCTCGCCGAGATGCTATTAAGCGTCCATTGCTTCCCGCTCTCTACGATTTAAGAGATAACGTGATTTCGAGCGATTTATAATTACATTAAAACCCAGATGTCGATTGGACCAAAAGGGTGGAAGAACACGGTTACGTGAATAATGCGTTTAAGTCGCGAGCAATTTTTCTACTTTGGAAATACAGAATAGCACGATTCGAACGGGATCGATACTCTAGACGATTGGTGTCAATCCCATCTATCAAATAAGAGACTTGAAAATCCTGTAAGTAACAAAGATAGATTTACTGTATTTGTTTGGAACAGATTATCGTAATATGATTTAAGACTTGGAAAAATCAATTTCTATAATTGAATAGTGGAATTTCTTTTCGATTTGGTTTTCAGAAACGAATTTTGATTATGATTAAATTGATTGATAAGATTTTAAGACAATTGAAGTAAGTTTTTTTTACAACTGAATTTTTAGAAAAAAGAAATATTTTTTTTGTACAATCTTGATTTATATAGAATTACTTACAATGAATTGTAAATGCTGAATTGTAAATTATTATGCAAAGATTAAAAATATATATTAGGCAGAGATAATGCTTATTTTAAAAGTAATAAAAAAATTAATTGTTTTAAGATTAAAAAATTTAAAATATAGTCTTTTGTCATAATAATATATAATTCTGCCAAGTTTTTAATATTATTTTAAGATATAACCGATTTTATAGAAAAGGATTTTTTGGCACGACATTCAATACAAAAAAAAAAAAAAAAACCAATTTTAAAAAAAAGAAAGATTCACGACATTGCACAACTACTTTTGCATTATTACTAATAATTATGTATGATTTAAGAATATATTTGAAAAAATAAAATCATGAAAAATGTAAAAAAAATATATTTTAATAAAATATAGAAAAAAATGTATAAAGATACTGACTGATTTCATATCATATTTTAAAAATTGATTCTCTGATAAGCCATAAATATTATATCACTTCTGTCCGTCTATCACGATTGTTGATATACAAATTGTTTATTACTCATTCGAAGGGCGCAATTGTTAGAGCACAGTTTTGTTTTATACTTTACACCCTATTTATTGATTTTCTTCAGATATCAAATAATAATAAAAACCAAATATATAAACTAGAATAATATTTAATCATATTTAATTACAAGTCGCTAT
This sequence comes from Apis florea, assembly GCF_048593485.1. NCBI lineage: Eukaryota > Metazoa > Arthropoda > Insecta > Hymenoptera > Apidae > Apis > Apis florea. The sequence continues at coordinate 5,920,020 of NW_028256553.1, read as the reverse complement.
TTAATTTAAGAAATATATTAACAAATAAATATAGAATTTAATTAATTAATAAAAATATATTATTTATATATATGACAATGATATATTATGATAAATGAAATTTATTAGAATAATAGAAAATTAAAATTATATATTAGGAATAATATATAATTATGAGACAAAGTTATATACCGTTTTTCTTTTATGATTAAATTTATTTAAAATAAAACCTAGTATAATAATTAGAAATACATGATATTTGATTTTTGTTTCTTTTGTATTTTTTCGAATATTTTCAAGAATTACACAAAATTATTTATATTTTTATTTCATTACAAATTATATTCAATTTTTTATAATTAAATAATATTTCGTGTATTTTCATTATAAAATAAAAACTTTATATTTAATTTAAAAAATTAAAAAATTTTTAAATTTTTTTTCAAAGATTTACGAATTGAATTAAATTCAATATAAAAATAAATATAAAAATATAATATTACAGATAATTTCCCAGACTGTTGTGAAAAATTAATCAATCTTACTAATAATTGAAAACATATGAATTACTAATAATTTCATTATTGAATATTAGATTCTAATTGAAAAATAAACATTAAAGATTTGTACAGAAAAGATTATAATTCAGGCAGGATAGAAAATAATGATGAATAAAAATTAGAAGTAATTTTACAAACATTCTTTAAGAGTTAAAAGTTACAATCACTTTCTAATTATATTCGTTAAATTTAAATTCGTTTTATAATTTTATATTATTAATTTGTAATTCAAATATTTTATTTATTTTTTTTGTTTTTTCTTTTTCTTTTTGTAGGAAAAAATTTTCTGCTGTAATATAATAATATTTGACAAATCTTTATGAAGTTGTTAATAATGTTAATAATTCAAATTTTAGATTGATATATATACTTAGTATGTATATATAAATATCATTTATATTTTCTAGAAAATTAATCCACAATTAATTAATATTTTCAATAGATATTATATTACGAGTTTTACTATAGCGTTGCAAAGCGAATTAGAAAAAATTATGGATATTGTAATAATTTTAATAAAATCATCTAAGTATATTATTAAATAGAACATTATTTTGACAAGAAAATAAATTTATATATCAGAGACATATACACGCGAAATAAAATCATATTTCTTTTTATTAATTTAATCAAAAAGTTTGACTATTGAAGTCATTGTTCGATAGATTAAAACTGATATTAATTTAATCGGTTTATTCTCCAGAACTGTCTTTTTTATTATATTTATTATAATTATAATTAGTTGTTATTCTGATTATAATTGCAAATTATTTTTATTTTGTTATTTTTTTAAGCATTATTAATAGACTAATTAACATATTGGCTATTTAACAATATATAATAATGAAATTAAGATGTTTTGTTGAAATATAGTTCTATAATATAATGTTATCTATATTAAAATATCATAAATTATTTTGATTTAAATTTATTTATGTATTATGATTCTTCAAATTATTCTATTTTGACTTTTAATTATTGTAATATAGTAAATAAATAAATATTACAATTATTTATCAGATTTGCAATTTTCATTCAAAAAACAAGTAATAATTAATGATTGATTGTTATTATTATAATTATTACACTATAACAAAATATATAAAAAAAATTGTAAGAATAAATAAATATATATGTATGTACATATGTATATATATACAATTTTTTTTTGTTTTTTGGCAGAATTTGCAAAATTTTTTTGTTTTATTTTTTCATTTATGAATTTTAATTTACATTCAAGGAAATTTATTAAAGTATTTTTAATTCTTAATCAAATAATTTGCTTAAACTAGCAAATTAATTATTAAAAAAAACTTTTTTATTATTAAAAATAAATAATAAATTTAATTAAAATGGTAAAAAAATAATAATATTAAAAAATTAATAATATTATATAATAAATATAATAAAAAAAATTGATAAATCATAAGTTTTAAATAATATAATAATAATAATATATAATAATAATATAATAATAATAATTGGATTTAACATTAGTTATATATTTTAATAATAATTATTTTATATATATTATTATATATATTTTTATTTAATTAGATTTTTATTTTAAAGAATTAAAAGATATTTTATTTAAGCAAATAAAATATCTTTTCATAAATTATTTAACTAATAATTAAAATAATCTTTTAATTTATAATAAATTTTGTAGTTGAATAAATATTATATAATAATTCCTAAAATATTCTAAACTTGCTAGTAAGAATATTAAAATTATTATTAAATTTTAATTTAATTTTTATTAGTTAATGAAATTTTAATTAAATTTTAAATGAACTAAATTTTTATCAATTATATTAATTTGAGATAGTCTCTATTTTAATTAATTGGTAAAACTTATAATTGTAAAATTTATTTATAAAATTTTATTTGTATTATTATTAAACTTGTTATAATAATAGTATTAATAAAAATATATAATAGTATAAATGTATTATTAAATCAAAGATGTAATTTCATTGATAAAATTTCTTTGATTATGCAAGATAGTTTAGAACATTCAAATAATAAATTAAAAAAATATTAAATTAAGAAGTAAATATACTAATTTATTTATTGTTTATATGTTATTTTTACTAACTATTTATTTGTATTAGATTTTTAATATTTTGTCTAATTATTGCTTAAAATAAAATAAATTTGAGGTACTCATTATCTTTTACAATCATTTCTGAAATTTATCTTGATTATTTAGAAATAAAATATTCTAAAATAATAAGATATTTATTAATAATCATTTAATTGCAATTTTTAATAAGTTCAATCGTTAAAGTACGTAAAGTTTAAGTGGATCCAGAATCAATAATTATCAATATTGGTTTCGCCGCTGTCGAAATTAGTCGCTGGTCGACCTAATGCCGATGGGCGATGTCTTTTTTGGAAGCTGTGTCCTAACTCAATATCACCGTGTCCGATGGTCGGAGGCATGGTATTCAATAACGATTGACTCGACTTATGACTACGACCTTTCTGTTGGAGAATCGGTGCAGTAGTCTTGACTGCCCGAGAAGTATTTCGGTAGTGTGAACTGGCCGAAGGCCTTATCGGTAGTGATCGTTAGCTAGGAAGACCGTAGCTCTGGTCGATTCTCTTCCTAGCTGATTGGGGAGTATTCCAATTATGAGTGGGGAAGATATCGATGCTGGGTATCGACATCACCCGATTCGAGATATAAGTCCAGGGCGGGCGGCAGGTGTTTGATCCAGAACATTCGACGATTTAGGCGATTGTTATAACATAAACATAACATAAACAAGAGTTGCAGCTGCCTTTGCTTAGAGTTACTGGCGTCTCACCGTCGCGGTCGCGAGGAAGACCGTAACCGAAACCTTCTCGAATGTCTTGTTTATAGGTCGGGATAACGCTCGCGGCCACCTTGTTTATAGGTCGCGATAACGCTCGCGACCATTCCGTTCGCGTTCAATTCTTCGTGTGGTTGGTACGGTTCGGCTGTTCGTCGTGGCTGGGAGGCACTGGATCGTCCACAGGTAACAGGCAGACCTTGGCCACTAGTCTGGTGAGGGTGCCAGTACTGGTCCTCACTGACACGACCAGTGTTACCCCATCTGGTCCTGGATGCAACTGGATTATTCGGTCCAGTCTCCATCGCTGTGGCGGCAGATTTTCGTCTTTGAGCACGACTAAGTTGCCCACTCCGATGGTCTGAGGTACTGGGTTCTTCCATTTGGATCGTTGCTGGAGCTGGTGCAAATAGTCGCGCTCCCATCTCCGCCAAAAGTGTTGTTGAATCACCTGCATCAGCTGAAAATTGGACAGGCGACTGACCTTAACGTCCGTGACGTCAGGATGGATTATGTCAATGGTAGAACCTCCCGTCAGGAAGTATTTTGGAGTGAGGGGATCGAGATCTCTTGGATCCGACGACAGAGGATGGAGTGGTCTAGAGTTCATGCACGCCTCGATCCTGGCCAGCACGGTGCTGAACTCCTCATAAGTGAGGCGTGTCTCTCCAATTGTTCGCAGAAGGTGTCTCTTGGCAGACCTAACTGTACTCTCCCACAGCCCACCGAAGTGTGGTGCGTGTGGGAGTATAAATCGCTATTCGACACTCTCCGCGATCGCATGGTGACCGATTGACTTCCCGTTCTGGCGCAGGAATTCGCGGATCCTACGTAGTTCGTTGTACGCGCCCACGAAGTTGGTTCCATTATCTGAACAGATCTCTCGGCATCGCCCCCGACGCGCGAGAAATCTGCTCAGACAGTTCAGGAACGCTGTGGTTAGCTCCGTGATTGCCTCCAAGTGAACTGCCTTGGTGACCAGGCACACGAAGACGCACAGATAGGCCTTGGATGTACTCTGACTTCGGGACCGTTCCTTGATGAGGAACGGTCCGGCGTGGTCTACCCCCGTACTGAAAAAGAATGCTTGTATCCGCACTCTTGTCGCTGGTAATTGGCCCATCTGATACTTTTCGGTCCTAGATTGCGCCCGACTGCATCGCGCGCACCTCCGAATCACCCCCCGCAGCGTGCTTCTCGCTGAAAGGGACCAGTAACGCCTACGAATCGATGATAAGACTGCCTCGCATCCCGCATGCAGCAGTCGCTCGTGCTCAGGAGTAGCTTGGTGAGGTATTTCCTTTTTGGAAGGATTATTGGATGTTGATGGTTGTATGATAGGGCAATTCGTTCCAACCGCATCCCTACCCTGAGTAGTCCCCTTTCGTCGAGGAAGGGACTCAGACATCTCAAGGAGCTGGATCGCACCAGTCCCCTTCCTGACTTCAGGTCCGTGATTTCCTTGGCAAACGAATGTGCCCGTAACCATCCTATAATGGCACCCTCCGCGCGGTCGATCTCCGCTCCGGTGAGAAGGAGATCCGAGTGGTCGTCCAAATCTGTAGGAGTTGTCGATCGTTCCCCCGAAAGCCGTGCGCGGATTGCGCGATAGAATTTTATGCAATACGCGATAATTCGGATGAGTCGCGCGTAATTTGAATGTCTGTTGAAGGCATCAAACTCTGGTCGTTATGGACATACAAACTGGAGCGCGCTCCTCGGGTAGCTCATTCGGTACCGGGTGAGAACGGGGCCAGTCGTCCTACCCCTGCCATAGTCAAGAGGGACCATCTCACCGAAGACGTGAGTCTTGTAATGATGGTCTCACCTACTGCGATAGCAAGTCAACAGGGTTGTCATCCGTGGGCACGTGACGCCATTCGCCTCGCGAATTTGCCTGAATCTGCATAACCCGGTTCGCGACAAACGTCTTCCAGCGACTAGGATGACCTCCTATCCACGCGAGGGTGATGGTGGAGTCGGTCCAGTACGTCTCGCTCTCGAAGCAGATGCGAAACGACGTTCGCTCCTTCTCCACCAACTCCAACAACAGTAAGGCTACGCATAATTCGAGACGCGACAAGCTGATCGTTTTTAGGGGAGCGTCGCGTGACTTCGCACAAAGTAGCCGAACCGTGGGTTCCATATCGTTGATGACGCGTAGGTAAACGCACGCGCCATATGCCTTCTCCGAGGCGTCACAGAAGGCATGTAGTTCCACGGTGGGGCCGTTGCTCACCGCACACCGCGGAATGGCAATGTGTTTTAGGGATCAGAGTTCCCCTAAGTAGTCGCTAAACTGCGTATGAATGTTTTGGGGCACAGACTCGTCCCAAGATACTCCCAACTTCCAAAGCTCCTGAAGCAGTAGCTTCGCGGGAAGTACTGCGGGGCCCATCAACCCGAGAGGGTTAAAGATTCTCGCGGTCTCCGACAGGATTGTTCGCTTGGTTATTCTGGCGGTAAGTGGGTCGTTCAACTCAACAGTCAATTGATCTGGAATCGGCTCCCAACGCAGACCGAGAGTACGAGGATCCTTCTCGGGTTGGGGACTCACGACTATGGACTCACCTGTGGCACTCTTGACAACCGAGGGCTCATTGGACGCCCATTTCCGTAAATTGAACTCTGCTTCCCGTAAGAGAGCCTGCAGATCTCCTTTGAACATGATTGGTTCTTCCACGTCTGCGCCCGTCAGGAGAGTTCATTCACGTAGAAGTCGCGGAGGATAGACGCGCTAGCCGCCGGATCGCGGTGTTGTCCAACCCCACCTGCCGCAACACTCGGGTGACCAGATAAGGAGCTGAGGCAGTGCCGTAAGTGACCGTGTTCAACTCATATGTCTCGATCGGTTCCTGGGGGGTCCCCCTCCGCAATGCGTTGCAGAGACCGCTGATGAGGAGCGACCAATACTTGTCTAAACATCTTCTCGATGTCTGCACTTAGGACAACCTGATACATTTAGAAGCGAATTAGGATCGACAAGAGATCCTTCCTGGATCGGCGATCCGATCTGCTGCAGATCATTGAGGGACACCCCCATCAAAGATTTTGCCGAGCCATCGAATACCAGCCGAAGCTTAATGGTCTTACTGCTTGCTTTGAGCATCGGGTGGTGCGGCAGGTAGAAAGCGGGTCCTGAATAGTTATGTCGATCTTGGCCATGTGACCCAAGGCTACATAGTCTTTCATGAACTGCACATACCGATTGCGCAGTTCAGACGCATTCGCGAGTCTTCGCTCCAGAGCGCGAAATCTTCTCTCCGCCATCGCACGCGAGTCTCCCAGTTCGCGCATGTCGCGAAGGGAATGGTAACTACATACCGACCATTCAGCTCCCTCCCCACCGTTTTCAGGAACCGACTCTCGCAAGGATGAGGCATCATTTCCCTAGTCGACACACCCTCCAAATTCCAGAATTATGACAGCTGACAACTCAGATGTTCGAATGACGCTACATACCGCTGATTCCGTACGTGGACAACTATCCGCCGAATACCCACCCTAGCTGCGTTTTTAAGAGGCTTGGCAGCCTTTTTCCAAACCTGATCCGTCCTACGGATATCGCACAATTGATCATTACCAATTATGAGATCCACCTCGCATGGAACACCAAACTGGAGATCCGCCAGAGGCATCTGCGGCGGAACTTAAATCGCGGATTCTGGGATCCGGATGTTGGGTATGTCGCCGCTGGTGGCGTCCATCAGGCACGGCTGGGTGGTGTGGAACCCGTTGCACGTCGATGATATCTGCAAATGCGCTAAACCGAGTACCGGTCGATGACCCCCGATATCACGAAGGGTTGTTCGATAGGCTTCACGCGGTAGATTGAGACGTCGCAAAAACGAGGTTTTGATGATGTCTACTTCCGAGCTCTCGAGTAGGGCTCGGCACTCATGTTTCCCGTCCTCCCTGTCCGTGACGTAGATAATGGCAGTGAGTAACATGACCTGATAGGACATGGGATCCATATTAGATCGGGCCGCGCAATAGGTCTGCGGAGCGGCACTAGCGGGTGCCTCCGCCACGGTACTCTCGGTCGTTGATGTGTTCGTGGGCTTCTTCCCCACATGGAGCAAGGTATGATGCTTCTCCTTGCACTGTTTGCACGAGCCGCTGCTGCACTTTTTGGCTCCGTGTCCCGAACGGAGGCAGTTGAAGCAAACCTTCAACTTCTTAGCCTGAGCGATGCGGGCGTTAATCACGAGCGCTTTGAATTGTTCACACTGCGCGAGTATGTGTTTCGAAGCACATTGCGGGCAAACCGAGTTTTCCGTGGTCACCAAGGCGACGGTTCTCGCGTGCGATCCCTGAGACGACGAAGATTTTAATTTCGAAGTGCTCGCGCGCTTCTCCAAGGCGGCCAAGGAGGAGCACTGTTGCTTAAGAAACGACCGCATGTCCGAAAGGGTCGCCAGTCGGTCCAAGTTGGCCGTGGCCTGCACCCAGTTCTCAGTTATTTGCGAGTGAAACTTGCTCTCCAGGAAATATATGATCATGGAATCCCAGTTTTGGACCTAGATCTCCAGTGATTCTAATGCTTGAAGCTGAGCAGTACACTCGTTAAAGAGCCGTCGCAGGTACGCTGCCGACCGTGATCGCATCGCGGGAAGCTCGAACAACTGTGATAAATGATGCCTTACGATGGCGTTAGTTTCGTCGTAGTTGCTACTCACGAACTCCCATGCGGCCTCATAATTGTCTTCCGCTATCCGAACCGATGCCAAGAGCCGATGTGCTTCACCCTTTAGGAACGCCTTGAGATAATGGAACTTCTCCATGTTGGTGAGTGAATCGCGATTAACCATCGTTTCGAAACTATCGCGGAAATAGATCCACTCACCCAAGTCGCCGCTGAAGGATGGTATAGAAATCGAAGGTAACCGTTGTGACTTGTGCGACCGGTGTGGACGTTCGCTCGGGATCGCTCGCGGGCACCGAGGACACTCGAATGCGACCGTGGTGTCTTATGACCGCGCCCTTTAGTTCGAAGTATTGTATCTCGAATTCCTCGAAGAAGTGCAGGTGGACTTCTTCGTCCACGGTATTACAAATGAGGGTTTGTATTCTGTCCTGAATAGGTTCAATTTTCTCCATCAACCCCGCGACCCGATCCAGCCAGCACTGGAGAGCTTCGGTTGATTCGGTCACGGTGCGTATCATAGAAGATTCTGAACCTTGTCAGGGTCGCCTTTATCCGTCCGCGATCCTCCATCAGTTTACAAAGTTCCTCGGTAGCAGGTAGTCCTTCATAACCGAATAAAGAAGTGAATAAACTGTAGACTCACCGGAACGATGGAATCAAGACAGCTATCGCCTGTTCAGTCCCCGAAGCTGGATGAAGGCCGAAATCCGCTGTCCTTGATCTCGAGTCCTCCTAGTGAGTAATCTCTCCGACGTTGCTGAATCCGCCGAAGATGAATGCTGGAAGTCCGTTCTCGTTCGGAGATCCGGCTCGAAGGACCAATGGTTTCGCCGCTGCCGAAATTAGTCGCTTGTCGACCTAATGCCGATGGGCGATGTCTTTTTTGGAAGCTGTGTCCCAACTCAATATCACCGTGTCCGATGATCGGAGGCACGGTGTCCAATAACGATTGACTCGACTTGTGACTACGACCTTTCTGTTGGAAAGTCGGTGCGGTAGTCTTGACTGCCCGAGAAGTATTTCGGTAGTATGAACTGGCCAAAGGCCTTATCGGTAGTGATCGTTAGCCAGGAAGACCGTAGCTCTGGTCGACTCTCTTCCTGGCTGATTAGGGAGTGTCCCAATTATGAGTGGGGAAGATATCGATGCTGTAATTGGGCATCGACATCACCCGATTCGAGATATAGGTCCAGGGCAAGCGTGTTTGATCCAAAACATTCAAAGTACAATTAATTCTTATTCTAAATGTTGGTAATGATAAATTGATAAATTGATGATCTTAAGATTTTCAATTAATATAAAATTATATATTACATTGATTCAATGATATTTCAAAATACAATAATTATTAAGTTAAAGATATGTTAAGATATGAGACATTTTTGTTGAATGAAGCATTTGATAAATATTGATTTATTAAATATATTCGTAATAAAATAAGTAATATAATATAATATAATGTATTAATGACAAAATATATTAATAGAAAATTAAAAGAATAATGAAAGGAGTCACTTTACCAATTTCAATAATCTTGAAATATATTGTTAGTCACATAGTCAATATGTTGTTATTTTGAATAATGATAACAAAATTATACATTAACATGTTGTACATTATACATTATACATTAAATATAATAACAAATAAAAGTTGTTAATATAATATCCTATTGCTCAAAATATAATCCGTAATATATTTCAAGATCATTTAACGAAATTGATGAAATGATCTCTTTTCTGTATTATCAATAAAAATTACTTCATAAAATTTATATAACCGAAAATAATAATAATAATAATTTTTAACAAAACACATCATGCGAATAAAAAACAAAAGTCATTAATTATATTGTTATTAAATATATTACATAATGAAATATATATTTTATATAAGCAAAAAACAATTTTTTTTCATTATATATATTATGTATAATTAATAAGAAAATAAAAATAATAATTTTTTATTCATTTTAATAAGAAAATTTAAAAAAAAATACAATTTTATTTGATTCTTTTTTGTTTTCCATTATATGATATATAATAATATAATAATATAATATATAATTATTATATTATAATAATATAATATAATAATGTATATGAAAAATAATATATGAATAATTCATAGGAAAATATTTATTTACTTATTTAGTTAAAGATATATATTTTAAATTTTTAATCTTAATATTATAATCTTAATAACCTTAATATATGGGAAAAATATCATAAAACAATATATGAAAATAGCAATATAAATATTGAAGGATTGTATAAAAAAAACAGCGATTGCATAGAAAAACTTGGATGTAAGTTATATAAATTATATTATGTAAAAATTTGTTAAATCGAATAATCGAAATAATTCAAAATAAAAAGAACGAACTCATTACTAAACTTCTATTAAAAAGAATTAGAATTAACAATTTTGTAACAATTTAATTATATAAATCTTTTTATTTTAAATGTTAATATCTTATAATTTTCTCTAAGTAAAATTTTATTTTTTTTTATTTAAAATTTTTTGTAAATTTTTTGTGTTCTTTAATTTATAATCATAATAATTAAAAATAAATGATTTTTACTTGTATATAATATTATTTATATACAATATATATATATAATATTATTATTATTATTATTAAAATATAATATAATCTATATTAATGATTTTCAAGATTTTTTTTATAATTTTGTTCATTAGTGTAACTTAATGTAAGTGAACTTATGAACTTTATCAAAAAGTCAAAAACTTGTCAAAAAGTTATTTCGCCACTAATTTCAATAACTATAAAATATTTTATCTTATTAACATTACTATAATTGATAAATAACTTTTTAGTAAAAGTAATGTTAATAAAAATATTTGATGATCATCATTTTTAGTTTTGGAGAATAATTTTTGCATAAAATTATTGATATTATACTATTGAATTATATCTACATATCTATCTATGTATTAGTATACAATTTTATTTAAAATATTAATTTTTTACGTATGTAAAAATATAATATAATCTCTAAAAACTCTTCTGTTGATTAGATTAGATTAGATATATTATATATAGAAATCTTATACGAATAATTTCACCTATTATGTTAAATAAATTCCATACACTGCAATTTGTTGATTTTGCAAAATAATATAATGATTTTTTATTTGAAATTTTTATAATTGATGATTGTTAATTATAAAATGAATATGAGATTTTTATTTTGATTTGTAATTAGAAATGAACAAATTTTGGAAATAAAAAACATAAGATGATAAATAAATTGTTGTTTGCATTAATTAATATGAATAATTATTGTTAAGAAATTTATAATGATATTTCATAAATAATTTGTAATTGATTTTTATTTAATGTTTATTTTATATACAAATTAGAATATTCATCATTTCTTTAAATTTCAATCTCGTATCAAGAATTTATTGTATCTTTTATTTTATTTTATTTTATTTTTTTTTCAATTAATTTCTTAAAGAGAAATTTTCATAAAATATTTAATTCAAACAAATATTTACTTATCATTTTAATATCAATATATTCTTTGTTTTCAATTATTTTCAAATTTGAAGACATAATATCATTTAACTTTTCCATAAATGAAAAACGCTATTTTTTTTAAAAATTAAAAAGTACTAAATAGATTAAGAAGAATTAAATAGAAGAAAATGCTAAAAAAATTATTCAGAATAAAAAAGAAATGGAATTCTAGGATCAGTATCAATATCAATATCAAAATCTTAATGTTACACAATATGAAAATTAAATATTGTTTGTTTCTTTTGTTTCTATCTTTTCGTTTTTTCTTTTTCGTGATAAACTTCATAATTAACTTTTCTTTATATATTTTGTCTTTTTTTCTCTTTATTTACTTTATTTTTTATTTTGCTTTATTTTTTTTTTCATTTCATTATTTGTCCACGAAATATTTTCTATTTGTTATTCGTTTGTTTTTTTAATAATTTATTCGAGCAGGAATCATTCTTCGTGCAATCGGACTTGAAAAACTTTGAAGAATTCCTGCAGATGTTTTTTGCAATGTTTCTTCTTACATGAAAAGAAAAAGAAAGATAGAAAAAAGTTAAGGATTATACAGATTTTTTAACTTTAATATTCGAGTCAAATATTTTTGTTGTTGTCTTTTTTTTTTCTCATTTTTTCTCATACAAGAAAAAATAAAGGATTTTTATTAACATAATGAATGAAATTTTTTATTTTATGTTTTTAAAAATAATAAAATAGTTTTAATAATTATTTATAAAATATTTAATTAAATATTATTGATTTCATAAATGAATAAAAATAATCAAGATAATAAATATTATAAATAAGATTCAATTAAGAAAGAAAATACATATAAAAATAATGAGAGTTTATTTTCTAACAAATTCACAATAAATTAATAACAATATTAATAATTAATATTTCTTTGCCAAATAATATATTATATCTTTGCTATTGATTTTTTAATAATAATGAAATACAACATGATGGAAAAATATGTAATAATACTCGTGTAATATTTACATAAATTATTTTTATAAATTTCCATACATAAACTACATGTATTAAATAATCTAATAACTCGTATAATACATATTATATATTATACATATTACATAATACATATTATAAATTATATATTCTATACTTGTATAATAATAATTCATATTGCACAAAATATATTTCCCATATTATAAGAAAATTTATTGTATATGTGTATATATATATACTTTTTTCACGACACGTGATATAACTATCCTGATTTACATTTATATATAATATTAATTTTTTAAAATATTTTATAAAAAAAATTTATATCACATTGCTAACATAATTCTTTTCGAAAAATTCTGAAAAATTATTACTCTTCTTGGGATAATTATATTTTATTACGAATAACAAATATTTCATGTTGAAAAAAATTGCACATAGAAAAATATTCATCTCTTATTTTATAACGTAACTGCGGTTACTAATTTTTTATTGTAATGTTTTTTATCAATTTATAGAGTTGATTTTTAAATATTTATTCATATCATGTTATTACAAAGTATCTATTGTACACATTTACATTAAACAAGAAGAAACAAAACTCACAAATCTATATTTAATCATTATTAAATATTGTCAAATAATTATTATAATTAATTATATATTTTATTAAAGGAAATATAAATTCAAATTACATAAACGATGTAAAATGTTGATGAAATAAATTAAATGGCACAACTAAATAATCAATCAATTAAAAATTATTCAACGCGATAAAAAATAACTGAAATGTTTATATTCGTGTATTTATTTGTTTCATCTAATTGAAAGAATAAAAACTGTTGCAAAAATATAGAATATTGAATATTTTGTCTCGACAACTTATAACTTGCACAAAGAAATATTTGCCTGTTATAATTAATTTGTTGTGAAGAAATATTTCAAGATATTTTCATATCTAAGAAATAATTGTTTTATTTTCAGTACTTAATTATATTTATATTAATTATATTTATATGTTTAAATATTTATACCAGCTATTATTTAATATTACTAATTTAAAATCAGAACAAATATATATATTTATTACAGTATATAAATATTTTGTAATAAAAAGTACCATAATAGAAAGTACCATAATATAATTCGATATTATTAATTTATTATTATTATCAATAGACTATAGATGTTTATATAATGTTTATATAAATTAAAATTTTTATATAAACACAGTTAAAGAAATAGAATTTATACATATATATAAATCCATTTCATTTTTTAAATATCACTATATGTATTTTAGATAATTTATATTTTCCATATTTAAATATTATAACATCTCATAAAAATATATAAAAATCCGTACACTAATTATTACAATTCATCGAATTTATTAAATTACATTAATCTTTTATATTATTCTTAACAATTTATATATATAATAATATTTAAATGATAATGATTTGTCCAATCTTTTTATTATATTTATGTCAAAGTTTATTAATATTAGAATTTTGATATCTGATAATAATGTGTTTTCGACAGCCTTACCTAAGTTATTAGCATATAATATAAACGTATTCATCACTATACGTCAATTATCCATGCAGATGAATGAACTATCACACCTATACATCTATGCGTCGACCCTGTCAGAATTTCTGATCAAATACAATCATTCTGATTGAAGGAATATGAATTGCTGATACTTGATTGCAAACTGAAACAGAAATATTCGGTTTCTGCTGAATATCGACGAATTATTGGCAAGTGTCAAATCAATTGACTTTAAAAAAATCAACTAATAAAACAGTTTTATAAAATTATTATATATGATTTTTTAATTTTATATATGTGTTTTAAATTTTTTTTCTATTTTGCAAAATTGTGCAATTTTTAAGGGATTTGATTTTGTTGTTTTGTTATTTTTAATTAAAAATATATAGAAGTTATTAATTCTAAATTCTAAATATAAATATAAATAAAAATAGAACGATATATTAGAAATTATAGAATTATTTATATATATATATATATTTTTAAAATTTTAATTTAAGGAGTAATATAATAATATGATTAAAATAATAATTTTAAATTTAAGAACTTAAATGTTTAAAATATGATATTTTAAATATATATTTTTTATTATACATTTTATATATAATAGATTATAAACAATATAGTTCAATTTTATTGTTTCATATGATATATATTCTTAAAAATACATTTCTTTAAAATTTTTCTTTAAAAAATTTATATTATTTTAAATTAAAATTAAGATAATTAAAATAAAATATAACTAATTAATTATAAATAATTATCATAAATAAATTTATATAAATAAAAAAATAATATATAAATAATAAATAATTAAAAATAAAAATATGATAAATAATTTTCGAATGAAAATTTTAAATTGTAAAAATTTAATAATTTATTACATATATTATAGTACGCATATTTTATATTTATTACGAATAAAAAAAGAGATATGTGTTTTATAATAACATATCTATATCTATATCTGTAAACGTTGTAGTGAAAATATAAAATTTGATCAAATCTTTAGCGCCAATTTCTTTGAAATTTAACTTCCATGCTACCCGCACAGTGATATGATCTATCATTAGTTAAACGCGTCGAATTACATAAATTTCTCAATTAAAAATTGGAAAAAAATATGCAACTTTCTTAATTACTTTGATCTAAATGAAAGATTTATTTATCGCGAAAATCATTTTATGGGTGGTAAAAGAAAAAGAGAAAAATATAAAAGAAAACAAGTAACAAGAGAAAAAGATTAAAACTACGATAATTGGGGAGGTCGTTTATTCTCGCATCTGAAAGAAAGATATTGCTGCACGCGTTTTAAAATAGCGATAAGAAACACGATAAGTCATATTATCAATGTATAGGCGTAATTTTTGACTTATTTTGTTCACGCTATGCATCGTTAAAATCTCTTAAAATTTCCCTGAAACGTTCCTTTAATGCAATAACTAATATTTTTATTCAAGCTTGTATAATCATGAAGTTTTCTGATTTTTAATCTCTATTTTCTTATCTAAATGATATCTAGATATTAAATTATTAGCGATACGACAAAAAAAAATCAAAATATTTTTCTATGAATATATATATCGAAATCTTATGAATATCATGTGCATTGTATAACTGCGAGATAGAGAGAATGTTTTCGATGATAAGAGATAAATTATTATCTTTAGCAATATTTGCAGGAAAATTCATTAGCATGAGTGAACACCAAAATAAATGAAATGGAGCGGAATTAAAACATTTTTTAAAAAATTTTTTTCTTTACATTAATTAATTTGCGATCATCACATAAACTTCTTGTAAAATATGAATAAAATAAATATGAATTTTATTGAAAAAAATATACTATGTTTATGTTTTACTTGTTTGCGTTTTTTTTTCTATTTTTTATTTTTTTTTTTCTGTTTAAAAAATTTTATGAAATTCTAGTATTTATTTTTTATACATATAGTAGATATTGTTTTCGAAATTATTACGATTAATTATTAATTTCTCATACATGTTAAAAATAAACATTGCAATATCTTTATAATAAATCTTGTCATTACAATATTTTCTATCTCTTAGTGATAATGATTTAATTTGTGTATGAAATATATACAAAATTGTTACAAAGATAAAAAGATAAAAAATTATAAGTAAACACGATTTTTCTTGTCTACGCATAGGAATAAAAGGAAGAATCTTTTTGAAATAATTATAAATTTGAAAAAGAATCGAAAATTAAAATTTTATTATTCTCATAAGAAATTTTTATTTCTTATTTTTTGTCGTTTAATAGTCCAAGAATACTTTATTTTTAATCAAATTTTCAATCGTGTATTTAGCCATTTAATTTTCTTTAATCTTTAGTGTATATGTGAAATTAAAATGTTTCATATTATAGTAAAGATTTTTAATTAAATTTTTAATATTTCGTAATAAATATAAAATAATATTATAAATATATATAATAAAATTTGATATCTAATTTTAAATCAAAAACATATTGTACTATTATTATTTATCAATAATAAAATCAATTCATCGTTCAATATCAGATTAAAACAAACTAAAATTATTATTCAAATCTTCTGTTATCCAATCTTTTTTAATTATTATAACAAAATTGTGCTATATTTTTAAAAAATTTAAAAAAATTTTTTTAATTCAATGTTATGCAAAAAAGTAAATACAATCATTTCTTTGAAGAAAAATAAAACGATAATTTTTTCATACTTCTACTAAACTAATATTTGTATTTTGTCGTTACTCTTTAATAAACATGTTATTCTTAAATAGTCTAATATAACGCAAAATTGAAATCAGAATATATCATTACTCAAAATTATATTATTCGTATAAAAATTTAAAAAGATACTTGATTATTGTTATTTCGAAATATATTTACTTTGAATTTACTCTAAATATAATGGTAAAATTACTCAATAACTATTCAATAACTATTTCAATAGTTATCGATATAATTTAAAAGAATAGATGAAATCACGGTTCAACTTTAGGAATTGCATATATGCGTCTTTATATTTTGTAAACGCTTCTGTTCTAAAATAATTTGAATCTTGTAATATTCGGAAACTCGAGCAAAACGATATTGTAACGTTATTATCGATCACCGAGTGCTTCCGCTTTGATTCATTACTCTCAAGCGCCTACCTTTCTTCGATAATAAAGAGGAGTAAACTTTCTCCCTTGATGCGGTTAAAATTTAATTAACTAAAGTTCTGAAAGTTGTTATATTGAATATTCTTGACTTTTCCGATCAACTTGCAAGTTTTTAATATATCACTTTTTGTTTTCAATTTGTTATAGTTGATAAGTGTTTATCATATTAAATGGAATGTGTTTCTAATGAATCTGATAACAAACTTATGCATTCTATATTGTGCTTCATAGAATGAGATATACTTTGAACATTCCTGTTCTTGAATAAATTGCAGTTTTTATCCAGAGATGGATGGAGAGAGTTTATAATGATAAAGATAATAAATTACATTTAGCTGTTTCATAAATGTTAATCCATGATGATCATTCGATTATTATTTAGATTTTGTTGGTATTTACACATGATGTCTTGATAAAGTTTTTCATTTTCGAACGATTATCTTCGTATATAATAGAAGATTTTGTATATTCTATTGTATATATATATATATATATCTAAACGAATTTGTTACTGAAAAAGAATGATTAAAAAAATAGAATGAATGTTTCTTATTTAATCAATATAATATCTGATATTTATGAATATATACATATAATAATAAAAATTTTATTGTTATATAAGAATTATATAAAGGAATTATAATAAAAACTCATAGTTTTTTTCTAGAAGGAAAAATCTTTTTTAAGTATAAATAAAATTAGTTTTCAACATTTTTAATTTACATTAAAAAGATTAAAACTTTTTAACAAATTTATAGATTATTACATAATTGCTTTAAATATTGTTTACAATTATTATGTAAAAAATTATTATATTTAATTATACTGTATACGTAATTATTAAACATTATTTTAAGGATACAAGAATCGTTCTTTATATCTTATCATGTAAAATCAATATGACATTCAATATATTAGTTACAACGAATAGATATTTATAGATGAAGCCGAAATAAAATTGTTGTAATAATTTCTACATTTCTTAAGCTATTTATAAATTAATATTAATTTTAATATAACTTAATCATCGTTTCGGTGAAATTCTTTTTATTTTTATTTTGATTCTAGATAATTTATTTTAACTCATTTAAATGACCATTATTTGATATGATGGATTAGCTTAATCCGTTTGTCAAAACGTTTCGCTATTATATCGTTGAATTTTAATAGCTATTGTTTTCGAAATGTAAATTCATAATATTATATGTTATATATGTATAAAATGTGTAAATATACAAAGTTTTTATTTTCTATTTTTCTATTTTTCTTGTGTTTTTCCTTTTACTTTCAGATTTTGGTTTCGATATAGAAAATGTTAATCTAATTTCGCAACTTGCTTTTAATTAATTCTATTGCAACAGATAACAATTAATTTTTTAAAGTACATCTGCTATGAAAAGGAAAGTGATATATTGTATATTATTTTATATCGTGTCAGCTTTTTAATTTTCTTTTTTAATTTGAATATTTTTTCAGAAACAAAATTGATTGGAAATTGATTGGACAGAATTTGAATAACTTTATTAGAACTTGTGAAGTATGATTTTTAACTATGATGATTTCTAAATATAATTTCGAATAACATAATTAGAAACATATAATTCTTTAAAAAAAACTTTTTTTTATAATAAAAAATCATAGTTATTTTAACTTTTTTAAATGTTCATCATGTTCATATTTTTATTCCATAAAATTATGATTTTTATTTCTGAAATTTCATTCTTGATTTTAAGGATAAAAAATATTCAATGATTTAATTACAAGTACATATGATTTTAAAATCTTGAAATAATTTTAACATTTTGATTTTATTTTACATAACATTGAAAAAATAAAAAATTGTGGCGATACTTACATAAAACTTTTTTTTATTTGTACTAATAATAGATCACAGAATAAAATTTTCTATGAATAATATAATTTGATTAAATATTTAAAATTATTTAAAAAATATTTAAATAAAGAGATATAAAATCTATTTAATAATAAAAATAATTAAAAAATATTAATATTTGAAATAAGATTAAAATAATTATCATGATATATTCACAGACTCTTTATTTTAATATAACAATAAAATATTTTGAAACAATCTTTGTAAAATAATTTTACAAACATTGAAATAGTAATAGACTAATACAGTAATCGACGAATTGACTTTGATTAAGGTATTGGCTTTATTTATTTAGACTCATTATACCACTAAAATCATTTTTATTTATTAATATCCAACTATAATGCGGTTTAAAATTGTAATTCTACCATCTTTTTAAGAATGACTGCACAGAAATTTCAATCAGGCACGATAGATATTTTATTTTGATTTTTACCATTATAAATATTCGCGATGAAAAGAACTGTTAAATGAAATATCATTTGTAATATTTTATCTCCACAATTCTTATTTCGATGATTAATTGATTAATTATTATTTTTATTATTATAAAATATAAATATTTGAAAAAAATTAAAGCTTTTTAATAATATAAGTAATTTTTTCTTAGATATTTAAATTTTAATGATTTATTATATTGCTCTTATTGTATTAATTGAGATAGTTTGACATAATATAAATATTAAATTGAATAAAATCATATAGATTAATGACATGAACGCTAAAATAAAAATGAAAATATAAATTATATATGAAAAGAAAGAAAATATTAGAAAAAATAAATTAAACAAATCAAACAAAAATTACTTCTTATATAGCATATAATATTTATAATTTTATAATAATAATATAATTATTATATAGCATATAATAAACTACAATCTTATATATATTATAATTTGTTATATTACACATTATACATTATAAATATATGATAATTATTAATATAACTGTTTTATTCATAATTAAAAATAAATTATTATCAATTAATTAATCAAATGTTTATAATTAAATATTTTTCGAATTTACTATAATTGATCTTTTATTTTATAAATTTGCTGTTAAATTTAAGTAAGAATTTCCAGATAAGAAACGATAAGCAAGAATCGCTCCATAACATCTCTTGTAACAAGCTAGACAGGTAGCAATTGCACTATCTAAACAACTTAGGGTCAGCTAAGTTTCATCGTGTATACGTCTTACTTGCTAATCACATGAGATTAAGTTGTATTATATCTGACACGGTTATCCGACGAACTCTATAGTGGCTTCTACTCTTATTTCAACGAATTGTTATCTTAAATTGTTATCTTAAATTCTCTCAAGTTTATTTTCACTTTTCTTTCCTATAAATTTTCTATAAATTTTTAATCTAACATCTAATATTTTGACGTTTAAGATATTTATGTTTTCTAAAAATTTTTTTATAAATTCATTAATGTATTTGGAATTAATTTTTTTTTTTTGCTTGATTATTATAACTTTTTATTTTTATTTTAAAAATTTAGAAATCTAATAAAAATTTTATTTTGAAGAGATAGCAATCATAAATATCTTTAGAAATCTTCTTATTTGTATATATAATTTGACAGTACCTAATGTCATGTTAATTATTCTTTTTGATCTATTATGATTTTCTATCAAATAAATTTCTTGAAGATAATATTAAATATTGATATTAGTAATTTTTGGTTTAATTTTTTATGTCGACATCGTTCAACTTTATGTTAAAAATAACGTAATGGCGATTTGTTGTTTTTACATATAAACTACGATGATAAAAACTAAAAATGAATTTTAAAAACATGCTTTTTAGAATAAATACCGTCACTATTGTATATGATATGTAGTATATGCACTGTTCCAATGTATTTTGCATGAAAGCATGTTTTAAATGGTTTTTGTCCTTCGCTTCCCTATCGATTAACATTTTAATTGCAGTTTTTATGATGACAAAATGTATGAACAAAGATATTTTTGACAACAGGAAATCGTTCAAGGAAAACTTTTTAAATTTAATCAATAACTCATTCCTTATAATTATTTTTATTACTTTGTCCTAAGAATTTTTTATATATTATTATATATTTATATTTTTTTATATATTATTATATAATTGAAAAATACATAAATACATTTATATAATAATAATAAAGATTGATTGAAAAATTTTTAAAATGGTATTTTGAATATAGAAACAATTAGAATAGAGGAATAAAAATATTTGACAAAAATATATTGAATATTTTGTAATTATTTTAATTTCATTAATTTGATCAATTTGCAATATATAATAACATATGATTATTTATTAAAGACTTAAGTTTAATGATTGATGAAGAGAAATTGAAAGAATTGCTAGTTTGCACAATCGTAAAAATAATTAATAAGCTTCGAAGCTGAATTGAAACTTAATCGTTAATTGAGTTTAATCCTTGAAAGCAATTAATTTTAAAATAAACTAGTAATAATTCAAACTTTGAATTATTTTGCAGGAAATTTGTAATAAAGAATAATAAAATTATAGTTTAATATATTTATTATATTTTCCTTAATCTTATATTTTATTTAAAAATTTACAATAAAAAGTGAACATAATACATATAAAAATTTTTATATATGTGTATATATATATATATATATATATATGTAAAATCTTATAATTATTAAATGTAATAATTTTATTTTCAAAAGAATAGTTTGATTCATTATTAAAAATTTTTATTTTATTTTATTTTATTGATTAGTATTTTTATAATTTTATAATTGTAAATATGCATAAAAAAAGAAATAATATTTGAATATGCAAATGACTATGCACTTAAATTTTGATATTTTTGAAAATAACAAAATAATGTTCTACTAATTAAGTTGAAAAAAGTGAAAATAAAAATAAATAAAAAAAAAACAACTTTTTATTCTATTAATATTTTTTCAATTTGATAATATTATTTTCTTAATAAGATAATAAGGAAAATTTAATGCATTTTAATAATAATAATAATATGTACATGTT
The DNA here is from genome assembly GCF_048593485.1 of Apis florea. NCBI lineage: Eukaryota > Metazoa > Arthropoda > Insecta > Hymenoptera > Apidae > Apis > Apis florea. The sequence continues at coordinate 5,897,881 of NW_028256553.1, read as the reverse complement.
ATTGATATTAAATTGATGCTATTTAACTTTTTGTATCTTACATATTTGAAAACACTATAACTTTAAAAATGAACTTTAATAAACTTTAGAAAATGCTTCATTCCTAAATATATTTAAATAATATTAAATAATAATCTTTAAATCTTTTGTAAATCTGATTTCTTTTTGAAATCTGAATATTATATTATATTTGAATATTATATTTGAATATTATATGATATTGAATAAAAATTACTATTCTAATTACAAATTGAGATTCGTATTTATTAATTGAAATTAATGCTAGATAATTCTTAAAATTTTCTTTAATTTAATAGTTAAATTAATTAATGCAAAATGTTTTGTTTATAATCGTAACTTCTAAATATATAATAAAAATAAAATTTCCCATAGCCAGTATATCTGATTGAATATTCTTGATTAAAACAACAAGCAAATATGGTTAAGGAAACCACAAGCGAGAATTTCACGAATACTGAATTGCAAGTATATAATTTAATATATTAATTCAAGAAAATAAAATAAAAAATAAAAATTAAAATATTTTTATGCTTCTTATCATATAAATTCTTTTAAATGTGATTCTGAATATTAAGTTTATGTCATTTTTTGAAAAAATTTTATTCATACATTTTAAATTATTATGTTTTTCAGAGATCTTTTTAAAATACACTGTGCACGTAAATACGACTTTTTCAGATTTTATTTCTCTTTGTGTAAATATAAATTAATATAAATAATCTTCAAAATAAAAAGAAATAACAATTATTGAATTATATTACTATTATAAAATTGTGTTGATTAATTTTTATTTTGATTATTTTGATTAATTTATTATTTCAATGCTGCTCCTTTTATAGCTGTTTCTTTTATAGCAAATATCACTATCTAACTGAACAAACAATTCTTAAAATTTTCCAATGGCCCAAATTATTTTTGCATATGATTTAATTGATTTAATTGATATCAACAATAGCTTCTTGGTAAAATTATGGAATTCTGAAAAATTTGCGATAAGTATGCCAAAATCCCATAATTCATTATTTCTTAGCCATTCCACGTTTTTCATCGTTTTTCTTCTTTTAAATGTAACAATTTTTAAACAATTAAATGACCGATGTAAACTTATATTGTATTGAATTCTTTAAAAATTATTTTGAAGAAAAAAAGTACAAAATTTATTTTATATGTTATTATTTTATATATTTAGTCTCATTATTTTATTAATGCAATGGATATCATTAAATATAAATATACAAACGTCTGTTTGATTTATATTATATATCAATCATAATAAAAATGATATCATAATTGATGAAATAAAATAATCTAATTCGTATGATATTAGTTCTGTTACCAAGAAAATAAATGGAAATCATATTTCAATATCAAATCACATTTCCTTTCTTATGTGTATTGTGAAATAAAGTCTAAATAAAGTTATTCGTCATAGACAAAAAAAATTAACAAAATGTGCTTACAATCATTCATAGTTTTCATAGATTTTTCATAGCATTCCTGAAGATACAATTCTACTATGATATCATTTGCGTATCCAATTTCTAGACGTCGAAATATGACATCGTGTTCCATGAAAATTTGCGGAGAATCGTTAATATGTATCAAGGACTTTGTTTGTTCTTGTTCATCCATAATGCTGATGATTTATTATTTATCCATTCGCAATTAAAATATTATGATCCTGTGTGATCATTTTTGAATTTTGAATTTAAGCCTTATTTATTTTTTTTATTATTTTATGTGAATAATTTTTTTAAGAATACTTAATTTGTATTACGATTAAAAAATAAGATAGTTTTAAGAATGTATAAATAATTTTGTAAAATTTTATCAAAATCATTCCTCTTGTAAAAATTATGTATATGTGTATCTATTTTATTACGTGAACAATGATTAAACAACAATAATCATCATTAGCGGGACAATAAATCAATCAATAGAGTGCAAAGATTTCATTTTTTCAAATGATTTATTAAAACGATGTAATTCGAATAAAACTAAACATTATTTATTCGCATGCATATATTTAATTTATTAATTCAGAATGAAATGAAATTCAAGAAGTACAAAGTGCGACGAAATGAAAAGGGATCGAAACCAGAATAAATTTTATATTCAATGTTAAATTATTATTTTAGAATAATGGAATAATTAGAATAATAATTCAATTGAGTTTTCATTTTAAATTCTCTTAGTATTTTATATTAATATTATAAAAAAAGAGGTAATAATAGAGAATTTAAATTTTTTGAATAATTTGTGATATATTAATAAAATGATGTTGTGTTATAGTCTTTTTTATATTATGATTCAAAATGTTTTTGTTCAAATGTTCAAATATTTTATTTTATATTTTATTCTGATATCCGTATTGATTTTGAAATTCCAGATTGATTTCGTTTATTTATTAAATGCAAAATAAATTTTTTATATTATTTGTAAAATAAAGATAAAATAATCCATTATTTAAATTATTATTATCTTATTTGATATAGTCTATACTATATTTATTATTTGTAAATTTTTCAAAAAAAAATTTAAATTGATAAGTGTTCGCAAGCGTTATCGTGGACTATAAATAGAAAACCATTGATAGGGCAGACAGACGTAGCTCTTTCTTTAGGTTTACCAGAATGTTCTCTGCGTGCCACCCAAGTTGTATTCAAAGGATACCTGTCATCCCGGCCTTGGGCCATATCGCAAATCGGGTGATGTTATTAGTCACCGACATTCCCCACTCATAATTAGGACATTCTCAATTAACCAAGAAGAAAGTCGAACTGATTCACTTTCTTTTTGACTAATCTTCACTACTGCACAAACTCTCGGGCAGAGCAAGTCCTAATCAATTGGTACATCGAGAAAAATCGTGCTCCGACCGTCGGATATGCTTGTACATACGTGTGAGACACAGTTCTCTAATAATATATCGCCCGATGCCTAACGAGTCCATTGCGACGAAGTTAATCCGGCTACGGCGATAACAATAAGTTATCCAATAAAATTGTCTGCTTCTGCATATAAAATAGATTTTTAAATATATATTATTTTTTTTAACATTTAAAAGTAAACATTCGATAATATCTCAATACATCATCTAGATGCCTAATTTCTTATCTTTCATGTATCTGATTTCTTCTGTTTATTTAGATATAAATTTCAATTGTCTAGTATCTTTATGCAACAAGCTAATGATTTATAGTATCATATAGATCTACCGGTTTCTATTTAATCATCAAAATTAAATTACAAGATTAGAATTAATTAGAATTATTATTGTAAGATAAATGTGATATAAAATAGTATCTATAAATGATTGATATTTTTTAAAATTCTTTTTGAACTATATATATATCTTTCATTAATAATATGCAATAATATATAATATTATATTTCGCTGGCATTACGCCACAATGATCAACCATCAATTGATATTAATATTCACTGTTATAATTGAATATTATAATAATGTATCAGTTTGCGTACCGATTTTTAGTATCAACCAATTTTTTGCTAAACAGCTCCAAATGTGAATTATCTATACTATCGGATAATTATTCGATCTAATAAACGAAGAGACACTGACTCATTCTATATTCAGGCGATTATCAAAAATAAAAGAAGCAAGTTTTCACTAGTTATTCTTTTCTGATTTGTAAAAAATTTTTACAATTTGATCTCTCTGAATTGGTATTTGACGGGTTTTTTATATTTCGAATTTAATCTTAATTAATATGAATAGAACCTTTATCAAAATTACGATTTCTTTACAAGTTTTCATCTATAAAAAATAGATATATAATTATAATAAATAATATTATATATAATCTCATAGATTAAAAACCGTTTATTGTTAGCAAACGCTTCAAGATTTCAATAGCAACTTCTATCATTATCTTTCATTGAACTTTTAGTTTCTATTGAGTTCGATGATTTCTTCTAGCATTGATCAAATGAAACTTGTTATAAGTCGATACAATTAATACAATAACAATATACGTTACATTGATCATATTTCCCTTATTTTTAATCTTTCTCATAATTCTAATAAATCAAACTGACAATTTCGAGACAAAAAATATATATCTTCTTTTTTTTTTTCATTTCATGAGTTCTTTCTTAATTTTATTTTTTCTTTATTAATAACTCACTACATTCAATGGCTAGAAGTAAATAGTAAATAAATGGTAATTCAATTGAACTCAATTCTTTTTTGATTATATGGAATACAAATAAAACATATTCAATACTTGATGATAATCTTATAGTATGCAATTATAGAAAAATGAAAAAATAGGCATGCATCCCACCTACAAAAAGTAATTTTTTTATATGCATGATTTAAACATAAGTAATACAATATAAAACAGCTACGCACTTAAACATATAAATATATATATTTATATTTAAAATCCATTTTAATTAGATGACAATAACATTGAACAAATTGCTAAATTAATTAATATTAATTAATATTAGTTTTTTAAAACTAATATTAATTTTTTTTCTAATAAAATTTACAACAATCATGTGTATGTATCATATGTAGAAAAATTTCTTTTAGTCTAATATTGTTTGTTTATTTCTAACATTATGTAACAACAGCCAAATGATATGAATTGAGAAGCAAATGTTTCATAAAAAAATATCACATAAAAATATAAAATAAAAATATATATATATAATATATATAAAATAAAATAAAATATAGAGCACACATTTGATTTGATATGATTCATTATTCATTTTTAGAAGATCATCATTGAGAATGAAGCTTTTATGTGTAAATTGAATAGCTTTTATATACTTATTTTATTTTTAAGTTATTTTAATGACTTACTATTATTGTTGCTTAGAGAATAATTTCATTTGCTTACCTGTAACAGAAGAAGAATATCTATTAGTTTCAAATGCTTAATTTGAATTCTGACTTGCGTATTAATTCTTTAAAATATGTTTTTTTTATTTAATATATTTAATAGCGTAATTGATTATATTTTTTAATAATAGAAAGAAAATAATTGATATTAAAAATGAATGATATATTTTTTATAAACATATAATAGATTTTTATCTGATTTAACAATAAAATATTATGAAGTTCAATTTTAAAGAAATATGATTTTCTAATATATTTTTATTATATAATAATAAGATATAATAATATAATAATAAGAAAAAGAGGATTTGTTTTAAATATTTTATTTGTATAATATCATCTATGACTGTTTTAATAAAATTTAGGTTTATTGTTTGTACTTTCAATATTTTTATTTTTATTATGAATTAACAAAATCATTAATCCATTTATGCCAAATTTAAAAATTTTATTCATTAAGTCTACAAGTTTTCTAATTGTTCTATAACATTTAAATGTTTCAAATAGAAACATTTTTTTGTTTTTTGATGTTTTCCATTTTTTACATTTTTAATTTATTCCGTTCTTTGTTTTAAATTGTATTATTAATCGATCAAGTTTCAAAATTTCATTTCTCGTTCTTGAAGAGTTTTATTTTTTAATGAAAGATTAATTAACTAAGTGCAAATTTTGTAAATATTACTAAGTGTAAAACGAAACAAAAAAATATCATTCAATATTATATATTGAATGTTGATATTTTCTATCATTATAGAATAAAAAATATTTTAAGCAAACTCTATAATTAAAAATACTTTTTAAAAATTTACTTTTATTTAAATAGTATTCTTAACATTAAAATTTTGTTTATTATAAAATTTCATTGATCATCAAACAATTTATATAAAAAAAATAAAGTAAAATGAATGCACTATAAATTTATTTCTATGTTTTTGAATTTGAATAATTTTTTTATTTATTAATATTCTAAAATATATAAAGATAAAATGACAAATTTTAAATTCGAATAATGTATAAAATTGTTGTTTTACTTCATAAGCCAAAGACGTGTTTCTGAAAATATTTTTTTTTTAATGTTAAATATTAAATATTTCTCTTTACTTACCATAATTAAAATTTAAGTAGATTAATTGAACCAAAAATATATAATAAAATTAAAATAATATATTATAACCACCATAATATAAAACAAACTTATTTTTCTTATATTATAATATTTATGATACATATAATAATAAAGATAATTAAAATAATTCATTATTTAAATTTTTTATTTTTTAAATTTTTTCTTTAATTTATTCTTTAATATTCTAATCCAAATTAATTAAATAATCATGAATAATGATTGATGATCATGAAAATCAAACGACATTTATGCCCAAGAAATTATGAAAATGATTTCATTCTCTTTCTAAAAAATTCTATAAAAAAAGAGTTCATTTTTTAACCCATTGATTGTTAAGTCTGAAGCGAATCACCTGGAAATGCAAAAAGTATTCACATTGTCGGATTGGTTCGTTCTAAATTCAATCGTTCGACATGACAAAGGCGAGCATGCATGCCGGTCTCTATTCTGCTGGATTGACAGCGGTGCTTGTTCGTTTCACTATAGGGAGAAACAGTAGTAGTGCTCAATGAATTAGCGGCCGGTTGAAAAGCAGCGACCCTCACGTAAACGTTAACACAGTGTTTATGCGTGTCGCATATCTGCGTCACGTGCTTGTACTTGGTACATAGCTCTTCTAGGAGACGAGAGGCGAGATTATGGTCTCTGAAATCCTAGCATTCCACACTCACTATATAGACTAAATATCCTTTCACACGGTTCCTATAATGAAAGGATAACAATCATAGTATCGGCATGTCATGGTTAAGATAGAGGTCGATTATTTTATTTTGATGAATGTTTGGATAATTTCATTAGATTATTTGTTTCTAGAAAATATATTTGAATGAAATGATTGCATAATAATATTAAAAAATGTTATTAAACCATATGTATTTTACGAAAAAAGTTTATTTTTTAAAAAATCATTAAAACCAATTTAATTTAATTTAAATTAATTTAATAAAATAAATTTATTAGATAATTGATAAAATGATTATAAATAATAAATAAATATTTAATAACTTCTTTTATTGTTAGTTAATAATAGAGTACATTGGATGTATAATAGATAAATAAATAAATGAGTAAATAAAATTTAAAAGATCTTTTAGAAATAAAAAGAGCAATCTTATTTTCTTAAATATTATTGAGTTATAATAATAAATAATTAATTTGAACTTCTTTATTTTTTTAATTGAAGAATTATTGTATAGAGCATATTCTTCATAAAATTTTCAACAAATCTTGAAAGAGGAATGCAATAATTTCACTCATAACATCATATAATTCTGCATAATTTTTTATAAATTAAGAGAATTGTTTTTTTATCTTGAAATCTGTTCTCTTATATTTTAACTGATATAGCTGCATTTGTCAGTATAACATGAAGTGAATAGTATTGAGAGTAATTAGTTATCTTGAAAAGTGATTTAGTTATCGGAATGTAAATTCATTAGAAGAGTGATATTGACACATTGCTAGCTTGTGAGCTGATCAGGTCGAATTTGAATTTATTGAAACCCTTGTATCAATTTTACGATTTTGAGCTTGGATACATCAAATGGAATCATACGAAATGCTGTTGCATAGATTGTCTCTATGATAAATATAGGATTGGAGATTAGAGGCAATCGATTAAATGGCTGTCTTTTTTTGAAGAAGACAATTTTACAAACAACTGTCAAACGACTGAAAAAAACGTCTTTTAGAGAAACTTCTTTGAAAGAAATGAATTAATGAAGATATTCAGAATATAATTTTAAAATATAATAATGTTTTATTTAAAATATCTGTATGAATTTATTTAATTTTATTTTTAATTTTTCCTGAATGGAAATATTTTATTTTTGATTAAATTTTTTGTGTAAATAACTTTTTTTTTATATAATATAATATATTTATTTTATAATTTTTTAATATAATTTTTTTTCATGCGAAAATTTAGATATCTAATTTTATTAATTTCATACTAATTATATATTATTATAAATATAAATTTAATATGATAATTACATTATTAATAATTACATATCATGATTATATAAATAATTCACTTGAATAATTGTATTATTAGTAATAATTAATTCATTTAATGATAGAAACTAATTAAACTTATTTTATACAAACAATAAGATTACATTATGACGTAATTGCAAAACGATTAAATGATTGTAAATACTAAATACTAATATTTGTAGAGAATCAATTCTAGAAAAAAAAAATAAATAAAAGAAAAAAAGTGGGAATATAAAAATATCGATTGGTGTTTATTTAACATATTGTAAACTAGTAGTTTTATTATTAACTTTATTTAAGTATATTTCCATATAAATACTTTATCTATAATAATAATGAAAATCCAAAAATTCTTATAATTGGCCACAATAAAGAATTCTCATCCATCTATAGTATGTTAAACTATAATGAATTTAATAAAGATTAACTAATTTTTTTGTTTACTCTTGCCTTTAAAATCGAGCTTTCCAAAAATATATTAATACTTTATATATTTCTTTTTCAAAAAGATTCTAAATTTTTCTAAACGAATAACCTCATTAAAAATTAATTCATTTGTAACTTCATTAATTTTATATTTTATTTGCAATCTGTTTACATTTGATCATCATATTTACATTCAATCGTATTTTTTAATAAATTTTTAACATTTACGAAAATAAATTTCAATAATATATTTAATACTTTTCCCAGCTATTTCTTCTTTTATCTCATTTCTAAAATTATATAAAATTTAAAAGAATTAAAATATTTTTTTTATATCATGATTTTTATAAAATATTTATAGAAAATCTTAATATCCTCTCAAATATTTTAACAAGACCAGAAATATTTTAATAAAAATTAAAAAATTCTTGAATTAATAAAAATCAAATTGAAAAGTATTTTGAAAACAATATATATGTTACTTTATTGATATTTTTCATTAATAAATAAATTTGGTCAGCGTTTATATGTTATTTGTTCATAAATTAATGAAAAATTTTCTATACATTTTCTCAATTGAATTTCAGGAAAAAAAAAATAAAAAAGAAAATAAGAAAATTTTAATCAATATTATTGATATTTTTTACAATTCATTCGAGAAAATTATTTTTGTACTAAGAAAAAATATTTTCTACATTCCTATATCTAACTTTTATGGTCTTAAATTTTTTTAAATGTATCATATAATTTCAAAATATAACTAAATATCACTACTTTTTGTACTTTATATTTTTTGAATAATTGATTTTAATAAATAATTTTCGAAAATAAACAATTTTTTATTAAAAAATATTTATGTAAAATTTAAAATTTGAATTGCAATTTATATTTCAACATTTGAGAATGCTAGAGTTATACAAAAGTAATACAAAAAGTAAATTAATAAGGAATAGACATAAGAATTTCTTGGGCATGGAAATAAACTCACAATTTTTTATCAAAAATATTTTCTCAAAAATAAAGAAGTATTTCTATATTTTTTTATCTTTAGAATAATATATAAATTATATATATTATAAAGAAATAATACAATATACGATATAATTTTTTCATTGTGTTTTAAAATTATATATAAACAAAATTGTATTTAAAATTTTATATAAACAAAAAAAATTACAACAAAAAAAGAATTATTGTATATGAATTATTTTATTATTTCGAATAATTCAATTTTCAGCTTTCAGTGATAGTGCTTTAATTCAAAGTTGAAGAGGATATACGGAAAACTAACAATGCGGAAAACTATAATTTAAAACTTTTTATAATTATATTTATCAGTTGAACAAATTTTATATAAAAATTCAGATATTATAGATATTATTGACTATGATGCAACTTTGACCGTGAAGGACAAAAATTCATTTTTGCAAACTTTTTATTCGTCTATTTCAACATTCGCATAATATTAATGGAATACTCTTACTTATTATTTTAATTGACGTGATTGTTAGATAATTAAATAAGTAAATTATTTTATGCAACTAAATTTATAAACACAATTGTGAAGTAAAAATAGTTGCCAACATTCTATCTCAATTAATGGTTTATCTCAATTAGAAACATTTTTCAATTATCGTTGATCATAACGAATAACCTCTTAAACAAATTAAACTGTTATAAACGTGAGATACTGAAGATCATGAAGTATCAGCATAAAATAAAATAATCAATAAAATCTGAAATAAACTTTCCATAAGTTTTTAAATTCAATTATCGTTGACCATAACGAATAATCTCTTGAGCAAATTAAACTGTTGTGAGTGCGAAATATTGAAGTATCATCTGCGTAAAATAAAATAGTAGTAAAATAAAATTTGAAATAATCTTTTTATACAGTTTTAAACATTTAATAAAAAAATTAAAAGTTTAGAAAATGTGTATGTTTATCGAATAACATAAGATATATGAAAAGGCAATATATGAAAATATATGCGTATATATGCACGTAAGAATAATATAACTGTGTTTATCCGTGCTAAGTAGCGATAAGAGTGCGGATGACCAAGGTCGACAAAATTCGAGGATTCGGAAAAAATCAGCCATTGTGTAGTGAAAATTTAATAAATAATAAATTTATTAAATATATAAAAAATTTATAAAATATAATATAATAAAAGTAAGTAAAATTTGTGCAATATATCATTAATATGAGATAGAAATCAAAGTCTACAAAACTAAGATCATTCATACCGGATTCTGAAAATTTTCCGATTACCAAGGATTACCCGAAGGTCCCGTTTCAATTTTCCATCTTCACGAAGCTTCTTTCCGCGTAAGTTTCACGACACGACTCTTCTTAATCTCTTAAAAGTTTTTGGCGAATCAGAATTCTCAATCGTCTTTCCTGATTTCTAAAATCGTCGTTCACCGTTTCAAAATTTTCAAAACCTCTCGAAACTTCGACACGTCGTCCTTTCCATTCGAAATCGCGAATCTGTGACCAAGGACGAAGTTTTTATCCTAAAACCGATCTGTTCACTTCGCATACAATTTTTTTTCTTTTTTATTGTGACCCTTCGGCCTTTCGAACGATTACTCAACGTCACAAGTATTCCCACCGCGGAAGTGAATATATATAAAGGACAAATGCATATGCTAGTCTAGTCAAAATGTGTACTCGTTCCATTCCATCAGTTATAATTTATGATCATAAATAGTTAAGCATAATGTTCAGAGATTACGTGATAAATACTTGTTCCCGTCATGAGGCTCCATGTTCTTCTTACTTTTCTAACATTTATTTGTAGAAAGAGAAATTATCTCCTAAATAAACGTTTAATGCTCTCTTCTTTCTCGTTTAATCATTAAAAACAATCGATTTTATTCTCGTCTGTGATTTGATAATGTACGATAGAAGTACATATATGATAGAGTTTTTGAGAAACAAGTTAATATTTTCTTTTTTTTTGATATATAAATTGATAATTTCAAAATATTTTATTTCAATTTTCAATTTTCTAATTTTATTATCATATTTTTTTTACTTTTATAAAATAACAATCAAGTGAGAAAAATATCATGCTAAAATATACTATAGTCAAGTAATCTTAACAATATCTCAAGATTAACTTTAATTGAAACTTTATATACACAATTTCTTATTTTTTATGTGAAGAGATATAAAAAGATTATCATCGAATATTCCCATAATATTATAAATTTTGTTAATATCATGAAACCAACATACAAAGAGTTATGGAAAACGCAATGCAGAATATTTTTCTTTAATTGAAAAATTCTTTAATTGAAAAAAAAAACTTAGATTTATTATTGCGATTTCTTCTTTCATATTTGCTATCACAAATCTAAACAAATTAGTTGACCATAGAAAATCTAACACAATTGAAGAAAATTTTTCTTTTAGTTCAGTTGTTCATTCTAAATATAAAAACGAATAAAAAAAAATAACGGAATAACAAACTTAATTTTAGAAATAGAAATGTGTTCTAAAATAGAATCTTATATCTTATTATATAATGTGAAGAATCAAGTTCATTATGAGTGAAATGATTCATTTCATGCACGAGCTTAATGAGTTTTCTTTGAATTTGATTTCTTTGAGTTCTAAAATGAAAAATTTGTGAAAAACGTGTGAAAGTATAATATGAAAGTATAATTAGTTTTTCATTGAGATCAAAGAATTGAAAAGTGTGAAATTTTTATTATATTAAAATTTATTATGCACTAAAATAATAAGAAATAATATATATTTATTGAAAAAAAATATAAAAATAAATATTTTTGATGTTAAATATGTTATTTAATTTTGTTTCCAGAATAATTGGTGAGTTTTATTTTATTGTAGTACTTGTTAAGAAGAATAAAAAGAGCTCAACAAATTAAATACAAATATTTCAAATTTTTTGCGAAAAAAATATTGCTTCATATTATGATTTCTTTTATATTAACAATAATATTGTTAGTTTGAGAAGCCGATTATAGTAATATATTGGCTTATTACAAGCACAATAATTATAAAGTTCAAATACAAAATTTAGGTAAATTCATAATATAATACATATAATACATAATTTTTGTATGAATTTCAAGTTCAAGTATGAAAATACTAATAAGTAGAAGAATAATTTCCATTATTTAGCTAGTTCAATTAATTCAATAGTTCGATAAATTTTTTTTGAAAGTTTAATTCAATTAATTTTGATAGATTGATAAATTTTGATTTTTTTCTCAATTCAAAAAAAACTTTCTTTATGTCTAGCTTCTTTTGGAAGCTCGCGATTCTCTTGTCTTAGATTAAGAAGAAATGTTGTAAAAAATTTTTTGAATTTAATCCGTGAATATTTATCGTAAATTTAATATGAGTTTAAAATAATATCAATTGTCATTAAGATTAATTGATATTTTATCTTAAATCTCAAAATTATATTCACATTTCAATCAAGTAATGAAAAAATTATTAATTAAGTAATGAAAAATTTAATTGAAAAATATATAATTCTAAATTCTATTTTAAATAATTTTAACAAAAATATTTTCTCGCAATATTATCTTATATTTTTTCTTGCTATTATAATTAATAAATATTTTATATCATATTTTTCTTATGCTTATAAATTTTTTTTATTATTTAAAAAAATTAATATAAAATTAAATTAAAAAAAAAATAGATTGTATATTGATTAAGATTCTTTTATCACTCTTAGTAAATAATAAAAATTAAAAGTTACATCTATATCGTTTTACAATTTATATAATGAATGCAAAAAATGAAATTTCATGAATGTAATTACAAAACAATATGTATATGATACAAAATTTTTTTTCTGCTCATTAAAATTTCTCTTATTTCTTTATTTTGGATTATTAAATTGAAAATATTTGCTTTTCAAAAAAAGAATAGAAAGTGGATGAATGATGAATGATGAAAATGATGAATGTAAATAAAAATGGATATGTAGGAAATTTTCAATTATTTAGACAAATATTATTAAAATTTTTGATTAATTTTTATTTGATAATTTTATTTAATATTAATTTTAAAATGATAAAAATTGTTAATGAAATAAAATGAAAATAAAAAAATGAACATTAAAATGATTTTATTGAATAAATTTTTAACTTTGTCAAGCTATATACAACTAAATTTAATAAATTTTTAACTTAAATTTTTCCGGAAACAAATAATATGAATAAAAATGTTATTTTGCATTTTTTATTTATTTTTGGATATAACTTTCTTCTTAGCTATATCACTAAATAAAAAATATTGTTATTGTTGTCCAATCCATTCGTGAGATTACGAAATATAGTAATAAATAATTATTACGATGTTCGAAGTTACAAGTTCGGATTAGCAAAACGATCAAAAACAAAGTCCAAAGATGATCCACACTATCACTAGCGTTCAAAGTTCAAAGAGTTCTGAGAGTTTTTGATAATTCTTATGTTTATAGTTCTGTTGTTCCTATAATTCTCAAAAATAGTTCTGAAATGCTTCTTGTGTTAATTTTGCAGTAATTTTTTAGTAGTTCTATAATAGTTCTGTGTTTCTGTGATGCTTGAAGTGTCTTGAAATAATTCTGCCTTCTCTGAAGTTGTCGCCGGTTTTTAAGAGTTCTTCCTAAGTCTGGTACTCTCTGAAGCCTCCTCTATGTTCAACTTATGAGCTTGCGGATTTTCAATGGGATACACAGATGTCCAATAACGCTGCGGACCAACCTCCTGGTTGAGCGGTACCCCGGTCCAACGAAGCTCCTTAGAATGAATCCGAGGAGCTACGCCGTTCATAAGTATTGCTCATAACTCCAGAAAGCCGTTCCATACGTGTTTGCAATAATTCTTCAGGTAGAATGATGCTGATTGCTGTTGGCTAGAATGCTTGAATATCTCAGATCCCAAGATCATATTGACACTCCAGACATGCCGAATTGTTTCTAAATATGCAAAACAAATAGTTAGAGAAATTTTCTCTCAAAAACGGCATTGTCCTTGCAACATCATCCTAAGCCACCTGTTCAATGTCTGAACAGATACTTTGCATAAGATTTCGACAGAAATCACGAAGTTCATGTGACAAAAAATGATTTTCATACTTCAACTTGGTTGGAAAAATGAAAATATATATTTCTGATAGGAAATAAGTAAAGTGATTATTAGGAAAATTTAATCAGAATTCTTTCGCAGAAAAATAGAATAAAATTTTCAAAACATCATATTTTCAAACATAAAAGTATCTTCTTCAAATTTTTGTGAAAATTTGTACTTCTTTTTATATAATGATAATAAATCTGCCAAACGTACTTTTCACTCAGATAATTCTCTATATGATTTATTAAAGTATTTATTAAAGTAATTCTCTATATGATTATAAAGTAGTTTCTCTACTTTTTCTCGCTTTAGTAGCTCGATACTGTATTTTCCAAACAGTTTTTTGCTTCTAGAATTTCTATTATACGATAAGTTCGAATCATAAATTTTATTGTTTAATGCAGGGCGATATAGAGTGATAAACTAAAATATCAATAAAATGTTTCAATTGCTAAAATACAATTAAGAATTATGTATAAAATGTTTGTAAAACTTATATTCTTCTTCTAAATATCACAGCATATATGAACTTCTAAAAACTTCCATAAATACAAATTATATATGTAAGAAAATGTACAATTTCTTGAAAAATTATTTTCTAATTATAAAAATTAAATTTTGATAATTTCATTTTAATCAAATAATTAAAAAATAATTAAATGATTGATATATATATCAAAATAATATTTGCAAATATTTACACAATGTTATTTTATTGAACGTATTATATTATATTATATCGTATCGGAATAATATAATATAATATAATAAGAATATGAGATTAATATCTATTTTACATATAAATGATTGTAATTAAAGTGATGTCATGAAAATGAACAGATATATATAATTATATTTCTATTTTAATATTAACTTTACCAAAAATTTTAATTCATATTTTCAATAATTATAAAATAAAAAATATAAAATCCCTCATTTTGATGAATTTAGTTCTAATATAAATATAATAATTTAATAAAAATGAAAGAATAATATAATGATATTTAAGTATAATAATAATATAATTATTGTAAATATTATATTATTGTTGAATATATTTATCTTCAGTGATGAACAATAATGTAACTTGATGTACTTGAAAGATTAATAATTTATTAATTTTTTAATTACAATTTATTTAAGATTGATTTAATTTTTTCTCATTTATTGATATATTTATTTATTTTTTTGTATTTTCTTGAATATTTTTATACAATACTTGTTGGATGCTGTGTGACATATACTTTGTGTTTATATGTTAATATGTTAATCACTCAAAAAAATAACGATTTTTGACTTCGTAATATATAGAGTTCTTTATTTAATAATTGAAATGCTTTCCAAAGTGAATAATAATTTTTGAAGTTAAATAGTAGATCACGATAAAGTTAAGTGTGCTTCTCGATTTTAATGTGCTTACAAATTTTTTTTTTCTATTTTTGTAATTTTCTTCTTTAAGTAACCTTTTGTATTCCTATCATTTATAATGAATCCACCTTAATCTAGAGATTGAAGAATAGATGGTGAGCAAACTCAAAACTAAGAATTATATATATTTTTTTTTTAATAAACATTTCATTTCATTTATGATATATCAATTTACTGTTGATTCTCAGATCAATTCGATAAATTATTTATATTAAATCTTGATAAAATAATTCTCAAAATTTTATCAAATTTTTAAAATTGTAACCTTAAAGAAGTAAAAAATAAGTATCATAAACAGTCAAAATTTCAATAATATTTGTAAAGATTTATTGTTTACAATACGTAAAAGTTTCTGTATTTATTAAAATTAAAATTTAAAATAAAATATTTAATTAAAATTTTTTATAAGAAATATTTGAATCAACAAAAGTATTGAATTTCTAAAATTTATATTGAAATTTAAATAGAATATTATTATTACTAATATACTAAAAGCTATGAAAAAGAAATAAATTGTTTCAACTTATATTATACATTAAATATTTTTTTCTTCATCATTATTATAGATTGAAAGTGATTTTATGAAAACTATAAAGATTTATTTTAAATCGATCTTTTTTAATTCAACGTCTTTTCAGCTTGTCCATATATTCATTGCGTTCAATTTTCAGACTATAATTGCATTAACGATTTCAAATAAATGGATATGAAGAAACAATCCTCAATTAAGTATTTTGTATATTACTTCTTTGAACTTTAATATCGTTTCTGAACGAAGTCTCAATTTAAGTCTTTAGAGAGCTGGTTAAGCTTCGTGATAAACCTTCGTTTTAAGAGACAATTCTAATTCTCGAAAGCGATCGATCACAAACTTACAAGTTGGTTAGCAGAAAACTTTGGCGATGGATAACTCAAAATCAACATCTATTTATCAACTGAAAAAAAATCAAATCATATACTATACATATGACGAGGACAGTCATTTTATGATACTTTCACACACATCAATTCAATACATTTTATTAATATTAATGTTAGAATCTGATCTATAAGATAGTAAGAGATAGTATGATATAGCTTAGAAAAAAATTCCTGAATACCTGGATAGTCATTAAATATCAGCAAATATAATAATAAAATTAATAATATGAATTTTAAATGTTTTAAAAATATGTTAAAAATTAAAATATTTAATTGATAAAAGAATAATTTTAATATATGTGATTCATGAATGTAACAAATATTGAATATATATTAAGTTTATTCTAAAATATTAAATGAGATATATATAGAATATTGATATTTATAAGATATTTTGGAAAATCAATTGTAAATATCAAAACAAATACAAAAGTTGATAAATGATAGTTGATACAAAAATGTTAATTGAAACTTATTAAGCAATTGAAATTTAGACGAAGCGAGATAAAAATTAAATGAAATCTGTCTTACAGAATATTCTTTTTGCAGTTTCATTTAGTGTGAATTTAATACTTATAACTTAATAAATAAATCTCAATCGAAATTTTTATATTTGTTCTGATGTTTAGAATTGATTTTTCAGAATTATTCTACTAGGAACATCTTATATTCATAGGTGAATGATATAACGAAAATCGTATTGCTATAATTTGAGATAAGCAATATTTTAAGACATTAAATTAATAAAAAAGAATCAAAATTTATGATAGATGTAAAAAATAAATTTCAATACATTTAATAATATTTTAATAATCAAATAATAATTTTTTTAAATCTAATCGAATATATTACTTTCACGTTTTGTCTTCAAATCGTTGTCTTTATTTCGTCATTTAAAGATATATTATTTAAAATTAATAAAAAAAATATAAATAATTATTAAATATAAAGAAAAAGGATCAATTTCTTAGAATAATATGTATAATATTCATTATTTATTAACATTAAAAAAATAATATGAAAGTAGAAAACAAAAACATATAAATTTTTATCGATTATTTGTCTTTCCAATCAAACAGATTTCCCGTAATGATAGGGAATATTCATACAATTATTTAAAATATAAGTAGTAAAAAAAAAAAAAAAAACATTTTAAATCAAGAATCTAATGAAAAGTAATTAATATGAAATTTCAATGTACATCAATGTACATCAATTTCAATAGAATTCTCATTTGTTGTTAAATGATATAAAAGTATCATCTATTTGATAAAAGAAATAATATCATATCACAAAATCAATTATGATAAATCTGATTTTCCAATATATATATTTAATTTCATTCGGAAAATAATCAAGATTTAAATTTCTATATTTTATTATATCATTCAATTGCAAAATCGAAGATAGAAGATAAAAAAAAAGGAAAGAAAACATAATTTTCTCTTTTAATCATATTATCCTCAAAACCATTTTAGAATAATCGATTAAAAAAATATGACATTTATTTTTTGTTTCGAAATCGATGAGTTTGACAAATATCGCGTGTTTAATTACATTTGACAGATAACAGCCGATTTATATTGTCGAAAATATATATTGAAATGCAATGAAATATAATAAATAAAATTTTGTTTACATTTTATTATATATTTAATTTAATATGGATCGTTTATGTGTATCCAAATCCACAAATAAATATCGTCAATTGCCAAATTAGATAGTATAATATTAGCAAGAATCAACAGTTATTCAATCATATAATTTAAGAAATGCAGTTTATACAATGAGAAAGATTCAAATGAAATTAAATAACAATTAAAATGAAAATATGTATACAAACATAGTATGTTACAATATTGATATTATTTAATAAATAAAAGCAAATATTATTAGTTTTGCGATTGAATGATGAATGTACAAATATGTATGAATATATTTGAATGCTTATATATATAAAAATAAATAATGCAAGATGGAAATAAATTATTGTTTTATATATGGTGAATTTTGATATTAATATAGTCAATATAAATATGAATTTAGTATCAATAGAATTTATATATATATATATATATATATATATATATATATATATATATATATATATTATAATAGAATATTAGTATCAATATATATACAGTAATAGAATATAATATATTAAATAAAAATATAGAATTCGTGCATTGTTTATACAACAAAAATTCGAATCAGTTTGAAAATAAATAAAAGGAAAAATAAACTGTACTATTTTATAGTTTATTTTACAATTTAATTCCACATTCATAATGCTATATTATGTAGTAATAAAATAATAATTACAAAATTCTAATATTCCAATTAAAAAGTTCAAATTCAAAATTCGTAAGCAAATGAAAATTCACGTATGAATATACTGAGATCGCGAGTTTTCAAAATTTTGTAAGTAAATTAGAAAGAGATTCAAATTAGAAAGATTGTTCGAGATTGATACAATTCGTTTAATTCAAAGTCGAAATAAAAAAATTTGATTTTTCTTAAATTTGTAAAAATATTTGTATGTGTCTTTGAAATTCAATGTTCATCCTAAAGGTTCTTCAGTGGAATAATATCTAAATCAGTGGAATAAATAATAAATGACTTCAAAGATCGTAGATCAGCACTTTAATATTATAATTTCGATATTTCAACGAAAATTCTTAGAATTAAACAAGAAAAAAATTCTGCTGAATTTGTTGTTCCAAAAAAAAATGATCTGCAAAAATTTATAAAGTTTGATATGGTTAAAAAATGTTATCTAAAATCTTAAGATCATATTCTAACTATGCCAAAGTATTTTTAAGAAACGTAATCTCAAGGATCTTCTAAATACTTTTCTTAAAAATGGAATTGTCCTTATGTAATGCTCTTTTGTTAAATGTCATAACAAAAGTTTTTTAAAATTAAAGTTTTTCAAAACTTATTTATTTTATAATATTAAATAAAATTTAGTAAAAATGAATTGGTAATATGTAAGGAAAGAAATATGCGTCGTATATTTCTAAAATAAAATAAAAAAAAGTTTATTAAATTTATTTTTTTGAAGTTTATAAAGGAAAATAGAAAAAAGTATTATGCAATTTACTTATGATATAATAAAATCTAAAATTTCTTTGTAATTTTTTAGTTCAACAAATATTTCAACGATATAATAAAAATTTTATTCGTATTAAATATGAAATATGTTATACTATAATTTTAAGTATTGTGTACGTTAGCGTTATATAGTTGTATTCCAAAAATATAGCAGTTAACTGAATTTCTATGAAGTAATTTCAAACAATGTTTTTCTTTGCAAAAAACTTTTATTACAGTTTGTTTAACAAGCTATTAATAAATAATATGATTAATCTATCGGAATAAATATAAATTAATCAAATTAATAATTTAAGTTTACATTGAATAAAACGAGATGAAGAGAACAAGATAATATTATGACAAGAAAAGAAGTATTTCATTCTCTGTCTGGTTTTGTTTAAACTTCAATTATTTATAAATAAACTTCAATCGTCATTTTTGTATATCAACTTTTGTTTATTTCAGCGTCTAGAATTAATCCTTTAGATGTAAACAAATTAGTATTTCACATTTAACTTATATTTTATATATTTACAAAATTTTATTTTATTAAAAGAATTTTCATAGATTTTATAGCATAATTCATTAACTGATTTTGCGTAATTTTATGAAAAATTAATTAATGTAAATAATTAATTATAAATCAGTCATAATACGTTGAGATATTCATGTATTTTTTTTTATAGATCCATTATCATATAATTTGAAATAGAATGTGTATTTATCTTCTCTTGTATTTTTACTCCATTCTTCATTCTTCATTCTTCAATCTACTTCTTTAACAAAAAAACGCAATGCCGTAAATTACAGTTTTTATGGCAACGTCATTCGGAAATGTCACATCTTCCATCTGCTCCTATGAAGATCGTTCGTAATGCCGGCATTCAAAGAAACGAAGAACAGTGGTTTCAATTCACTCGCTTGACTCGCAAGCACAATGAGTTCGTGAACATTCGAATCAGGTTCAGGCATTACTTCTTTGATGATCTACAAGCGCGCAATAGTTAAAGGTGCACAGAAGACAATTAACCACTTTTTTTATGATAATTAGTACGCTTTCTGAACAAAGTTGAGATACGATGTTCAAAACAAGAAAATTTTCGTGGTTATTTTTTGTAATTAGCGGCATTGTTTGCAATGATATTCTTGGAAATAAATGTAATCTTAATACAATAAAAAATATAGAATAAAAATATTCGTTTTTATAAATTATAATCTATAAATCGTTTTTATAGATTATAAATGTTCTTTTTAGAGAGAACGACTTTGTATTTTACCTTATTTCGTTTCAATTGAATTATATCTTGATAAAAATTCTGTTAATGAACAAATTCATTATATACATTGTTTAGATATATAATTAAGAAACATCTGGAATAAATATTTTTTTCTATTAAGTTGCCAATAACGTTATTCATTTCATCACAAATATTTAAAATATAAAAAATTTTATTAAAAATAATTTTTTTATGAATTCCGAAAATTTCAAATTAACTGGTGTTCGTATTATTTGATTATTTATCGATTGTTTGGAATATAGAAAATAGAATTATACTGATATTAATTTGTCTATTTAAAATAATTATTATAGTTAGATTTATAGAAGTACATAATATATTTGTGTAAGTAATTTTTAATATTCTATATTCTATCATGTTTGAAATTGCATTAAAATCAAAATATTAAAGAAATCATTTTTATACATGAGATAATATTCAACAAAATAAAGTCATATTTTAACATAAAAATAAAATTTTACAAATTATAAAATAAACTAAGAAACTTCATTGCTTTCCTTTAATATAAAATGCAAAGAAATAAAATATTCATAAATGATAGAGAAATTAATGACAATAATATTTACTATTGTTTAAAATGATTCGAATAATGGATAAATAATCGACAACAAAATAAAATATTAAACCAATATATAACATGTAATGTTAGAATAACCTTTGCTTTGAAAAGTAAATCTAATAATAAAAATAGACATAAATTCATATGATAATAATAAATTTAAAAAAATAACATTTCTTGTTAAACGAAATATTTATTATATATTATATATATTCCTAATAAATTTCCTAATATATTAATATTCTATATATAATAAATATTTAATAAATATTAAAAATATTTTATATTATATTTAATAAATATTTAATAAATATTTATTATATATAGGATATTAATATATTAGGAAATTTATTTATTAAATTATAAACGATTTAAATTTGAAGATGAAATAAGATTACATTGCGATGAGTTTGAATTATGTGACACAAATAGAATCATCTCATTTTATTTGCATTTTACTTCAGTTCTTTAAATTAAAAAAATATTTATTAGTTTCTTATAATTTAATAAATAAATCTTAATCGATATTCTTGCATACCACTGATTAATTTTTTTTTATCTGAATGATTCAAACTATTTCTTAGTTTTGATAAGATCAATTAAGATTTATACAATTTAACAAGTCAAATTTTAATAAATCTGAAATTAATTTTACAATGAATTATTTAAAATTGATTTAAAAATTAATAAATTTAATCTAATAAAAGAAATTGTGTAATGAAATGTTACAGAAAATATTTTATATTTTATTTATAAAAATATATATATATATAGCGTTTCAATGTATATTTTAAATATATACAGTTACGAATATTATTTACATATTTATTTGTTTAAATCTTATCAAAAAAAATGTAATAATAAAAAAATAAGGAATTCAAAAAGAAAAAAAAAAGAAATGAAAAAGAATCTATTCTCTTGAAATGTATAGTATATACGTTATTATTCAAATTTTCTTATCTTTTGCCGCAAAATAGCTCATTTCAATTTTCAAAATCAGCTCATGCACACAAGAAATGCAAATATTCAATTCGCAAATTCAGAATTTTTCTTCTTATTTGGATGCTCGAAATAATTAGTTCATTGTGAAGGATATGCGATAGTAGTACGCAAAAGAAGGTGCGAAAAATTACAACTGCAGATTCACCACTCGTTTCAGCCTCTTTCTTCTTTCTTCCACTTTCTCTTCTTTCTCTATAAATAACTGCTCTGCTCTAACTTTTTACTTTTCTTGCCATTTTTCTTACTCCTCGTTCTCTTATTTTTTGCATTCTCGACTTGTTCTCATTAACCATTACTTTCTTCTGGCAATTACTTTTATCCACTGACTTTCACCAAACATTTAGCAGCAGAACCACTTTTCTCTTTCAGTTTTTAACCGTCTTCATGAGTTTTTATATATGTCGTGGTTTATTATATTTTTTATTTAGCTACAGATTTTTAACAGTTTTAAATTTTAATTGTTTAAAAACAATTAAATCGAATTGTAACGCGAAATGAAATCGCAATTCACTGCAACATTCATGAATATAGTGATTCTATTCCCTTTTTTGTTTTTTTTATCGTAGAGAAATTTTAAGAAATGAATATTGTATATGAGATTGATGAAAAGCATGTACATGATAAATAAAATTGTCTTTAATCAATATTTTTTGTTGATACAATAGATAAAAGGACATAAAATGTATAATATGTTTTTTCATGTTTTTTCTTTTCTCTGATTTCTTTAATTGAAAATAGAATGGATATTATTAAGTATTATATGCATAATATTAAGAAATATATATATATATATATATATATATATATTGTTTAATAATGAAATTGTTTTTATTTGAAATAATGATTCTTTATTTATGTAATGGATAAAAGAAAATGAAAAAGTAAATCAATTAATTCAACATGATTTAACTTAGTATTGTTCTTTGAATTTTTATATTTCAAGTAGTTTATTCAATCAAATTATTCAAAGTTGAAGATGTGGTATTTAATTTTGATATTTTAGATCTTCAAAGCGATCGTATTTTTTTATAATTAAAAAATTTGTAAAACTTTTTTTTAGATAGTTATAGTATTAAAATTTTTTTATTAAGTTATATGAAATTATGATTTAAAATCTATACTTCTAGTTTCGAAAGAAAATTCTAAGATAATATTATCTGTCATATAAAATATATTAATAATATATAATTAATCAAATGATTCTATTTTAAAAGAAATACACAAAATAGATATAGATATATTCACGTAATTTTATATGAAATATTTCAGTTATTTTTTAAAATATTAAAAAATGTTTTAAATGTCTATATTTTAGGATTTGAAAAAAATTAAATAGTAGCTAAATACTAAAAATCAGAAATCGCTAAAAATTTCTCTCTATTATTTAATTAATTATAATATATAAAATAAAGTCAATATCTTTTTAAATTTTGACAAAATAACTTGTAACTTTATTTTACCTATTCTGCATATTTGCTGATTTATTTTATTAAATGAAGATTGTGTTCAATTTAATTTACTAAAACTAAATTTGCTACAAAAAATATATTTTCTAGATACATTTGATAGAATATTCATCATTATCACAGAAAAGATGTTTTTATAAAATATTTAAAAAAAGAAATTCATATTGCTAATAATACTTAATAATTATTTGAATGAATATAGAAAATTAAAATTTTAAACACACGTATCAAATAGAGAGAATTTGAAATAAATATAGATCTATTTGAATTTGGTTTATTTCACTCAATTCAAATTTTATAATAGTTACATTTCTATAAATCAGTATTTTATCAATATAAACGAATTCCTTATCGGAACAACATAACTCAAATCAACTATATTGTTTGCTCGATTACGAGTTTTATCATCTGTTGCATTCAAGCTTTCATAGTTTAAAAAGCAAAATCGGCATTTGTTACAAAATTTATTGAAAAAATATATGTAGCTAGAATTGAACTGTATAACAGAAATTTATCTCTAATTCGCCATATATTGATCTCATAAATAATTCCATTTCCATTTGTTCAAAATACCAATTGAATACAAGAATTACATCATATTATTTAATATTTTTCTTTTTTTTAACTAATTAATTTATTTATATTATACAAGAAAAAGAAAAATATGTCTTAATCATAAATTTTTTTAATAAATATCTAAATACAAATATCTTAAAAAATATTAATTATTTAAATGTTTTTTTTATTATTGACTTTTGAAGATTTTTGCTTTTAATATAACTCATATGCATTATATCTCTATGATTAATTTCAAACTTTGGAAATTTTGTTCTGAATCTCTTTAGATTTTGTTCTATCATTTTTCCGATTATTTTTCTTTGCTTTGCATTTTGTGAATTGAACTATTTAAATAGGCACAATGAACGTGATTTCGCTCTAATGAGTTTTTCAAATTGATCAGAATAAATGAATTATTTTGAAATTTGATCAATTTCATTTTTTGCAAATTTCTAAATTTTGATATCAAAATAGTACTTACAAATAATTCTATTAGTAAAGTATTGATATTTAAATTTTCTAAAGTCATTAAAATAATAAGATTGACTTTCTCATAAATTATAAATTTTTTTTTTAATTATTTTATTCCATAATTATTATTTTCTAATATTAGTAATAAATTTTACAAACATGAATATAAATATAAAAGAAAAAAATTATTAAAATAAAAACAATAATAATTTATGTGATTCAATTTTATTCGTTTATTATTATTTCTTTTCTCTTCTCTATATACATATGTCTTATCATATATAAAAATGATTATATTAAAAAAAAATAAAAATATTTATTATTTTAATTTTAATAAATAAATTATTAAATATTATTATTAGATTATATAATAAATCCATTTATACATATATTTTAATAATATAGTACTTATATATTCAATAATATTAATTTAATATTGAGTAACGATCAATGTTTCTATTATGTCTCTATTATTTTTATGATATTATGATTATTATAATTATTTTTTGGATAATTTTTGGATAAATAACTCTTAAATAACTTTTTTATTATAAAACATTTTATTATTTAATTAAAGTTAATATTAATTAATTAATATTATTTTCCATTATTTAATTTTCAAAAAATTCAATTACGTTTTTCTTTTTTGGTTTTTGGAAATTTAAAAAAATTTTGCAATATATAATAATATATATA
The DNA here is from genome assembly GCF_048593485.1 of Apis florea. Lineage (NCBI taxonomy): Eukaryota > Metazoa > Arthropoda > Insecta > Hymenoptera > Apidae > Apis > Apis florea. The sequence continues at coordinate 5,871,828 of NW_028256553.1, read as the reverse complement.
TAAAATAAAAATTAGATGAATCAGATAGAATAAATTAATTTAATTCCAATTAAACAATAATAATTTTATCACATTAAAAAATAGAAAATATTTTTTGTAATTTCATTAAGTAAACAACAAATTTTTTTAAACATCAACGAAAAATTATATGATACTACTATCGTAGGATTGTACAATCATTTATATTATGATATTTGAATGAACGAATGATAATTTACTTTAATTGTTTACAACTGATTGTCAACTATAATGGTACTAACTATATTCTAACTATATCTCTAATGTGAACTGTATCGTTGCTGAATTCTATCTGATTTGTATTCTATTTTATTTTAATTGATAGGATCTAGAAGATTTTTGCAGATCTTGATTTTTCCTTCAATCATTTATTTTCCGTGAAAATGCAAACTAGGAAGAGATTAGAGAAACCAATAGTCACGTTGGAAGACGGTTTCGAAGGATAGATCCTCATGAAATCATGTCATAGCGCGTGGGAGTCAAGACACTCGCTTGTACACTCACTTTCCCAGTAAGACACTAGACACGCAAATGAAGTGACTTGTGAAGTGGCCATTGCAGCTATATCTCTGTGTAGATTGAGAATCTGAAAAGCGTCAGGAAACTGTATTCGCTCGTAAATTACTGCTAGACTATTTAAAATGTTCGAGCTGTTGAAAATAAAATCCAAGCTGTCTGAGCGCTTCACAAGCTGAGTTTTGTCCTTAACATTTTGATTAAATTATTTATTTAATTTATTCTCATTCTTTTCATAATTATGTAATAACCATTTAATTATATGATAATTATATATAATTATATAATTATAATTATATAGTTATTATTATTATTTATTGTAATTATTCTAAATAAATTATTAATTGCATTAATTCAGTTTTGTTATTGATGATTCATTTTTTTGTCGACTTTTCAGCGCTATAGAATTAGAATTAGTTTATTAGAATTTGTGAATTATGGTAAAAACAATAATATTGTGAACTTCGTCAATATATAATAGAAATTTTCCATAATTCCTGTCTAATATAATTTTCATACATGAAAAATTTAAATGATATTACTTGCATCGTTGAATTCAAAGATTGAAATTTTTGATTGAAAACAAATTTTTATAGTATTTTGAGAATAAATAATGAAAGATTAGATGATCATATTACTGTTTTTATGTTATATGAATATTTAATTTGAATTTTGAATTTTGTTGTAAAAAACTGATTTTTTTTTATTATAGTGTTAATCGGATTATTATATATTAATATTATTATGTATTAAATTTTTTATGATTTATAAATTTATTATTGATCTATAAATTATTCCAAATCTTCAATTATCTTTAAAATAAATTCAATTATCCTAAAAATTAGTAAACTATTTAATATGAAATTAATATTTAATATTAAAAGAAGATTCAAATGTTCACATTTCTATACAATATAATTTTGAAATTAATAAAAGATTATAAATGAAAGATATAAATGAAAAGAAAGTTTTGAAATGAAAAAAATAAAAAATTATTAATATTGTCAATATATTATACATATATACACGATTTAAAAAACAATGAAATTGTAATTAAAAAATAAAACAATTATAACTGCAATGATGAATTATGTATTTTTATCTCATTAAAATTTATATAAATATCTCATAAAATTTATATACAATTAAATATATATTTATTTAAGTAATTAAATTAATAAATAACTTTAATATTACTATTAATAGAAATTGTAATTTTTTTCCTAACAACACTATTTTTTCAGATTTTTTTTTTTTCGTTTCATAATTATTAGTTCGTCCAAAGAGTTAATTATTTATTAATTTATCAATTTATTAATAAATTGATTTATTACAAGTATTAAAGATTATATAATTTAAATACAAAAGTAAAAATAAATTATTCCTTTCTATGTTACAAATCTTAAAAAAATGAATAATAAGCAAATTTGTAAAATGGCAGAAAAAATAAACATTGATTGAAACAAAGCATGATTTAAAAGGAATTATGCTGGGAGCAGAATGAAAAGTATTTTGTTTTAAAACTTCTAATGGATATCATTGCTAATAAAATCAATTTATTCGCAATGATATACATTTGAAGACATTCAATATTAATTAAATTAAAGTCAGAGCCACAAAAAATCCATTAAGAATCGTCGATGAAAATTGAATCTTTTTTAAATAATTTCATATATATATAAAATTGCTGCCAAAGATTTTTCAATATTATCTTTTTTTATTATAATATCTACTTTTTAATGAATTAAAAAAAATTATGGTACTCGGATGAAATCACTGAAAAATTATATATAATATATTATATATATTATATATAATTAAATTATAAATTATATATAATTTTCATTGAATTTTTTAATCAAGAATTTTTCAATTGGAAAATAATAGCAAATAAAACTATTTTCTATTTGAATTATTATTATCTTTTTGAAAAAGAAAAATTATTAGCATTTTTATCTTAAATATTTTTTAAATAGCAATTGATTCTCTCGTTGAACAAATTTTTCAATCGACAAGATTCTTCTCAATCTTTCCAGACTTTCGAATCTTTCTTGTAATAAATAGTCTAGAGTATAGGATAGAGAGAAACCGCATCGCGGTCTAGCCTCTCGTCGTTTCATGAAAATTGCAGTCTGCGGGTTTCTCGGGTGAACTTAATCACAAGGAACATAGCTGTTAAGCTGTTAAGCTTTTCGTCGTTTTCTAAATGCTTTGAAGATCAACGGATTTGTTTGCCGCTCTCTCTTTCTTTCTGTAAGCTTTCAGACTCCAACAATTTATCATTAGGACCTATTATATTTGTTCAACTGACATATTTAGTCTATTGCTTCATTTAAAATGTTATGAAAATTGTAAACAAGAAAATATTGTGAAAAGAGTATGTTATATCAATAATATTAATATGTTATATCAATAAACATTATATACGCTATCAATTAAAAGTTTGGATACTATGAAATATTTTTTAATTTTTATTACAATACGAATAAGTTAAAATATAAAAATAATATTAATTTTAATTGTCGATTTCCTAACATATGTTTCAAATTTTCCAATATTAAAGATATAAAATATATTTAGATAATATTTATTATTATTATTTATTAGATTCATAGATTCTAAACTAATACATAGTTACATAAGGATTATTCGACTAAACGTTTAATTTTAATTCATAGAAATATGATATTACAAATTGTATTAATTTATACATATAATTTATACAATTCTAATAAATTATTATTAGAAAATTATTACAATTAAAGAATAAGTATATCTCTAATAGAGTAATAAGTAATTTATATATATGTATAATAATTATATGTATGATAGTTATTTTTGTAATAATAATATTTTAAAAACCCAAAAGTTAATGCAATATTAAAAACTATGGTTATAATAATTAGAATATAAATAGAAATAAAAGCATAAGATAAAAATATAGAATGAAAAATAAAACGTAGATTATAAGATATAGAAATATAAATATATAAAAATGTTGAAATAATATAATTATAGTTAAATAAATATAAAAAAAATAATATTGATAATATTAATTAATTAAATAGGAAAAAAAATAAATTGAAAAATGTAAAATATTATAAATACATAATTATAAATAGAAGAAAAAATCTAATGAGATTCGAAAAATTCGATAAACAAAGATTCAAAGATTATTTTCATACATACAAAAAAAAAAAAAGAATATTTTTTGGAAGAGTTATGCTTCAAACTTGCTTTTTTGATTATTTTCAAAAATGGCTATGCAAAAAAATATTACTAGTTCAAGGAACATAAAGGATATGCAATTTGTTTGCATGATTTAAATATGAAAGGACACTATCATTTCTAATCTGAATGCCTTTGAAGAAAGAAATTAAATGCAATGAAATATGCATTGCTATGTGCACTATATGCATAGTGAAAAAAATATATAACAAGCATATATCGTTCCTTTTCTAAATATGTTCACATGATTGCTTTTTTTTTTGCGTTTCTTCTGTCCCCTTCTGTCTCTTTTATTTTATCATATATTTGAATTTGTGCAGTGTAATAATATCTATTATAATTATTAAAAATTTTATATTACATAATAATTATTTTATCATTATATCATTTATATATTTCAATAATAATAAACAAATTATTGGAAAATAAGAAAAGTATGTCAATCATGTTTATTTTCATATCTTTAACTCTTTCAAATATCTATTAGAGATATATAAATAATCAAATGTTCTATTTCAAATATATCTGCCAAATTTAATTTAATATTATCTGTTTTATGTATTATATAGAGAATAAAATATTTATTGATATTTTGCATTCCAAACTTGTATATTAGAAACAGATAATATCAAGCATTTCACTCAAATATGTATTTGTTTTTTAATATTATATCATATTATATATTTAGCTATTAATAAGAGAAATAAAAATTTTTTTAATAAATGAAACTATCTAGAGTAAATATTTTTTATTTTTTACATTCGTTCTAAGAAATATTTTTAAGAAATATTATAATATATTATAAGTAAAATTATAAATATTAAAAAATTAAATATAAATAATATATATATATTATTTATAATAATTTATAATAAATATAAATTTTAGAAATATTTAAATAAATATTTATATAAATATTACTTTAAAATGATCTTATATTTATTATTTGTATTTGCCGCATTTAAAATTTTATATTTTAAATCTCATAAAAAAATATATATTGCATAAAATATTGCATAAAATATTGAATTGCAAAGAATTAAATATTATTGCATAAATTTTATTTGTTGAAAATTACACTCAATATTCTATATAATATGCAAGATTCTATCCAGAAGAAATTCTAATTTCCTTGTTGATATGAAATCTTAATTGTGTCGCATTTAACTGAATCAATTACATCGGAATGAAATAATGAAAATAATCATGTTAAACGATACAGCAAAAAGCAAAATAATTATTTCGCGACGATTGCTCAACAACTTCGTTCCCATCATGAGGATTTTATCTCGCTTCATGTTCAATAAATTCATTATTGCGATGTTCAGTAATTATTCGCCAGTGAAACCATTTACCTACCACGTTGAACAGGAAAATGAAGCTTTTAAACTAGTCTATATATTCGGTCATGGAATTATTCCTTCTTTTGTTTAAATGAGTTGTACATTTTTCAAGGGAGAATATCTCTGTAATGCGATATTGTTAACATAATTATTAAAATATTCGAAAAAATTGAGAAGACGCAATAAATAGAAAATCGCATCAATCTTCTTTGTTTACCAACGAAGAGGACGCAATTTTTCATTCTTATATAATTAGAATTAACATGATACGAATATTTATTTTTTCAAAAATTTAAGCTGGAAATTCAGTGTCTAATTAAAAATGAAATTTATATTTATAATATAATTGTGTCACAATATTCATTTTTTTCTAATCGATATTGCCAAAATTTTCTGTGCGAAATAAAAGAATGTTGATGATATCAATTGGTCAAATTTTTGGAATATCGTCTAGTTAATGAAAAGAATGGTGAACATTTTTATTTAGAACTGAAACTGTTTTAGAAGAAATTTTCGATAAGAATCGTCTATAATAAGAAGCATAATAAGAAGTTATAACATATTCGAAACATATAATGCATACATAATAATTATTATATTATATATTGATATATGTTAAATTAATTAAAACATAAAAAAAAGAATAATATTAATTACACTACTTTATTTATAATCTAATTATTTCTTTTAATCTCTAAGTGAACGAAAGATTGTCAGAAATCAACTTATTTTTGTTTATGATTTGTTTTCGTTCATATTCATTTATATAAATTGACTTTTTTTAAGAGTTCTATTTTTTCATTTTATTTTGATACCACATATATATTTCAGAATGAAATTATATATTTCAAAAAAAAATATATTTGGAAAGAATTTGTTTACAAAATAAACGAAAGAATATTGCTATAATATAAAAACGGATATAAATGAAAAGTATCAAATGTTGAAAGGTTTTTCTTATTTCAATATAACTATAATTTATGCATTTTTAAGAAAACATTCGTAATATTTATTATAATTATTTATTATATTATAATTTATAATATTTATAATAATAATATAATATATTATTTATTATATTATAATTTAATTTATTTAATTAAGACATCAAGTGGAATACAAAATATATGGACATATATATTATTAAATTAATTAAAATAGTATAGTTCTAGATTAACGAAGTATTCTGATTTTTCATTTCTTAATGTTCGTAATTTTATAATATTACATTATAATTAACATGTACAATTATAATTACAACATGTATAAATTATATAAAATGATATATATAAAATGAATATATAAAATGAATCAATCATAACATAAGATAAAATATTAATATAAGATAAAAAATTTATCTTATACATGTTATTATATTTATAAGAAGTAATACTGTCAAAATAAAATTAAGATAAATTTATCTTACAATATTATATATTGTAAGATAATGTTAAATTTTTATAAATCGCATATTATTTAATTATATTCATTTATGAGCTAATTTTTCATTATATCATCTAATATTTATTTTATTATGCTAAACTACTAATTATTATGCTTAACTTTATATTAATATAAAGTTAATTCGTATAAAAAGGAAAAATAATATTCATCATTTTATCTTATATCGCTTTTCTATATAAATATCAAATTAATATATATTTATCAAATAAATTCATTATGCGATATACATAGCATGCATCATAAATTTTTAATTAATTCCATTAAACCACAAATATTCTCTAATGAACATAAAATGAAAAACTTAATTGTTCCACATGATGATAAGTTAAATTTTTAATCGCTAAAATATTACTTTTACATTCAACCGTGATATATGAATGTATTGAAGGTGAACAATACAAGCATTTGTGAATCGTATATATGTAACTGATAATCGCGTTGTGGTTCGGGCAATCTATTTTCCGGGTTTATGGTGCTATATTGAATTTTCAGTTATGTATACATACGCAAGTCAATCCTCTTGCATGGATATGCATAGGCACTATGCATAATTTGCGATGATAACGATATTACGTTCGTCCAACACCTAACAATGAACTATTTCCACTTATCAATCCGCAAATCATATTATTCATCTCGATGATGATCGACTGAACAAATTCCGGATTGGAAAATTTCGTTATAGCTATACATTATCCTTTTATTTATTTACTTTTTATTCTGGATAACGCGTGTTAATCGCTTCATAGGAAACTGAAATGAATTTTGATTTGTAAGATGGAATTATAGATTTTCATCAAATAATTATTTACGAAGTTTTTTTAAATTGATAATGTTGCCATTTGCTTGATTTACAAAAAAGATATATTAATATTACTTGAAAAATTTCAATTTGAATAATGAGCTTAAAAATTTTTAGAACAAAAGCAAAAAATTTTTAATATGATAGATTATACATTTGGTTTCTTACAATTGAAAATTGTTAATATATAATAATGTTATATAAATAAAGATTTGTAAATAAAGAATGCATAGAAAAAAAATATGATTTTTTAAATTAGTATTAATCATTATCGATTCGGTATTTTTGCTTGATTTTTAATATTATTAAGAAACCTTTATAAATAATAATAATAAAAATAAATTATTATTAAATAAATACTTATAAATGTATTTATGGAATATCTTTTCATTATCTTAGGATTTTAAAAACCAAAACAAAAGTTGATAAAAAAATCTAATTTATTAAGTTATAAATAATATAAATTTATCTTAGATGAAGTGAGATGAAGATATAAAAAACAATATGACGAAAATAAAGCTATTTTATATTTTACTTTATCTCTGTTTCGTTTCGTCCAATAAAAATTTTAATTGTTATATAATTTAATAAATAAACTTTAATTTTGGCATTAATTTTGTACTTATAATTTTTGTGTTTATTCTGAATTTTCTAAAATTAATTTTTCAAAAGTATCGACGAATATATTGACATTGTTTATATTCTTCATCGTAAATTCTATGAATATATATGTATGTTCTATATTAAAATTCTCCATTTAATAATTATTTTTTCAATAATATATTATTATTTAGTATAATAAACAAAATATACAATTTTCGTTATCATACATTTCTTTTAAATATTCTGAACGAAATTGAAAAAATATCGAACATTTTAGTGATATTTATACAATGATAATTAAAAATATTAATTAATAAGAACATAGTGATATTATAGAAATGTATAATATCGCAATATTACAGGTATATAATTTATACAATATTATATTATATTATATTATACAATATTACATATATAAGTAAAATTTATTATTAAATTCTTTCGAAATTTTTACGAATATTAAAAAAAAAGTAATATTAAAGTTATCTTATAATATAAATATAAAATTTATTATATTATATCTATTTTATTAAATTGTCTTGAAAATTAATGATTAAATTTTTAATGATTAAATATAAACTTTTTGATATCAAATCGTCTATTTTGCTTACAATATACAAAATATTAAATGTGCCAAATATAGCTATTTTGGTATCAAGATATCTGTAATAAAGATATTTTTAAGACAATTATTAACAAAAATCTTTTGCATCTTTATCTTTGACATAATATAACTTAATTTATCTTAACTTATTTTCTAATTAAATTCAGAATAAGAAAATTTGATATAATATTCATATTTATATTTAAAAATTCAAAAACAATTGATTTCAGGAAAAATGTTATAAAAGAATTAAAATTTCAAAGAAGAAATACAATCTTACTTATTTTTTATTTGTTAGGTTATTTTAAAATCAAAATTCGTTTTTTAATGGAAACCTATATTTTTATTGGCAGATTTGAAAATTAAAATTTATTTTATTTCATCAAAATAGTATTTCATTAATATAAAGATAGCTTCATATTTTTAAAATGTATTAATATAAAAAAGAATTATTATTGGCTTTGATACAATTTGTTACTTGATCTATTTGAAGATTAATTACATATAAAAAAAGAAATTTTTTTCAAATGAAAAGATTTCATTTATATATATAATATAAGCTAATCTTTTATCATTTTTTTATTCGATATTTTTAACAAATTATTAAAATGCTATAACTTTTAATGGTTTTGTTTAAAACTGATTGAATATCTGTAAAATCTTCTTTTATAAATATTAAATTTGTCTGTCATTGAACTTTTTCAATTAAAAAAATATTAATTCTTTAACAAAAAATAAATAAATCGACATTTTTTAAATATTTTCTCTTCAAAAATTGTAGAATCTGAATAAAATAATTGAAAAATTATTTCATAAATAGAGTGTATGTATACTATATTGTATTATCGATTGATTTTGTTTAATAATGGTAAAACAAGTGATTAATTATTGGATCAGAAATTATTGGATCATTGATTATAAGTCAAAAACATCATCTATCAAATAGTGCAACATGTAAAATATATTTAAACAAAAAAATGACAGTGGATATGCAGGAAACTTATAAATTTTTTTTTTATTTTGATACAAATTTCTTTTATTTCACTAGGATAATCTTTATATTTGACTGTATAATAGCTTGAATGATATTTTCTCAATTTCAAAAATTATATTTTATAATATAATTTACAATACAAATATATAGTAATCTATTTTGAATTACGTCGTAACAAATCAAATTACAAAAATGTATCGCGTCTTAAGAGAATTCTATTTAGATTGAATTGATTGAATTGATTAACTTCGCGTTAACGTTATTTATTCATATAAAAATATACAAATTTTGACATTAAGTATTATTTTTTAGAATTATTTTCTGTGATTAAAAAAACGTTTATTAAAATTTCTAATCGTGAAAAGAAAATTTTAAAATAGAAATAAAAAAAATAAATATTCTACAAATTTGAAATATTGAATATTTTAAATTAAAAATTTGAAACTTTAAATACTTTTATTTTATTTCAATTATTATTTCAAAATTTTATTTTGAAGTTATATATTAAATACTTAAATTTAAAATTAGAATCTTAATTTAAAATCTTACGAAAAATTCAATAAAAATTCAAAATTGAATAAATTTTTGAATATCGAAAGTTTATAAGTATCACAATACTTAATGTGACAATACACAATATTTAATATGATTGCTCAATTGGCTACTCAATTAGTAAGGATTAATTTGTAAAAAAATATAGAACTTCTTGACTTATTACAATAGATTTTAGAATTTAGATATTTATTTTAAAATTAAACTTTAGAATTTACGAATTATAAATGTTAGTTTTTATATCACGTGTTTATTGGATTTTCGAATTTTATTAATAGAAGATAGAGTTTACGGTAAAATCTAAAAAAAAAAAAATATTTCTATTGATCACTTTAAAAATGATAAAAATATCTTATTGATTTATTGATAATATTTACATATATCCATTGTTTTATCACATTATAAATTCATCGATAATTTTATTATATATATACATAATTTCACATAATTTTTTAATTAATTTATTCTTTAAAAATATAACAAAAACATTCAGTGCAAATATTTCAAATATAAATTATTTTTTAATATTTTTAATTAAAAACATTATTTAAATAAAATCTTTTGATTTGTTATTTAACAATTGATGTTCTAACTTTTTTGTTTTTTTTTAATCAATAAAATTAATGATGGAAATATTAAAATTCAATATTTTTAAATAGAATTAACAATGTAAAGATCGAAAATCAATTTATTGGGTCAAAAAGATCTTTTATGCAGTAGAAACGAAGAAATAGAAAGAATGAGGAATACGAATAAAAGCATAATCGAGAAACATCGATTCTTTTCACGTGAAATCCGATAAGAAAAGCGGAAAATCTGTTTTCCTTTGGAAATTTCTTCGTTCTTTCAACTCTCAGACTTTGTGATACGAGAAATTGTCTCGCATATGAAAACTTTCGACAAGTCTTTTATAGGAATATTTTTGAGAAAAGATCGAAGAGTTTTGTCCATTTTCTACTGTCTTTTCTTTTATTCTTTTTTTTTCTTTTTTTTTCTGTATTCTTTCACGAAACATTGTCAAAAAGCAATGTCTTTGTGTCAGAAAACAATGAAAGAAGGAAGAAAATCCGATAAAAGGAAAAAAAAAAATAAATAAAAATATATATATATATAAAAATATGAAATGTTAATTTTTAATCAATATTTTAACTTCTTTTTAGACAATTAAAAAATATAAATTTAAAATGATTGGAAAATATTAATATTTGTGATTTAATAAATGTCATATTTAGTATATAAATATAAAAATTTTTTTAGAGATATTTTATAGAATTTTAAAATCTATATTTAAGGATTATTTTATATATATATAAGATTTCGAGATTTTCATAAAATCGTTTCAACAATTTCACTTTTTGCCGAGATTCTACGATTTATCGGTACTCTCATGAAGAACAATTTTTTAATTCGTTTGAAACTGTCAAACGTTACTCAACACTGCCACATCAGTAAAATTGAATTATCATCATATTTTAACATGATTTCTACAATTAAATCATTTTCAGATTGAACAATTGAAATTAAAATAAATAAAATTGACGATGAAATGAGATCCAACTTAATGAATCAAATTTGTGACTAAAATTTTGCGTAATATAACATTTGCGACGTTCTAGATAAATAGAAATTGTTTGTAAGTTTATTTCTTACGAACGAATATTCATAGTAGATCCCAATCTAGCGAGACAAAACCTATGTTTAATGTGAAGCAAATTCATCGCGTAAATTGGAAGCTGTATTACATGTTATGTATGCTCCCAATAGGAATGTAATTGTATCACATATTCATGATGTGCTTGATTAATATTATCGCGACAATACTTCACGCATTGAAATTCACGCATTGGAATTTATGCGTTAAATAATAAGATTCAATAGGAAAATTGATCAAATTATAATTTTACGAATAGTTTTTTAATGATTGTATAATTTTATAATTTTGTAATTTTATTTATTTAAAAAATTTTTATCGCTTTTTTAGCATGATAATATGTGATAATTATAATAGTGATAATATTATCTTGATGAAATATATAATTTAACAATATTTTAAATATATATAAAAATAGTTGGATATCGTTTAGAAGGATTTTCAAAAAGATCCAAAATAATCTGGTAAAAATGTTCAGAAATTTTTGGAGATATTCAGAAATAAATATATAAAAATATATTCAAAAATATCCATAGACATTCAATTTATTTTTGTTGCGTTTGGATATATTTAGATATATTTGAAAATATTCAAAGATTCTCAGACATCGGAAATATTCATGAATTTTTGATAGCGTTCAAAAATATTCAAAATTATTAACAGTTATTATTGGTTTTTATTAAGAGAAAATTTTTTTTTAATAAAAAAAGAATTTTAGAAATATTTGTAATTTCGAATTCAAACTTTGCAATTCATATAAATTTCGAATTTGAGATTATATATTGAACACACGTTTTGTTCACGATTCCATTGGAATCTCACAATCGTTGCCGTTAAACATCTTTTTTTTTTATTATTATTATGTTTATAATTATGTCAGTTATTCAGAGAAAATATTTGTTCCAACGTAAGAAAGATTGTTCCAACGTAAAAAGGCTAGAATTTAATACTCTTTTTCCTCTGGCATACATCGCGGAATTCAATGTGATATACACAATTCTTCTTTTTGCGATAACTAGGTTAGGAATTTATATTTTTTTTCTTCATAAGTATGACTTATCTCTTATAATGATAATCTTTTAGTTCGCAAAAAAATTTAATATCAATTATTTAAATATTAATTCATTGCAGTTCGGCTAGGCTGAAAAGTTTAATAAATATAAATAGTCTCGATAAATTTTTAAATAGATCGATACATTGGAATATATTATGATTAGATATATATTATAATAATATAGCTTGAAATAATTATTACATTCAATAAGATTACATATTACATATTACATATTAAGATTATTATAATACATTATTAAATTTAATAAGATTAGTTTTTTAGTATTATTTTATGATTAGTTTATGATTTAATTAATAATAGACATAAATGATAAATTTTTTTTTGCAAAAAAAATATTTTTTCGAATTTAAAAGAAGTTAAAGGATTATTTGAATACATATATTTGATGAGAAATGCATACAATTTATATTTACAAATAATTTAATAATTTTAATAATTTTATTTAATAACTTTTTCAAATAGGAATAAAATAAAAGTTTTCGGAAATATGCTGATATTGATATAATTTAAATTATAATGTATAAAATCATATCACTTTTTTCTCATATATTAAAAAATTATCAGAAATTATGATATTTTTACTTACTAATGAGGATAAGATATTTGAAGGAATGTGAAAAGGATTTCATCCACGTATGTGTGTGTTTGCAACTTAGAGATAAATCATTGTGCTGCACAGCGAAGGCTAGATAAAATTTATTACCTTAATATATCATACAACTCTCTCAGAAGAGGATTCAATTCTACGTTTCTGGCTTAATTTTCCTTCTAACCTCTTCAATTTTAAATGTTTTAAATCGCAACGCCATAATCATTTTCTATTAATTTCTTTCTATGGTTAATGATTAAAAATCTGCACAATTAGTAATCTTGAAAATAACGAGATATATTTCTATCGGTATTTATAATTGCAAAAAAATGATAGAATTGTTATTGATCGAATAGACATTGCAATTTAAAAATATAAAAATAATCATTTCATGATTATTATTATAAGAGATTTAATAAATGTGAATTCTATATATTCTTATAAATTTTTATGAACTATTAATTTTTTTATATAAATCTTTTATTTCTAATAATAAATATTCTAGTCTAAAATATATTCCATTATATGAATGATCTTATTGATGAACTGGAAGAATGAAACGCTATTCTGCTTCAACTTCTTCCTCTATTCTGATATATTCTACATTCAGAACTTGAATCTTTGCTATAATATTAAAAGACTTGGAACGGAATTTCTTGTGGTTGCAAATAAAAGCCATTTTGATTTATTATGAAATTATGAAATATATTTTTATGATATATATTAAATCGAAGTGCAAATTTTTTTAATTATTGAATTATTAAATATTTTTTCATATTTTGTTCATTTTCGTGTGATATTTATCTTGATAAAAAATTAAATTACAAATTTTTAACAATTTTTTTACAATTTTACTTCCACAGAAAATTTCAATTCATCATTATCCTATATTTTTAATTATGTATTTTAAATAATTTTATATAATTCTATTTGGAAAAGTGAAAATAATTTATGATGAATAAAATAATAAATTGTCATTAAAAAATATGAAACAAATATTGATTATTACAACACAAAATTAACTTTGATTTAATTCATGACAAAAAATGTTAAAGTTCACTGATATTCATATGATCTGGAAATTTGCATCATGCTTTTGTTTCGCTAATTATACCGATAAATATATTTAACTAATAAAGTATTTATATATTAAAATATACATAAATGGAAGTATAAATTTATTGATACAATTATATATTAAATTATATGTACATTAAAAACTCTAATTATTCTAAAATATTGTAATAAATTAGATTTCAAATTTCTCATTTAGTTTGTATATATAATATGCTTAAATTATATAAATATAATTATATAATATATAATTATATAAATATGCTTAAACTATAGAAATATAAAATTCTTTAATAATTTTGTAAAATAGGTAAAATTTTTTTGAAAGTTTCTAAACAGAAATTATTTTCTTTAAGAATTGTATTAAATGTTTATTCATTTTTAACTATATATTTAAATTTAATTTATGTACTAAATAATTTAATTTAGTTTTTTAAAAACAATCTAATTAATAATATATGTTTTATATTATTATATATATATATATATATATATATATATATATATATATATATATATATATTCATATATATTATATATATATATATTATTTATTATACATAATATATTATATATATATTTTTATATATATTTAATAATTTAGTATCTTTACATATCACATGATATATTTGTTAGACGTATATTACTGCATTAAAAATATAATATAATATAAAAGGGTTAAAATAAATCTGATTAAAATTAATTATTCACTTGTTCATTTCCACTGTAATAAAATAAATTTTTTATTAATTCTCCGAATTAACTAATAAAAATATATTCTATAATGATGCAAATTTTCTTTTATTATTAATTATAAATTATTAATTACTATAATAATCATTATTATATTTTTTTATTAATTTTATCATCTTATTATTATATTAATCATTCGTTTTTTATTTATTATTAAACAACAACAACAACAATAATAATAATAATATAACAATAATTTATCATTATTAATTATATATAATTCTAATGCACAAAAAATGGATTTTTTCTTTTATTTTTTCATTTCCTGATTAAGAATTTTTTCTTCACTTTTTTTTATTTAATCTTCCAATTAAAAAATTGTAAATTAATTATTAGCTTACGAAAATTATTAAACGAAAATAAAATATTGTTTAAAATTTTGGAAATACTAATTTGTTGCTAAATATTGGTTTATTTGAATTTTTTCTTTATATAATCAATAACTACTATTATAAAAATTAATACCTCTGATCTTTTTTTAAAAGGATTGATTCCAGACGCTAAAACATAAAAATTGAATCACAAAAATTAAAGTTTATTTATATATATTATATATATAAATTGTAAATGTATTATAAGTAAGTTTAAGTTTGCGAAATAAAAAAGCTATAAAATTGAAGATTTATCTCTGTTAAATCGTATTCTTTTTCCGTATATATTAATGTACTATATACAATATATTCGCTTAAAAGATTAAAAAATATATCAAGAATAATCATTATATGTTTTGTGCAAACAAAAATAGAAATAGATTACGAAATACTATTGTATATTATATGTTTATACATATAAATATATATAATATATAAATGCTATTATATATTTATATATAAAAAATGATAAGTTTTTTAAAAAAAAAGTAAGTAAAATTTCATATCACAGATATTAAATCGCGAATTTGAAAATTGTTTTGCGATTTATATCCAAGATAGCATCCCTGAAAAGAAAACGATTTTACAATTCCAAGCGTGAACTGTAGAATAGATGTTACTAGGAATACACGTTTTTCAACGATTGATCACGTGCCTCGATTTTAGTCGATATGTGGACCGTGTCGGGAAATCGACGCATGTGTTGCACATAATGCAGAGCATACGAAACAGTATTGCATGATCATCGCCATTTCCGTAGGTAACACGTTTCAATACAATTTGCATACAGAAACAATTTCAATTTCCATCGTAAAGATGAATCCTCTCTCCTCTCGTGTGCTGCCAAGTAGTTTGATAATGACTTTCGACCGAGATTCCTGAATGGAACACTATCACTAATGCATTTTAAGATCGTTTCCCATGATGTGAGTGATAACATTTAATATGCGATTTATATTGAAGTTTACAAACTAGTCAATCATGACAACCACATTCTAAAGTTTAGTTATACGTCGTACATAGATTTAGTTATACGTCGACGTTTGATAAAACTATGGAAATTTGTTTATAAATTTTTTTATAGATTAGAACTAGTAATATTTTTTTAATTGTTTTTTAAAAATTGATTTATTGATATATATAAATAATAATGATGATGTAATACCGAGAAGTATGCTGTAACATAACAAATTTTAATTTTAATTTTTTAAATTAAAAAAAAAAGTCGAAAAGTTTTCAGATGATATATGTGCTTATTTTTGGTATAATTGTTAGTTTTATTAAATAATCACAAAAATTTGCATTACTTTTGTTTTTGTAAATTTTTTTCAATACTATGTTACGCTTATCTATGTATAAAATATTATTTCTTAATACATTTATTAGATTAATGCGCTTTATAAAATAAAATTTTATAAAAAGAAATTATATGAACATATGAGTATCAACTGTAAAGTTTCCTCTAAAAAAAGAATCACATGAGTATATATTCAAACCAATGTTTGGTTAATGAATATACATGTATATGTATATACATATTATGATTAATTATGATTATTAATTTTTTTAATTTTAATTTTAATTAATCTTTAGTCATAATATGATATTACATATATTGATTTAGAGATTGATTTATAAGATTTTCGGATAATACTTATTTTTATAAAAATATAATTAAAAATATCATTATTTTTATTTTCAACTTTTTTATTTTAAGCAAAAAATATTTAATATATATATAATATTTAAACTTTATTTTGTATTTATGTATATATGTTTAATGTGACAGGTTCAATATTTAATTGTTACGATACATTATAAATTATGTAATTTTATTTGAGATTTTCAGTTAATACACAATATATCTATATTTATGATTATATTTGATTTGTCACAAATAATGATCAATTAGATTCACATTCTTTTGCATAGTATTATATCCTGAAAATAAAATAAAAAAATATATAAAAAGAAATGTGAGAATATATTTTATTATATCATGTAGTATTGTTATTATATTATTATTTTACAAACATAAAAAACGTTATTTTATCGATAAATATATTAAGCAACAATTTGTATATGAAGATGTATTTGATTTACAATCCAGATATATACATCATTATAATATTTGTTGCAAATAGACTAATTATTTGAAATAATTCTTTAATTAGAAATGATAAAACATATATACTTTTACTTAATAATAATTTTATAGAAATTTCAATTATTGTATTTTATTAGTTTAATGTTATTACATGTATTTAATTATCTTTAAATTTCTCCCTTCAAATGTCAGGTATGAATTTCTTATAAATATTTCGTAATTCAAGAAATCAGGATATTCAAATTTAGAAACTGTCAATAATATCCAGTTATTTCAACTTAAACTTTGATACGCATAAATTTATTGATAATCAATGATAAATTCCAATTTCTTGAATCATATAATTATTTCACAACTATATTTGTATTTAATTTTATATATAAAAAAAATTATATCATATCATTTTTTAAATATCTATCATTAAATCGAAAACTAGATTAAGTATAAATCAATAAAAAATTTTCTCTATAATAGTAATCTGAAAATTACATTTTCATAACTTACTTAAGTTGGTGTTTCATTAAAAAAAATTTTTATTGAAGATAATTGCAATTCAATAAGATACAATAAGAGTTGTATATTTCATAATTGTTTAGAGCAGCAACGCAAAAATAGAAATATGCTCTTGGATATGTCGAAATGAGGTCAATTTATTTTGATCGTATATATGTATACATTATGTATTTTAATTGAGAAAATTTTATTGCTTCTTCTTTCTTAAGTTTTATCCACAATTTAAATTCGCGTAATTTTCTTTTATTTCCACATTTTTTCATTAACCTAATCAATTATATATTTTTAATATATATTATTTAATGAAGATTTATATAATTACTTTGATTTAATTCTTTTCATATTTAACTGTGACATTGAATGAAATTTATATTTCAAAGATATTATACATTAATCTTTTAATTTTCTATGAAAATATTTTTCAAACTTCTGAATACTGAATTTTTTTAGATTTCTTGAAACTGAAAAAAAAATTAAGATAAAAAAAGAATACTATAAAGATTAAATATTTGATTTTAGTATTCAATAAATGTAAATATATAAATGTGACGTGTCTCAAAATGATTCTTGATTTAAAAATATAAAATAAAATTTTCCATTTTTGATCATATTTAAAAATTCATACATGTGTTTAAATATAATCTGTTTCGTTTTCTCGATTTGGATAACTATATCTTTTCTTGTTTTTATTTCAAAAATGTAATTATTTTGTATAATTATAAAGAACTGGAAAGAATAAGAAATTTTAATAATATATTTATTTTAGTTTCTTATTAGTTTGCTATTTGATTTTTCCGAAGTTTATATAAAAAAAATTTTGTATTACATTTTCAATTTATTTTAAAGTTAATTATACCAAGCCAATTATTTCCAGATATTCTGTTTAATCATATAAATTTTATGTTCTTATGTATTATACTTTCATTTATTAAATCATTGTAACCGAAAGGGATATAAACCATAAATCATAAAGAATCCAACATGGCAGCAGATTAATTCTTGAGCGGATTAACTGTACGTTAACTTAACTATTCAGTCGACATTTATAGCACGTAAAATCTTATCTCGTTATTTAACACTGTCAAATAAAGACTATATTATACCTTCTATCGTCAAGTTTAATATGAAGCACTTTTCTTTAAATATGTTTTCTTTAAACGAAATTAGCTCGATTAATCCGAATATAGAAAGACGAAGAAGAAAATAAGGAAAGAGAAAGAAGATAGAGAAAATGAGTGGGTTCCCGAATTAAATCGCTTCCTAAATATTAAACAATCTTGCACCAATCGAGATATCAGAACAAGATGAACTTTAAATGATGAACTCGACTAGTTTGCCCAAGAAGAGAGCATTCGCTTCTTCATCTTCAGTAAAACGGTAATTGAAATTTCTCATCAACTTTCGCTTTACTTCTCAAATTTCAACACGAACGAACAGTTATTAAGAAACAGAAAGATCTGCACAAAGCTTTCTATCATCGTTAAGAAATAATTGTGAACGTTTTTGAAAAAAAGAATGACAATAACAATGTAACTTATTTTATTATTTAAATGCAATAAGGGATGAACTTCATGGATATTTTTTTGAATAATTTATTTCGTTTCGAATATCATGAAAATCATTTACTTAAATTGCAAACTGATTAAGAATTTTGCAATCCTTTTTCTGTTTATACAATGAAAACTTTATTTCCTGATTATTCGCAGTTGAAATTTTGAAATAAAGTAAATCATTTTATTTTATTTCTAATATTAATTAATTTAGAGTAATACTAATTAATCTTCGATTTAAAATTAAATATTTCATTTTGAGATGTATCTAAGAGTGCAAATTAACATTCTTTTTTTTTTTAATATAATGTTATAGTCGATATCAAAAAGATAAATTCAACGACTTATATCACAATTTTGAAGTAATTTTGAAAAAGAACGAACGAGAAAAACAATGTAAAAAAAAAAATAAAATGAAAATTATAATATTATCTATAATATGTTCAAAATGCTAACCATTTGTGTCAAAATATGTAAACACGAGTGTATGGTTGAATAGAATTTTCGCGATTCATAGTACAACATATATTTCAAATACGTTCTCTCATATCTTTAAATATTGTGATTATTTTACTATAAATAAACTATATTATAATTGATTTAAAAATTTCCAATAAAAAATAGTCTAGAAATTGATTTTAATCTAATAACTTTTTTTTAATTCTTTATTCCATAGGATTATACAGATATATAGTTCTTACTTATGATTATTTGTTAGGACTATGATATAGATCTTACTTGCACTTACAGATTCTCACAACGTTTAAAATCATAGCCGGAAAAGATAGTTTCTGACTAAGTAATAGAGTTAGATATACATTATATATACAAGATCTTTTTAGCCATCAATAGATTGGAAAAATTAAAAATGCAAAAATGATTGTTGTAAATTAATAATTATATCTGATATTCAGGATAATGCTAGTGAAAATCATGATGACATTTGGAACTGCCTAATAATAATAGTTGATCACTGCATGAACTAATAATATATAATCTAATCGAAACTTTATCTGGAAGATAATATTCTGTTTTTTAAAGAGAATTCTATTTGATTTTCTTATAGGGATATTTTTTTTTTATAATTCATAAATTTTTTAACTCTTATAAAGTGTAACGTTAAATTTTTGTATAAATCAAATTCTTCAAATATTTCAGATTTTTTTAGATTCGAACAAAATTATGCTACTAATAGTTAATATATATAAATATTTCGTGTGCAAGTTTGGATTAATTCCCATCATTTTTGAGTTTCTAATGACAATATTTTTATTGCGTTTCATTTAAATAGATTAGATTATGAATAATGATTATGAAATAATAAGGATATAGAAAATATGATATACAATCTAAAGTTATTAGTTTTAGTCTTTTCTTGATGGTTTATTTCTACTCTGTAAAATCAACTTTGGGTTATTGGTTAATAATTCATATATATTATCATGTATGTTATCAAGTGAATAATTCATACGCATGTATTCATTCGTATGTACGAGATATTGTATTCCTTTTTGTTTCATGTCAAGCAATTCCATGATGAATTATGTAAACATACGAACAAGGACATAAATTATTCCACACGTAAATATCTTCCATTTTGATAATGAGATGAATAAATGTTTTGGAAATAATTTCATAGTGACTTGAATTCTCTCTCTTAATAATGAAATATATTGAATATTTTGTATACAAAATCTATTCGATGATGCAATTATGTGATTATGAGTAAAAAAAAAATGAATGATTGTTTTAATTAAATACAAGTATTCAATAAGGAAAAAATTATGATATTTGAATATCGAATATTTTTTATTATTTTGACTTAAATTACGTAGGATAGAATATATAGCCAATTTTTTTTTAATTTTTCCACATCTTTAAACATTTACTATTTTTATTCGAAAATTATGAAAATTTGATAATCATTAATAGATGCTAAATTTATACTTTATACGACAAAAAAATGTAAAACATGATTTACAATTTAATTAAAAAAAAATGATTTAAATAAAAATTATTAATATTATAATATAATATTTATTTTTTATTATATATATAATATATAATAATATTAATATTAATTAATATTATAAATATTTAATGAATTTTATTAAATATGAAAAATATTAAATTATAATATTTCAATGAGAATGCAAGTTAACAAAAAAGTTAAAAGAAATTAACAAGTGTTAAAAGAAATTCCATTCAAATCTATAAAAAGATAATCGATATAATACATCGATGTTCATCTATAAAATTATATTATATATTTATTTGTACTTTATTTTTGTTATTCTTTTTGTTTTTTTTTTTGTTTTAGATATTTTATGATGATGATTCTTTATATCATTAAAAAATTTTCGATCTATGAAAAATATTCTCAGAGTAGTTATATAAAGTTAATCTTCTCGTGAAACGTGTAAAATTCATCTTCGAATAAAAATTAGCAAATATAATGTTTTAGATTGATATAAAATATTGAATTTTTGTCTTTAGATGTGTTATCGCCGTAACTGGGTTAACTTCGTCGCGATGGACTCGTTAGGCGTCGGGGCGATGGATTATTAGAGAGCTGTCTCACACGTATGTACAAGTATAGTGTCCAACAGTCGCAGAACGATTTTACTCGATTTACATTTAATTGACTATGACTTGTTCTGCCTGAGAGTTTGTACGCTGTAATGCGCGTTAGCCAGGAAGAAAATGGCTCATGTCGACTCTTTTCCTGGCTAATTGGGAGTGTCTTAATTCTAAGTGAATGGCATGCCGGTGTCCAATGATACTGCCAGTAGCATCTGATTCGCAATATGGGGCAAGGTCGGTGAATTTCATGCCCAGCAGATGTCTTGTATATAAGCCGCGGATGATAATACGCGTACGTCCTTGTAAATCTAAACAAACCTCCGGGTGTTTTGATATGCTTTGTCAGTGGCCTTGATGACGATTATGGTTTTTGTTTAGATCTATCAATGGCTCGCTGTCGTGAGAACGGGAAGGATCTTGACAGAGACCTTCCCGAACGATCGTTTGTTTACTCGTCTGTTTATTCGAGAGAATGCTCACGAACATACCGCCCGCCTTGAACCACTCGTGTTCAATTCCTCCATGCTACTGGGAGCAAATCCGCAGAGTCGGCTATTCGTGATGTTGTCAAGATGGCGCTGGATTCTCTACGGCAGAATGCTGATCTTGATCACTGAGAGTGCCACTGCTTCGCACTGATATTACCCATGCTATTTGGTCCTGGATGCATCACCACGATGCGGCCCAACCTCCATCGTAGCGGCGGTAGGTTCTTTTTCTTGAGCATGACCATCGCATCTACTCCAAAGGTCTTCGGTACCGAGTCCTTCCATTTGGACCATTGTTGGTGCAGATAGTCGTGCCATCTCTTTCAGAATTGTTGTTGGAGTGCCTGAAGCAGCTGAAACCAAAATAGGCGACTGATCTTGACGTCGGTGACGTCAGGATAAGTTATGTCGGTTAACAAACTCTCAGTAAGTGTCCAGGCGTCAAAGGATCAAGATCTCTGGGATCCGAAAACATAAGATACAATGGCCGAGAATTTAGGCAATTCTCGACCCGAATTAGCACGATGCAGTTCCTTATACGTGAGACGCATCTCTGTCCAATCATGCGCAAAAGGTATCGCTTGGCTCATTTAATCGCATCATTTAATCTTCCCACAATCCATTGAAAAGTGGTGCATGTGGAGGAATAGATCGTCACTCAATATCCTCTGCGAATGCGTGAAGATAGATGGACTTCTCGTTCTTTTAGAGAAATTCGCAAATTAGACTCAGCTCATTACACGCGCCCATGAAGTTGGTCCCATTATCCGAACAAATCTCTCGACATCGACCCCGACGTGCGAAAAACCTACTCAGACAATTCAAAAACGATTCCATGATGAGATCCCTGGTCACCTCCAAGTGGACCGCCAAGTACACAAACACACACAGATAGGCCTTGGTTGTGCTCTTACTCCTTCATAAGGAACGGCCCGACGTAGTCCACACCCGTGCTAAAAAAGGATGCTTGAATTCGTATTCTTGATGCTGGTAGTTGACCAGATAGCTTGTGTTCTTGGGTTCCGCCCA
Organism: Apis florea; assembly: GCF_048593485.1. Taxonomy (NCBI): domain Eukaryota; kingdom Metazoa; phylum Arthropoda; class Insecta; order Hymenoptera; family Apidae; genus Apis; species Apis florea. The sequence goes on along the minus strand of NW_028256553.1, from coordinate 5,847,921 downwards.
CTTGCACCGTATACATTTGTGAAGCATGTCCTGTATCGCTAGATCACGCCAATCCCTTCCTTGACTTTAGGTCCGCGATCTTCCTTGCGAACGTGTGTGCTTGAAATCATCCCAAGATGACACTCTCCGTGAGGTCAATCTCAATTTTAGTGAGAGGATGATTCGAGTAGATTGTTCAATTTGCTAGAGGTTGTGCAGGTTGTTGCCCAGAAAGTCGTGCACAAATTACGCGATAAAACCTCAAACAATGGGCGATAATTCTGATTAATTCTGATTAATTCTGATTGCGCATAATTTGTGGGAGGCCTTGAACTCCGAGTCTCGTTTGGTTGTAATAGTTATACAGACTGGAGCCCGTCCCTTGGGAGTCCCTAGTTTCCCCGGTACTGACTGTGCATGAAATCATTCGTTATGATTCCGCCACAACCAGTAGGGAGAGAGTATTCCACCAAAGATGCGAATATTGTAAGGTGGATGATCTCATCTCTCGCAATAAGAGATCGGCAGAATTCTTTCCCGAGGGAACGTGGCGCTAGTTACTCGCGAATTCGGCTGGATCTGCATGACGCGATTTGCAACAAATGTTTTTCAGGCTTGGATGACCCCTTATTCACGTGAGAGTGATGGTACAGTTAGTCCAGTACGTTCTCGAACTCAATGCAAGAGGACATATGCACCTTCCCCACCAACTCCGACAATAGCAAGGTCCCACACAACTAGAGACGTGGCAAGCTAATCGTTTTGAGTGGAGCGATGCGTGATTTTGCACAGAGTAAACGGACCACGACTCCCGAAACATCGACAACGCGTAAATAGACGCATGCGCCATAGGCTTTCTCCGAGGCATCGCAGAAAGCATGTAGTTCCATAGTGGAGTCGTTGCCCAACGCATACCGAGGAATGGCAATGTGTCTCAAGGATCCGAAATCTGCTAAATAATCCCCGAATTGAGTGTAAATATCTTGAGACACTGATTTGTCCCACGACATCCCCAGTTTCCAGAGCGCCTGAAATAGTATCTTCGCGGGAAGAATTACGTGACCCACTAACCCAAGAGGATCGAATATTCTCCAGGTTTCTGACTGGTCCGCTTCGAGTTGCTAGTGGGTCATTTAATTCGATAATTAACTGACCTGGAGCTGGTTCCCAGCGCAGATGAGCGTACGAGGATCCTTCTCAGGTTGGGAGCCCACGACTATGGACTCACCCGTAGCACTCCTGACAATTGAGAGTTCGTTCGAGACCCATTTTAGCAAGTTCAAACTCGATGCTATAGAAGCGCCTGCAAATCTCTTTTGATCACGATAGCCTCTTCTACAGTATCTGCTTTCCTCAAGAGATCATCCACAAAAAAAATCACGCAGTATCGTCTCACTATCCGCTGGATTCGCAGCGATGCAGGCATTAATCGCGAAAGACTTGAATTGACAACGTGCGAATATGTGATTTGAAGAACGCAGAAACCGAAGCAACTTTAGTTAGGACTTAGAACACTGCTCAATGAAACCCTCCAAGTCCCTAAAGGTGGGACGACCCAGTTCGGTCGCGTACCGTTCCCACTGTTCAAACGCTCGCGGATGTAATTTTACTTTCAATAAATATGTGAACACTCTGTCCCAGCTCTCGACCCATTCCCTCAACGATCTCAACGATCAGATATGGTTGGAAAAGTTGTCTATTAGCTATCGCATAGCCGATACTGAATCCGCAGGCGTTTAATCCAATTAAACTTGTCAGATGATGATTGACTCGTTCGTTACTATCTTCGTAATGATCGCGCAACCGCCCCCATACAGCTGTGCAGTTCTCTTCTGACATCTCTAACTATGTCAAGGCACGAAATGCCTCACTCTTCTTCGGCGAACTTGAGGTAGTGAAAGCTCTCCATGTCGGAGAGCGAGTCATTGCGTTTAACCATTGACTCCAAGCTATTTGCGAAAAAAAACCCGCTCACCGAGTTTGCCGCTGAAAGTGGGCAGTGGAATCGGAGGTAACCGATGGCATGCTGTTGTCACGGGTAATGGTGTGAACGTGCTCGTGGGCGAGAGCGAAGAGCGACGTTGACCGGACGCAAGTGATCATGGACCTCACTGATTAGCTCGTCGAATATTGTCTTAAAATCTTCGCGAAATCGGAGATAAACTTCCTCATCCGCCGTGTTCGAGGATCTCGATTCGATCCTGCAAAGTCTCGAATCTCTGGATGAGCATCATGATTCGATTCAGCCGTTTCACAAGGACGTTGGCCAAACTTGAGTGTGTATCATAAAAAGTCTTAAACCTTATCAGACGCAATTTGAGCCGTCTGCGTTCCTCTATCAATTTGCGCAACTCCTCGTTTGGCTGTGCCATGGCTGACTCGAAGTGAGATTTGAAAAATTCTTGATTCACCGGACGTAGATAGGATTGAAGATGGGTATCGCCTGCTCAATCTTCGCTGTTGGAACCTGGCTGTAGGTCGAAATCCGATGTCCGTGATCTCGAGTTTCTTCAGAAACTGGTTTCCTCGACATTGTTGGATCCGCCGAGGATGAATGTCTTCCGGAAGTCAATTCGGAAATCCGGTTCGAAAAACCAAATTATCGCTGTAGCCGAGTTAACTTCTCGGTGGATCATTAGGCGTCGGACGATGGATTATTAGAGAACTATATCTTACACGTATGTACAAGTATCGTGTCCGAGCATAGTCGCAGCACGATTTCACTCAATTTACCAATTGATTACGACTTGCTCAATACGAGAGTTTGTATATAGTGAGTATTAGCCAGGAAGAAAGTAATTCAGGTCGACTCTCTTTCTGGCTAATTGTGTCCTAATTCTAAGTGGGGCATGTCGGTGACCAATAACATTGCCGGCAATGCCTGATTCGTAATATGGGTCAAGGTCGGTGAATTTCACGCCCGGCAGATATTTTGTATACAAGCCGTAGATGATAGCACATACGCGTACGCCTGGTAGACCTAACAAAGAGCTTTGGGTGTTTCAGTATGCTTTGTCGCTGGCCTTGACGGCGATTATAGTTTTTGTTTAGGTCTACCAACGACTTGCTGCCATGGGAACTGGAAGGACTTTCCCGAACGACCTGTTTATTGTGCGCGAGAACGTTCACGAACAAGATCTTTTATAATTCTTAATTTTTTCTGTTAAAAACATATTATGCATCATGCTATCAGTGATAACATTAATAGAATTGTCATTATATACAAGTTTTTTTTTTACAATAATTCATTTATTTTTATTCGAGAAAAATTTTGTTGAAAATTTATTCACGCTTTTCACGCTATATAGTTATTAGAGATTTAGAGAAACGTATGATCGTTTTACTAATTCATAATTATTTACTAATTAATACATCGATAATATCACTGTGTCAAAGAAAGTAAATACATCAAATATAAAACAATAAAATTATTTTTTAATTATTTTTATTATAAGTTTTGAGGGTTTTAAATAACAAATAAAAAGAAAAATAACAAAAAGTTTAATCTATTCGATAAAAATTCGATGAATTATAAAATAATTTGTTTTATTTGTACTGTGAATCTAATTCTAATTGAATTAGCAATTTTGTAAGTACATATATACACGCAATATAATAAAAAAATATAATAAAAAATATTGATAGAATTATAGATAGAAAATAAACAGAAAAACCTACTTTCTAGTTTTCTATAAGATTATTTGCCATCAATTATTGAATAATTATGATAATAGAAATGTCTACATTCACGGATAATTCCGTGGCGAAATTTCCAAGAAGTTTTCCAGAGATTCCAAAAGTCTGATTAAGTAAAGTAAAGATTAAGATCTTGTAAACTCGACTTCGAAATTGTCATTTTAGAACTTGGCAGTGTAAGACTTCTGTAAAAGTTCTCGGAGAACTTATATCATCAAAGTGACGATCTCAATCAAATCTTATAATTCAGTGATTTTTTAACAAGAAATTTATTACAATGTTACTAATGTATTTACAATATCACACATCATCATATTAAAATAAAGTTAATAACATAATTTTTTATTTATTATTTTATAAAAATTTATTTATTATTTTATAAGAATTTTATAAAAATTTTTAAATTAAAAATTGGAATTAAAATATTCTTTTTTTATAAAGATAAATGATTCATTTTTTATAAATGAACTTAAAAAAATTTTGCTGTAAAATATTATGTTTATATTTCTTATTATCATTGTGTGATTCGATTAAATAAAAAGATACTCTTGTTTCAAGTCATTAATAATTGATTTATTTATTTAAGCATTTAAGAAATGCAATATTTCTATATTTAGTATTTGTGTAGTTCATGTAATATGATCATTTATAAAATAATTAACCAAATATAAAAATTGAATTATTTTTTTTATTATGGTTTTTTCTAAAAAATTAAATTATAAACTATCAAAATATATAATAATATAATTATTATTGTAATTTCAAATATATTTATTTATTTTCAAAAAATTTTAGTAATTATTAATAATTTATAAAATTTTCTTATTTGTATTTATTATTTGTAGTTTCTCTTTATAAAAGTTGAATTATAAATAATATAATTTATATTTCAGAAAAAGGATTTTTTTACATTATTTTATTTTTAATAGAATTAAATTTTTTAACAAAATATTTGTTACTTATAATTGATGTAAGTATTTCTTTAAAAAATGACTATATCTAATGAAATTATAAACTTATTTTTGGAATTGTAAAAAAATATATTTTTATTAATAATTAATTATTGTTTAATATTATTTTGATTCATCTAGAATAAATTCATATATAATAATTGTATAATCTATCTCACAATAAACATAAATATATAAATACGAGGAGAAATGTAAAAACGCGAATTTCCGTAGTTTATATTCAAGCTATTTCAAGAATCAATATCTCATACATATGCAATGTATGAAGAGCGCGAGTTTCACGTTTAAAAAATTCGTAATTGACCGATTTTCTGTTACTAATTAGAGATCATTGGAGGAATCTTTGTTTTGCTATTGTAAATAAGTAAAGAGATTGAAATGGAAAAATTCATAATTGCAACTATTAGTTTTAATTCTTTGATTAGTGGAGATGAAGTCTTCTTGTTTAAACAAATGAATGGTCGGATGAATTTTTTTATATAGATTTGTAATATAGATTGTAAATTTATTAATAACATTAAAACATTGCTTCAAAAGTTGTGCAATTCAATTTTTATATGTTTGCGATTTAGTTGTATTTAATTGAACAAAAATTTGATGGAAAATAACTTTTTAATTTATGTAACAAATTTCTGAATAATAATAAAATTTAAAAATATATGCTTACTTCATATTGAAATAAATTTCACGATAAATTATAAATAGATCCAATGAAAAAAAAAACTATTAAGAAAGAATATTATTAAAAAAAAAAGTAAATTAAAGAAGAAACGCTACATATTACGAATAATTATTTCATATTTTAATTTCGAATTGACATATCTTCATTATTTATAAGAAAAATATTTTAAGATTTCTACGATAAGATATAATTTATTAGTAATAATTTTTCATAGATTGCCTGTTTTGAGATATATAATACTACAAATAAAAAATTCTTTTTTCTTAAATAAATTAGATAATTGTATAAAATTTAAGATTTGGCAACTGAACACAAGTTTCTCACTTTTGTTTTTCCCATCATATGGCCAATTTCTTTATAAATATTCACTATCTTATATCATATACTATTTTAATAATTAGGAAATCATTTGAGACTATTAAACCATTTGTTATTTTTAATCATAATTTATTTCTAACAAAAATTTCTATAAAATCGATAATTATAAAAACTCAATATGATCATCAGCCATTGTTCATCAATAATTCTAAATTTCTACTTAGAATTTAATTACATTCTATCTATTTAACTTTATTCACGCCATATTCAATTTCATTAAAATCAAATTCCTATTATAAATTATTCGATAAAAATAACGATGAGATAATTATCTTCGACGATCTTTTTAAGTCATGGTTATTTTAACAAATATAGTAGAACCTCCATTATTCAAATAGGGAAACAAAATTATTTAGATAATTTTTGGATTACATAGACTTTCCTTAGATGAATTATTTTATATTTTAAGAAAAATAATACGTTTATTTTTAACTAAATTAAGATAATGATAAAAAATTCTTATTATTATTATAAAATTAGGAATGTATCTTTTCAGAATTGACAAATTGCATAAATTGTTTATTACCTAAGGAAATATATACTTTGCAAATAATTTTCTATTTTATTTTTTGATTTATTGGTTTTTAGTGCCAATGATTGTGAATTTTCTAATATTACAAGTTTTTAGCAATTTTAAACCACATTTATCGTCATTTTTAATTTTTTAAGTATTTCCAATTTCGCTTGAAAAATTAAACAAAGTGAAAAAAACAATGAAGAATTTTCCAGATTAATGTTGTTTTCCTTCATTTCATATATGTAAAAACTAAATGCTGAAAAGAATTGATTTAAACCGTTTTAAATATATAAATCTCGTTGACGAATTTATATATAAATGACGAATTATGTATAAATTAAATTTATGTATAAATTAATTAATTAATTGTAATTTTTCGATGTAACAATTTAAATATCACGATGAATTCATTAATATCAAGAATTTAACAATGCATGTATAACCAACAGGAGAGAGATTAGTAAAGAAAGATTAGTAAAAAGAAAAAAAAAAGAGAGAGAGAGAAAGAAATAATGATCGAAGTGCTCATAAAGCCAGCAGAATATGCACACCATATGTACTTGAAGACAATTAAAAATGTATTAACTTCTTGTCGATTGTATAAACGAATAAAGATCTCTGCAAAAATAAACAAAATTATGCAATAATTTCATGTTGTTTGACATTTATTTAAATGAATATATTCTAGTTTTAAGATATTTAATGTAGTAATGTATTTAATTACTAATTACTCAAAATTGGTAAAAATGGGGTCAAATCAATTAATAAATATTAATATATGCATTATAAGAAGAAAAATATATGATATTAATATATTAATAATTTTATTAAAAAAAATATACATAATTAATAATAAATTGCAGATTCTTATATATATATAGTATTTTTTTTTTCATTTCATATAAATAACAAATAACAAGATGTTTGAGATATATAAGATATGCAAAAATTGACGAAGTAGTTTTTTAAGTAAAAATAAAATAAAATTATAGATATGAGCAAAGTATATTCATAAAAGATTATAGATAAAATTGTAAATGTTCATAAAAGATAACTCAAAGAATAGAAAACATAATGATTTTCAAATTCAATATTGAACAGTATTTCACTTTATATAAATCGTAGAGAAAAAACTACGACATTGGAGATTACAGATCTTTCTTTAAATGGCCAATGAAATCATTGTGATTAATTAATTAAAATAATTAAATTTGAACGAGATCAATAAAATAAAAATTTATTTTAAGCAAAACATTTAAGATAATTTTTGAATTTATTTAATTTTAATGTACTATTAATAAAATTATTATAAACAATGCTTTTTAGAAGTTTTTTTATTAAAACAATTTAAATTAAAACTTGATTAAACTATATTAAAATCAAAACTTTGAACTTTTTTATAACTCCAAAAAATAGTAACTTTTAATCAATAAATGAAAAATATTTAAAAGTACGAAGATATTTCCCTATATTTATGTCAGTATGACTTTTGTTTCTTGAGATAATACTATATAAAAAAAAGAATAATTTTTAATGATTTATGATTTATAATTTTATCGCTTAATTTTTATTACCATATCATCAATAATGAATTCTAAATTCCAGACAAATAAATAGACACGATTTTTGAAAGAACATAATATGCATTTCTAAGAAAAAATGTAAATCATTAGATTTATAATCTGTGCATTGTAAACATTTTATATAATAAACATTTTATATAAATAATTTAGATATTTATATTTCAGTTTTATACTATAATCTTTTATAATATCGGAATGAAAAAAAAGTGATTTCAATAATACTTTTATTTTATTTCTTTTATTTTTTAAATGGATCTTAACGATATTTCACAATTTTTATATAAAAATTAAAATTTTATTTCTACTATTATTTCTGACATTGGAATTAATGATATAAAATGTATAGAAACTTAAATTTATTTAATTTAACATTTTTAAATTTAAATAATACAAATAATAAATTTATATGTATAGTATATATATTAGTATATGTTATATGTATAGTATATATATAGTATATATATTAACAATAATACAAATAATAATAAATATATGTTATTGTGTATATATATATGTATTATTATTAATAAATAATGTTATTTATATTATAAATATATTTCTTTAAGGTTCTCTATATTTCTTTCTTTATAAATTTTTTCATATATTATCAAAGATAATTTATAATTTATAGGAAATTGAATTGCAAATTTTACAAAAATTTAATTCAAGTTTCATTTTAGATATTATTATAAAATTTTTAATTTTCTATTACCCATATTTCTAAAATATTTTAATGAAATTTCTAAATAAATAAATAAACTGATTTAATTAAAACATCGAAAAAAGATTATTTTTCGTTGAAAAGAATACAATAATTGCCTACATATAAAAAGAATTTATTAAGGTATAAAGGTATCTTATTAAAAGGTATCTTATTAAAATAATGAAATTTCCTTAGAAATATTTCTTTAGAAATATAAATATTCAATTACTTAATTAAAAAATTAAATTAAATAAATTAAATAAATAATTAAATTAATAAATTAAATAAATTAAATAAATAATTAAATTAATAAATTAAATAATATTTAATCATTTCACATTTATCCGAAGTATATCATGTAAAATTTGATACAAAATTTTATTAAAAATATATCATGGAATATTGAATTTATCAAGATTAAAATTTAAACATAACAAAATGTATAACTCAAAAGTTATTGTATAACTCATAAATGTATAACTCATAAAGTTGAATTAAATTTTTAAAGAAAAAAGAAAAAAAATAAAAAAGAAAGAAATTTTTTTTAAGCCAGTTATGTTTTACAAATAAGAATTACAAATAAATTTTTTTATTTATATTCATACACTTTTTCTCTCACAGTTAAGCTTAACATAACAATTACATAATCATAATTATAATAAATGTAAAACAATATAAAATATAATAAACATAATAAAGTCATGCTTAGAATTTATGTATTAATTAGAAATAATCGATTTGTCAAATTTTAGTCTCCGCGTTTAATTATCGAAAAAAACTTTTCTTAAGTGAGAATAAACTATTCAACGGTTCAACTTTTTTTATGAGAATCCCAATGTTTAGTAACCTTTTTTAATACATTTTTATCTTTGCACTTTCAACATATGACATTAAAATGGATTCGAATATAAAATATTAAACTTACAAATTAAATAGAAAAATAATTTTTATATAATCGAACATTTTTTTTTTTTTAGTATTTGTTATGCTTAAAATGCTTGAACTTATCATGTGATAATTCATAATTATTAATTCATACTTTGTTAAGTTTTGTATATTAGAATTTGCTCGGATATTAAACTTTTTTCTCCCGAAGATTTTTATTTTTATTTTATTGTTGATAACTATTAAACAAATGAATCACTTCTCATTCATTGTTCAAGATTTCTACAAAAGATTCGAAATTAGAGAATAAGCATGTTACTGAAGGTAGATTAATTCAAATTGATAAATTCGTGAAATTTTGACTTAGAGAAAAAAAAGAATTGATTATGAAAATATCATTTAAATAAGGGAAGCTAATTATTCTTTTGTTTCGATGATTTGTAAATAGTGATTGACCTAAGATGATCAATCAACGATTCGAAAATAATAAAATCATAAATCGCACTGAGTTTCGAAAAAACATGCTAATATAATATACAGAAATATAATAAACAATTGCTCATTTGCAATTATTCGTTACAAAAAAAAATATAATTTAATATTTCTGTTATTGTAATAATATAATAATTTTATGTAAATTACAAGTAATAAAGACAAAATAGTTAATAAATTAATTCTCTAAATACAGATTATTTATTTTTATTTATTTATATTTATTTTTTATTCATTTTTATTTAATCAATAATTAATTAAATTATATTTAAATAGTAAATTTATTTGATATGACCGTATTAATATATTTTTCATTAGTTTATTATATTTTATATAATATATTTTATATTGTTATATTTTAGTTTATTATAGTTTATTATAAAAAAAAATTAAATTTGATTTTTTAATGATTTTTGTTATTACTGACGAACTTCAAGAATTATAAATTAACATTTATTTAGCTTATTAATTTTTAGTAAAATAAATACTGTTTCGAATAATAACAACAATAATAATAAGATAAAGAAGAAAAAGAAATAATAGAAACGAAGAAAAAAAATAAGCATTCTAGCTTTGAAGAATTTTGTATTTTAGAAGTTTTGAGAATTTTGAAATCTCATCAAGTTTTAAATTAGCAAATTTATAAATTAAATTTTTATTTATTTTTATTATTTACATATATAAAAATTTTATTACTCTATAATTATAATATTAAAGTATTGCAAAAAATAAATGCCAACGAATATCTACCATCTACTATCTAATAGTCGTGTAAATCATATTACGACAAGAACTGTTCTAAGATATGCGATATATTATTCAAAACAACAATTTATATAAGATATCTGGCAAAACCATAAATGAACCATGTCATATGCAAGCCTCAAAGAATAAGGAAGATTTATTTACATCAAATTTTCTCACGCGTTTCGAAATGAAATTCAAGTATGTAATTTCGAATCCGAATTTTGTTCCACGCGGTTAATTCATTTTTTTTTTTGGAATCGAAAAAAAGTCCATTATTTCTGAAAATATCTTTGTCTCATTTTTAAAAGAAATTATTAGGAATGAATCATTCGTATTAATCGATATTATATATGGCATAATATTTTATGTAAATATTTATTAAAAAAAATTTTTCTATATTTATATATGAAAATGAGTGAAAAATTATCCGAAATTTTATTTAATTAATATTTTCAGAAAGAATAAATAGATCATTTTTTATAATTGCTTAATTTTTCAATATGCTTTGTCCATCTGTCATCATTAACTTTCATATTTCTCATTAAAATGTTTGAACTGCGAGCTACGAATACATTACTGTTTTCACCTTTTCATCAGATATGAATCTTCGTTTCTGGAGCTCCTTTTGTGAGACAAAACATCATGATAGTCCGATAAGGCGAGATCAGGATTATAGAGAAGATACTTCACTCCAAAACAAAGTTTCTGAAGAACGTCGACAATATGAACAACGATATGGATATGCATTGTCATGCAACAATAATGCTACTCTTCTTTCATACAAAACAGCCATGTTTTTCATGAAAGTGATTAGACATCTTGTACGAAAAAAACACTGATAAATAGTTAACAAAAGTTTTATTATAATCAGAATGCGAATTATTTTTGACTCACTTTCGTAATTTTTCTTTAATTCTGATAAAATCATAGAACGATTCAAGAATATGAATATTGATTAAATATTTAAGATTTATATTAGATTATATATAAGATTTGTCATGAAAATTATCGCTGAAATTTGTACTAATTAAACTGATTATTTCCGTGAGATGTACGCATATAGAGAATAGTAAACACTTATTTATGATTTGGTATTATATATATTATAATATTTTGAATAATTATTCGTATATATTAAAAATTTAATTTGGTATTCTTTATATTAAATTTTATGAAAGAATAATTTTGTTAAATTTTTTTTTCGTTTCTTATTTATTCGATAAATAATCAAAAATATGAAAAAAATGAAGTAAAAATTCTTGATGAAATTATTTTAGTAATTGATTCAATTACAATTAATGCATAATAAATTTTAAAATAGGAGAATTATTTGAATTCATATACTTTTGTAATTGTATAATATTATATTGTTATATAATAAATATAAAATTTATGTAAATAACATCGAAGAAAAAATTATTTTAAAATAATTTTTTATCAAGTAAATATAGTTTTGCAATTGTACATATTGTTATAATAAATTTATATTTATTATTAATATTAATTTTTTGTTATTAATATCAAAATTTTCAATTAAAATCAAAACTTAATGAATCGATACATTTTTGCAAACTTAGTAAAATAATACTCAAAATAATATAAATAATCCATTTAACTTGATTATCTAAATATCTCTCTTATTTTATTATTTTGTGGAAAAAATTTTATTTAATTCAAAAAGGCAAATATCGTGATATTGGCAGTTAATAAAGTTTTATTAGAGTTATTTTTTTCAAGATTTTAAGAACAATCAATATTTTTTTAATATATATAATAAAAAATTACGTGTATTTCTTATCGCTATATGATAACTGAAGTTAAAGTAAATGTAATGACTTATATCAATATGATTCTAGAGTTAAATTGGTTTGTGAGATTGAATATAAAAAATTTATAAAAATTGAATATGAAATATAAAAATATTGTGTTAGAAAGATTAAGAAAAAAATTTATTTTAACATATACAAAAAGATTGATTTCTTTTTTAAGTTTTAAAACAAAAAAAATTCAGCTTTGTTTCAGGTTGATTTAAATATATATATATATATACAAAGTTTTATTAAAATCGGCACATATCAATCATTGATGTTTTTCATAATGTTTATTTTTTTCTTGCTGAAATTTTTCATTCATTAAAGTGTATATGAAATCTTTTCTTTATTAAAATTTTTCTTATTATTATTGTATAATATATCAAATTATTTTTTCTAATATTTAAATTTTAATTTTATTACAATAAATATTATAATATTAAGATTTGAAATTAATATTTAAAGGAAATCTAAATTTTAATCATTGATCCAGAATATTATCAAAAAAAAATCTAAAATATTTAAAATATTTTATGAAATAGATTTTAAGATTATTTTAATTTTAATATAATTTTTTTTATTTTCTAACATTTCATTTCATTCAAAATTCATTTAAATGAAAATATATTAAATTTTTATATTTATATTTTTATATTTATATTTTATCATAATGAGCGATGAATAAAACATTAAATGTTACTTATTAAAAAAAATTTTTTTAAATATTTATACCCTAAATTTTTTATTTATATCATCCTAAAATCATATATTAATTTGATATTTGCTATTATTATTACATTCTCAATCTAAATTCATTTATGTGTCATCTAGCCTATTCGTTCGTGTTAATTATTTTTTGATATGTATATCTGTATAATATCTGTTTTATTAAACTGTGTCAAAAATCTTTATAAATTAATCTAGATAATAGGACCGTTTGCATCGAAATGACTTTATACAATTTTTCAAGATAGATATATTTAAACGTGAAAAATATGCTAGAAATGAAAATTTCCTAGATATTAAGACATTCTCTATACTTGTATAAAGATTATCAAGAAAAAATATGTAAAATTGTAACATAATTAAAACAAAAGATTTTATAGTATAAAACGGCTTGATATTATGATGGGTTGTCCTATTGTTAAAATGCATCTGATTCTGTAGTTCTAAATGTAAATGCAAAAGCGTTCATAACAATGCTTTGCGTCACCAAAACGATGTGGCAGCTACGAGAGAAACGAGAGAAAGGTAGGTGGATTTGATGTGAAAAGCTTTAACGAGATACAAACTCGGATCGTCATGGGTGGATGTTAACTTTCACCTATTTAACTATTTAGAATGCCTTATTTTGTATTCAACGTGTTAAACTACTTAACTCGGGTTGATGCTGGCGCAACATGTTAATATATATCTTGCGATTTTATATTAACACCCTATATATATATATATATATATATATATATATATATATATATATATTCTTGAAATATTATTCCATCTAGAGAGCAAACATAAAAATTGGTACATTATATATATATATATATATATTCTTGAAATATTATTCCATCTAGAGAACAAACATAAAAATTGGTACACAAAAATATCGATTAAGTTTTATTTATTTGTTACTAATTGTATGTTATAAACAATTTAAGTTTGTGAAATGACATGGAAATAGAGTAATGATAGTATAACGAAGAAAAAATTTCGTTCTATTTCCGTTGTATTTTATTAAACAAAAATTATATTTATAACTTAATAAATAAATTATAATTAAAATTTTTGTATATCAAGTTTTATGTTTATTTTGGCCTTTGATTTTCTAAACGTATCCCATATATTAATATTCTGCATAATTATTAAATATATTTATTATTTTTATATCTATCTACATCAGTTGGTTATAAGTCGTTGAAATATAGTGAATGTTTGATGAATTGATTATATCATTCATTTTAACTGATATATCGTGATACGTTAAATGATACGTTATATATTCTTTATGCAATATTTTTTAATTATTTTCAAATTTGTAAGAATTCTTTAACATATTTTATTATTTCATTTTTTAAAATATTTTTTAAATATTCTTAAATCTTTATAAAAATTATAAAAATACTAAATAAAATGGATACTTTTATGGGAAGAGATTCGTTTAAGAAATTATCAAATTACAATATAATTAAAAAGTGGCTAAAAACATCAAACGTAAGTTAATATAATTATAATATATTATAATTATAATAAATCAAATATATTAGTATACTTGTTTTTTAAAAGTCAAAAAATTATCTGAATGTATAATATAATATAATTTTCTAGAAGTTTTATGTTCCATATATTCTAAAGAAAATATAAATATATTCTAATAATCGGTTTTTTTGTTTATTTCTCATTTCTCCTAAAAATTTTAAATATATTAGAATATTTATATATTAAATATTCTCTTCAATTTCAAAAAATTATTCTTTTCATGTAAAATGCAATTTCACCATTTTCAAATATATTTTATTTAACATTGAACATTGTTTTATTATTCTATTATTTATTGTATTTGTATATGTAATTAATAATTTAATTAATAATGTTTATAATATAACTAATTTTTAGTTTAGAAAATATTAACTACGAGATAATTCAATTAAATTATTTTACAAAAAGAATTCTAGTAGAAGAATTAAATAAGAAGTTATACTACTTATTCATTATCACTTTCTATTTATTTTATTCTTAAATGAATAAAATTATAATTTCTCAAATCATTTTCATTTTCAATTCTTTTATTTTCCATTTTTTGTATCTCATTTCAAATCAATTGACATGAAATAATTTTTAATCATAAGCACGAATTCTGCTTTTCTAAGAAGCACCTCAAAATAATTAAATGGAATTATGAGCAATTCAAAAGTAATATCAATTATTAAATATAACTCAACTTAAATATATTTAACATCAATAAATTATCATCAAATTATACTTCATGGCATATATTTTAATGTACTTATTATATCAAAGCAACTATTTATTTTTGTAACTTTTTCAATAACACATAACAGCAGTCAACTTTTTTAAAAATTAATATTTTATTCTTTCCAATGAAAATAAATAGATTACTGTATTGTGTTGTTTTAAAATATAAAGACTAAAAAATAAAAATTATAAATATAAAGAATAAAAATTAAAAAATAAAGAATAAAAATAAAGTATTGTTAAAATCCAATCGATTTTGATTATTGTAAAAAGGATATCTAAATTGAATAAAATATGAAAATCTAATTGTTATTAAACAAAAATGCTATTTGAACTGAATATTATTTTTCGAAGAATTTTATTTTTCATTGTTATAAAGCTATATACTTAATCATATTGTGAATAATGAATTTAGTAATGATTGCTTAATTTCTATTAAATTCTGAATTGTTTCTAATTATTTTCTGCTGTCTTTAATTAACTGATTTATTGTGTTGATTGATTAAACTTTTTTGATTTCTAATTTCTATTTCTAAATAAATCCTGACTTTCTGTTGAGAGAATCCTAATTCTCTCTCCTGCAATTATTTTCTAAAAATGCAACTAAAGAGAAACGAGGAATTAATATGCTGCCCTCAAGTTCTTAAGGCCTTCGCATAAGTGTCAAATCACTTGTGATCATTTCTCTGATAGTCGATCACGAAACACATTTGACATGCATAATTTATGAAGTGGTCATTGCTATTGTATTTTTAAAATAAAATAAATCAAAACTCCATCCATTCATAAATTATTAGAAATTGAAATCCAAAATTATTAAGAGTAATGAAGTTATTGAAAAAATGAAATTTGAGCTATCAAGTTTCAATTGAGCTTTATATACGTTTATAAATCAATTCTTAGTCCTTAACAGTATATTCAAAAAGATGTGATTCAAAAAATTTCAATATTCCTAAAAATATTTAATTTAGTAATTACATTTTATTTAATTCAGATACATATGTAACATACTCAAATTCATTACTTTCAAAAAAGAATAAAGATAAATGAGAATTTTAATTTTCAATTTTTTCAAGTGGATTAATTCAAACACATATAGTCACATTATAAATCAACAAATTTTGAAAAAATTGATCTTAATTTATAATCTAACTATTGAATTAATTATCAGAATGAAATGTCTATTTTCCGCATTTAGCATGTGACTATCCTATATACAGAACGACCTAATAAAAATTACAATGCCATTGGATATGAATAAATTAATCTTTGCTCTGATTATCAGATGTATTGTTCTTTTTAAGTTTTTCTTTTTGTTTTTCTTTTTAGGATTGTTTTGTTTTCTATTTTTTTTTTCGATTGAGATTTATTCAAGTTAAATAAATTAATTTTATATAAAGAAAATTCAATGAACTTGATACGTTTTAATATTATTTTATTAATTATATTTTAATTGAATTCTATATTATAATTTGTAATTGTTGGAATTAAAATAAAGATATAATTTAGCGAGAAATTAGATATAACAATCGCTAAGATCATTCGTTAATAGAATTACATATTATAATTATAAACTTGTCGGATTAAAAAGTGCAATTTTAAGAGAAATGAAAATATACAATAATTATAATCGTACAATATTTAAAATAATAGATAGAAGTTCTCAATCAGAAAGTAATTTCTTCATAACACTTGAAAATATAATTCATATATAGATCTATAAATATTAATAATATTAAGATAAAATTAATGTTATATTTTGGCAATATGAATCTTATTTATTTAATTTGAAATATCATGTTCTCAAATGTTTTTTAAATTTTAAATGAAGTTAAGATTCTTTTAATCTTTCTTTTTGTATTAAAATACAAAATATTTTCTATAATATACATAAATTCATAAATAATATAAATAATAATATATACATAAATAATAATTTAATAATGTAAATAATGTATAATATAAATAACATAAATATGTAACTAGTAAGATTGAAAATAAAAAATCATAACTTAAAGAAATATAAATAGATATAATATTATTATGATAGAAATAATGTTTTCAATAGAATTTTCATTTAATAGAAAGTAAGAGAAAATAGTATTATGTAATAGAAAATAATAAAATTTTCTATAAAATTATATATTTTATATTATATTTTAAATTTTTTTTAAACTCTTACTTTTTCATTCATATAATTACTTATTTATTATTATTGAAATTTCAGCAAATGCCAATTTTTTAAATATTATTTTAGATCTTATCTCAAAGAAAAATTAAAAATTAATTCAAATTTGAATGAATATAAATTAGAAATCAAGTTAGTTGATTTTAAATGATCTAGAAAAGAACTATCATTTCATTAAATAGTAATTTTAATTTAAGTGAATTGAAAAATATTATTAACTCTTTTTTTGTTTTATATATTATTCTCCAAAGAAACCATATTCATTTTGACTTGCATTATTTTTACGTTTGTATTATTTTAAAACGATTATTTCAAAGAATTGTAATTAAAATTAAAATTATAAAATATCTGTTTAATAAATAATGTTTATGTTCGAATATTACATAATAAAATTCTTGTTACAATATATATGATATTCATTTAATTTATAAATGTTAGATATTTATATTTTATTTATATTTTAATCGATGTCATCATCCAATCTATTTTATCTTAATATGATTAAATCTTATTCTAATTTTATAATCCAATTTCAGATATATTTAATCTTTGGAAAAATCTGAAAAATACAAATAAATTTTTAAAATATATTTTAATTTTTTAGAATCTATTAAAAATTAAGTTAATGTAGTGCATCATTAATTTACAATGTTTTGAATGTTTAAATACATGAATATAAAAATAATATAGTATATATATATATATATATATATATATATAAAGAAAAGTCATTATAATATATATAAAAAAAAGAAAAAATAAATTGAAAAGAGAAATTGCGAATATGAGAAAGAGAAAAAAAAAGAGATAAAAGAAAGAGTGGATTAGATAAATATATGATGCGAGAGATAACCATAATATTATTTTTTGTTTATATAATATAATAATTATATAATTATAATAATTTTAGAGGAAAGGCAAAAAAAAACAGGAAAAGTTAATATTCAAATATAAAAATAATATAGTATATATATAAAGAAAAGTCATTATAATATATATAAAAAAAAGAAAAAATAAATTGAAAAGAGAAATTGCGAATATGAGAAAGAGAAAAAAAAAGAGATAAAAGAAAGAGTGGATTAGATAAATATATGATGCGAGAGATAACCATAATATTATTTTTTGTTTATATAATATAATAATTATATAATTATAATAATTTTGGAGGAAAGGCAAAAAAAAAAAAACAGGAAAAGTTAATATTCAAAGAGAGAAAATAAATTTCAATAAATTCTACATCATTGTTTTATTTCAATATATTCTATTTTAATTATAATATAATAACAATTGATTTTTTATTTGTTTATTCCTAAATATATACATGTGCAATCATTCCAATTTTCTAAAGATTAATAATTAAGGCTATAAATAATAAATATATATAATAAATCCGAATTGATAAATCCCAGAAATATCAAAGATATCACAGACATGATATATCAGAGACATAAATCGAATACACTAGAGAATGAGTACAGTTAAGTAACTAGTAGAATGCAAATTTAGACTAGTGCGGTTTACTGAATAAGATCCTCTTCGAATTTTCAGGAAAGCGGATCTCATCGCGAAAAGGAAACTCCAATGGAACAGAACAAATAGTTCAACTCAAGTGTCCATTCATGATGCATGACAATAGTTACAATGCGAGATAGAGAACAAAGGACATCAATAAGTACGCGCCGTGTTACTTAGGAGCTATTTTCATATTGAAAAATATTTCTCTATAAAAGTGAGAAACAAATTGCGTAATAGAATATATAAATCACAATGAATAATTATTATTCAATACAATTTATTAAATTAAAAATGTAGAAGTGAAACAATATAATATGTAAGTATATATTAAAAATAAAAATCAGAACTGACTTATATATTAAGCGGTTTAGTAGGCTAAATTTTATTTTTCAATAGTTTAGATTTCCACAATTTAGATTTCTAACAATAATTACGAATGAATGCAATTCCATATTATTTCAGATTTTCAAACAATTACTCGAGAAACTAAAATATATAATAATATAATAGGTTATTTCGATGAGTCAGACTTATAACAAATTTAAGTGTCACATACGATTATCAAAAAAGATTTTTGCTTTTTTTCCATACTATCATTTATTAACATCGGACTAAAATTTGGAAAGATCGTTATCATAATTGCATGATTTGAGGAAAACTTGGAGACCTCGTGATTCAAGAGAAATAATTGTTAATTGAAGTAATTGGAAATGATTTACAATAGAAAGAATTAAGTGATTGTGAATGAATCGTATTTCATGTGTTTAGGTGTTTTCGAAACTTTTTCTGTGCTTTAATTTTGATATTGATGTGATTTATTTAGATTATATAAAATTAAAATAAATGGTGCATTCTATTGTTGGTTTTTATATAAGGAAAAGATAGAAAAATTAAGAGAAGATATTTCAACACCGAACATAATTTCTTTTTTTTTTTTATTTATTTTATTAGAATATTCTTATTTTATATATTGGGTATAAGAGTATAAATATGTTGACATCAAATTGTACAGAATAGAAAGAATGTTTTATCGTAGTTGATATAATATGAATTCTATAGTTTCCGATCAATGAAAACTTATTAAAAACTTCTTATAAAATTGATCTTGAGATTCAAGGTCAATCTTTTTTTAAACAAATTGTTTTCCATTCATTACAAAAACTGAATTTAATTATACAAAAGGAACCATATGGTAATCTAATCATTTCCTTAAAAAATAATAAAAACTAATATTTTATTCTGATTGAATAAAATTCAGTTTTTACATTTCAATAAATATGAAATTGTTTATATGAGATTACTTTAATATAATTTAATTTACTGGAGTTGTAGAGTAAATAAGCTAAAAGTCAAAATAATTAATTTCTTTCAATTTTTGAAATTATTTTTAATGTTGAAATCTTTGAACACTTTAAAATTAATTTTATTTTTTAATTAATCATAATTACTAATTATAAATACTACTAAATAATTATGTTATAATAACATATATAATATTTACAATTATATATCATTTTCAATAACATTATTTTAGATTTTAAAAATATAAGAAATAATAGTATTATGAATTTTGATAATATTATGAATATTTGGGTTTTCAATTTTCAATAATATTTTACGTAAATCTTAATATTTTAACATTCTAAAGGTATAAAAAATATTTCAAAATAATAAAAATATTATTTCTAAATTCTTTTAATTTAATTTACAATATTAATATTTTTAAATAAAATATGATATTTTAAAATAAAAATGATTTTTTAAAATAAAAAATCAATAGTTTTTAGTTTTTAAGATTTATTATTATTAAATTATGTATTCTATATCAAATAAACATATGTGAATTTCTCCTGAAATAATAATAAATGAGATATTATAAATAATAACAATGAGATTAAAATCAACACAGTGTAAAAAAAAAAGATTATATATTCTGAAATTATCCTTATATTACAATATGTATAATATATTATATATATGTTTAATTATCTAATCATGTCATGAATTGAAGATATATTTTACTCGATCTAACAATAGAGAGGTGATCTTTTAAATTAATAATATTAATTATGATTATTAATTAATTTTATCATAATTAAAAATTGTATTCCTAATTACTAAATAACACTGATTGTTAATATTTGTCGCTATCATTAAGATGATGAATAATAAACGCAATAATGCAAACTCACAAAAGTCTCCACGATCGTGCATCAATTCTCAATACTAATTATTGTCGCTAGATAGTTTCAAAATCATCATACTCTCCTTAACGTTATTGCTTGTGTTATCGAATATTGGACAGAATAAATAAATGTCGTCCGATATTTATCCCATATCTATGCTTTCTTTTTAAATACTTTTCATTTTTTTTTTAATTTTCAACAAAATAGTTAGAATTTGAATAATTTTGTATCTACAATTCTGTATATTATTAATACTCTGTATTATTGTATATTATTAATTAAAGCCAATTTGTTTTCATCCGTTATCAAATTATAATTTTGAAAATTTTAATCTCGTATAAATCAAAGTTCGAATTTATATCATATAAAATTTATCGCAATTAAGATTACTATTTTAAAGAAAGATTTAATAGTATGTAACTGATTTATGTTATATATAAATTAAGATAGAAATTATATCATTTAGACTAAACATAATAGATATAGATATTACAAAATGGGAATGAACGTAATGATGTTATTCTTTCAAAAATAAATTTTTGCAACGCTAAGCATAATTATAGAAGTTATAATCATAACAAATAAAAATACAATACAAAATAAAAATCAGTTAGTGTATAAAATTAGTTTTAAGGAGATAAAGTTATATTTGAAATCAAGCCGGTAGCCATATCCATCGTTTCCAAAATTGTGCATCGTCTGCAACAACTGAAGTAGAGTCAGATGATTCACCTTGCGTCAATGATGTCAGGATAAGTTAAGTTAGTTATTGAACTTCCAATTAAGGAGTGTTCAGAAGTTAATGGATTAAGATTCTTGGGATCGAACAAGATAGAATATAATGATCGAGAATTCATACAAGCCTCTACTGAAGTCAACATGATGTACAATTCCTCAAGCGTGAGATGCATTTTCCCTATTGGACGTAGTATGTGTCGCTTAGCCGATTAACAAAAGCCATCGAAATGTGATGGTATAAATCGCATTCAAAACCTTCTGCGATTGCGAAGTCATAAATCGATTGTTGATTTTCCCTAAGAAACTCGCGGATTCGTTGTAATTCATTTCGCCCGAAGTTAGTTCCATTGTCTGAATAGATCTCCCAACATCGACCCTGACGCGAAGAAATCTGCTCAAACAGTTTAAAAAAGAGTCTATTGTGAGGTCTTTGGTTAACTCTTTATCGTGATCTTACTCCGCGTCTACTTCTTAACGAGAAACGGCCCGACGTAATCCACGCTTGTACTATAAAAAGATGCTTGAACTCGGACTCTAGATGCAAGTAGCTGGTCCATCAGATAATTTGTATCCCTAGGTTCTGCCTTGTTGCATCATATGCATTTATGCAGCACGCCTCATATAGTGCTCCTAGCCGCAAGTGGCCAATATTGTCTTCGGATTGATGACGGATCGCACCCGGCGTACAACAGACGCTCGTGCTCGCAGCACACAATGAATTTAGTAATGAACTCTCCTCTCGGTAATACAATAAGATATCGTTGGTTATATGGCATATCCACTCGGCCAAGTCTTCTTCTCCTAAGAAGTTCTTGATTGTCAAGGGATTTAGACCGCAATGCGCTAGATCGTGCCAAACTCCTGCACTTATATTCACGATTTCCTGTTTAAATATGTGATTGTAGACACCCCAAGATAGCGTTCTTCGCGAGATCGACTTCGGACCTACTGAGAAAGTGACTCGGTTGACTCTTCGATTTTGCAAGAGTTTGCGAAAATTGTCGATTAGAAAGTGGCGCTCGACAGAATTTTAAACAATATGCGATGACTTGTATTAGACGCGTGTAATTATGGAAGGCTTTTAATTTCGGATCTCGTTGCATCGTTACAGTCATATAAATTGGAGCCCATTCTTCGGGTAATTCTTTTGATAATGGTTGTGTGCGGAGTCATTTATCGCGATCCCGAAACAACTAGTGGAGATCATTTCACCAAAGATGCGCGTCTTATAAGGCAAATGGTCTTCGCGATAGAAGATCAGCAGGATTTTCTTCGGAGGGAATGTGATGCCATTTATCTCGAGAATTCATCTATATTTGCGATATGCGAATGTTGGCGACAAATGTTTTCCAGCGATTCGGGTAATCTTTTATCCAAGCAAGCGTGATCAGTCGAATAGGTTTCGTTCGCAAATGTATATGGGAAGATGTCTATACCTTACTTGCCAATTCTGATAGCATAAAGCTCCATATAATTCCAAACATGGCAAACTAATTGTTTTAAGGGGAACAACATGCAATTTTGCACATAGTAAACGATTCGGAAACTCGCAAATATATGCAGGCACTCTAGATTTTTTCTGAAACGTCGCAAAATCCATATAATTCCACTATAGAGCCGTTGCTTATATGGATCACGGAATGGTAATTTGTTTCAATGACTTAAAATCAGATAAATACTCCTTGAATTCAGTATAAATAGTTTGGGGCACTGATTCGTTCATGGCACAACTGCTAGAGTTTCTAGAGTAGCTTCGCAGAGAGAACTACAGGACCTAAGAATCAAACGAAAAAGATCGAATATTCTCGCAGTTTCTGAAAGAATAGTCCGCTTCGTAATTTTACTAGTTAGAGGACCGTTTATCTCAATCAATAATTAAATGATCCAGTGTTGATTCCCAAGGTAGACCAAGCATTCTAGAATTCTTTTCGAGTTGAGAGCCCACGACTATAAACTTGCCCGTATTCTTGACAATTGGAAGCCTATTTTTCGAATTTTAATCCAGAGGATTGCAGGAATGCATCTATTTCTTTCTCGATTGCATTTGTCTCTTCCACGGTCTTCAGTATTCTGAGGACTTGGATATTTTCGCGATATAAGAGTATAAGAGTATGATGTCTAACGTGACATTGCCTACACGAATCGTTGCTGCACGCCTTAGCGTTGTGTCCGGAGGCAATTAAAACAGATCTTCAACTTTTTGATACGAGCGATTCGATTATCGATTGCGAGAGTTTTAACTCCTTTCCATTATCACGAATTTGACTCGTGATAAAGATTTCGGCCCAAACATGAATAGCATGAATGGAACTCGTAAACTGAATCAGATCAAACCTAAACATCACGAATGAGACTCGTGGAATGAATTTTTCCAATCGAGATTTAATTTTTACTAGTACGCCACGAGAAGATCATGATTCTTATAATCTACGTTGCAAAATAAACGCTAATTATTTTGTATTTTAATTTTTGAAGTAAAATTTAATAATTTTATTTTTAATAAATCCTTACAAAATGCAAGATATGAAATATTTACATAGAAGCAATGATAATGAATTCAGTGATAATGATGTGTTTGTACTAATAAGAAAGCGTCTAAAGCATTTAATTATAGATAAGAGTAAAGAGGAAAATATTATACAATCATCTATACTCTGGATTGGGCAGAAAGTGAAAAACACATCAATAATTTGATATTGAAATATTCTGATATTCACGGTATAAAAGCATCTGTTTCAAATAATTTAAGCGAGGATTATTAGAGCTATTTTCTCTTATATTTGATAATAAATTTTAGGAAATACTTGTTACCGAAATAAATCGCTTCATATGTCAGACAATGCATGACGAACAGAAAAAACGGAAAGTGGACGATATTTGGTATCCTATTACGTTAGATGAAATGAAAGCCTACTATACACTGTGTATTTTGATGGTTCAAATAAAAAAATCAAGTATTCAAATGTATTAGTCTAAAAGAGCAGTAGTAGAAACGCCAATATTTATAAAAATAATAAGTCTTTTAAAAGATTTCGATAAATTTCCACATTTTTACATTTTTCTAATAATGAAACTGCTGAGGAATTATATTATATATAAATTGTTATTTATAAAATATAATTTTGAAATTGTTATTTATTAAAATATAATAGATTTATAATATATATATGTATAAAAGCAAAAAGAATTATTGATTATGTCCACAAAAGCTGTATCGCTAACGCCAATATTTATAAAAATAATGAGTCTTTTAAAAGATTTCGACAAATTTCCATATTTTTACATTTTTCTAATAATGAAACTGCTGACAGGAATTATATTATATATAAATTGTTATTTATAAAATATAGTTTTGAAATTGTTATTTGTCATTTATTAAAAAATAATTTATAATATTTATAATATATTATACATATAATATACATATAATATATATATTTTATACATATAATATATATATGTATAAAAGCAAAAAGAATTATTATTTATGTGCAAAAGCTGTATCGCATAAAGCAAATAACTATATCACATTTTTTTCTATATTTATATTTCGATTCGTATTTCATCTGACTTTGAGCATCACTTTTGTCTGTTTACCGCATGTTGAGTTCTATCACTTAGACGTAAATGGTACAGGAAGGGGATAAACTCCTCACACCGTGCGATTGTATGATTCGAGGAACATAAAGAGCATACTGGTTTCTCAGCAGTCAGTTCTTGAACGCAATCTTTGAATCTGATTTCATTGACTTCGATGCAACTGTAATACCCTCGATAAAAACTTGTACCCCTATTCGATTTGGAGATTGTTTAAAATTTTCTAATAACCCAGCTCAGACACATGCCTCATATATTCGCGAATGTAATTTTGTTTCAACAAATGAATATCCCAGTGATCAACAGGTTCCCCTAACGATTTCAAGGATCTGATATTATTGGAGAAATCGTCTATTAATTGGCGTAAGACAGATGCTATTGAAATCATCATATCTTCGTATTGTTCATGCAATAACTTCCTCGCAGTCATGTAGTTATCGTCTGACATTGCTAATGATCTTAATACTCGAGAGGTCTTACTCTTTAAAGCGAACTTTAGGTAATGAAATCTCTCAATGTTAGTGAGAGACTCATTGCGGTTTACCATAGATTCAAAGCTGTCATGAAAGATCTATTCGCCAAGTTCACCGTGAAAACTCAGCAAGGAAATTGGCGGTAACCGAAGTGGAACTGTTGTCTCGGATACCGGTGTTGATGTATTCGCGAGCCTAACTGTGGAGACTGCGATACGCGTGCACGTTGGAAGTAATCACGGATTTCACCGATAAAATCGAAATACATTGTTTCAAAGTTTTCGACACTGATGATACGCTTCTTCATCCGTAGTATTTGATACTAATACTTCTATACGATCTTGCAAGACTTCGAATCTCTCGATCAATATTATGTTTCGATTCAGTTCCTGAAGGGAGCCAGTTTTTCCATGCATATCGTAATAATTTTTGAATTTATTAGGTTAAACTTGAGCCGACCTTAACTAATTTCCTTAACTTATCATTCAAATGTGCCATGTTTAACACGAAAGGAGACTCAATTCTTGACTCATATAGATAGGATTGAAAATGGATATCGCCTTATCAGTCTTCATTACTGGAACTTGGCCGTTTGAATGTTGAATGTTAAATGTTATCCTCCAGATAAGGTAAATAGCTCTCTCTCTCTCTCTCTCTCTCTCTCTCTCTCTCTCTCTCTCTCTCTCTCTGATGGGATATACACTTGCAGTTTGAGTCTTCACAATAACTGCTTTCTTCAGGACCCTTGTCGTTGATTGAATTCACCAAGGATCAATGTTCGCCAAAAATCCGACTCGAAAGACCAATGTTCGTGCTCGAAGCAATGTTCTTCTTGTTAACGTTCTTCACTTGTAGACCACCTAACTGCTGAGCGTTGACTATTAGAGAACAGTGTCTCTCAGAATTATGATATCGTGTCCGACGAAGGAAGCATAATCTATAAGAACTAACCAATTGTTGGTGTACGACGTGATCGTCATGAGAATCTATTTTGAAGTGAAGAAGTAGTCATCTTCAATTGAATTCCTTTCTGGCTAATTGAGAGTGTCCTAGTTCTTGGTGGGGCATGCCAATGACTAATAACATCGCAGGTAGTGCCCGCTTTGCAACATGGTTCAAGGACAAAGAAATTCCACGCCTGGACGGTAACTTGTGCACAAAGATTACACGATAAACAAACAAGTGTCTTTTCTTTCCCAAACAAGATTGGTGCTAACACGCAAAGTCAACGGTATTATTTGAGAATCGACTCAGGTATGCGAAAAATTTTCAATTCCGAGAATTTGACCATATTAATTAATGTTTATTAAATTTATTTTGGCAATTTTTGAATTTATGATCAACATTTCCAGGAGTTATATTTCTTCCTAAATTTACGCGATTTCATATAATATCATTTTGCATCTTATGTATATATTTTTATGATTTTATTTAATCAATGCATCATTAATATATATGTTTGATTGAAACATAATAAAGAAATTAATAATGATGGAAAAAAATTTTTAACGTTATGTTTATTTAACTTTGTTTGATACGATAAGATAATAATGTTTTAATTGGAATAATTAATTGGAATAATTAAAATGATAATAAATAATAATGAAATACTAAAAAATTGTTAAATTTATTAGTAAAGATTTTTTTAAATATATTAAATTCTTTTTAATTTTAAAACAGATATAAATACAGATTTTAATATTTAAATAAAAGTAATTAAATGAAGAAAACAAAAAATTAAATTATAAATTAATTAGAAATTGATTAGAAATTAAAAATTTAATTTGATAATCATTTATACAAAGAGAAAAATTTAGAAAGTTCAGATTTTCATAATACTTTAATATATTATAATTAACAACGAAAGAAATAAAAAATTTGATAAATTCCAAGATATGACTATTTTAACCATATTTTTTACAATTTTTCTATTTTTCTAAACTTTATAATTTTTAGTTCTAAAAAAAAAATCACATAAAAATTAAAAATTAAAAAAAAATTATATGAAATGTAAATCTTGTAAATGTAAATGTAAAAATGTTTTTCATATATAATTTTTTAATTTTTTAGGAATTTTTTTCTACAATTCTTACAATAAACGTTTTAAACTTTTTTTAATAATTTTTTTAATAATTTTAAAGAAAAAGAATAATCGAAAGAAACAAAACAAAATATGTTATAAAATAGGTTAGGTTCCTATTCTTCTTGGAGCATATTGATTTAAATCAACTTATAACTTTATTGCCCATTAAAAGTATTGATTCCAAGTGATTGAAAATAATTGAAACTTTGAATATTAGAATTTAATAGTATAATATTTTATATTTCATTCAACGTTGAATGTATTTAACGTACGTCTGATAAATTAATAAATATGATTTTAAAAACGTGGCGAATAAAAGAAAATTTCATTAAATTCATGATATAGATAAATATTTGATATTTGATCTTTTTTTTTTAAATAGAGATATGTATTATTTAATCTCCAACATAATTTTATATCATTTATTTATGCAATTATTTTGCCTATTTCATTGTAATAGAATTATATTTTATTTTTTATTATATTTATTATATTTATTGTTGTTATTAAAATGTTTTCGATTTTTTGTTACTCTTTACGATTATTGTATTATATAGTAATAATTATATTGTAATTGTATTTTAATAAAAGATTTTATAAACAAATTATTATCCAAAAAATCTCTATTGCATTTGCACAAAAATTCTAATTGCAATTAAATATCCAAGACATATTTTATTGATAAATATAATATCGACAATCATGAAATGATTAAGAAAAGTATACATATAAAAAAAACATTGCAATAATTAATAATTAATTGTTTTTGCTTTTTTACCTATATAGAATATTTTTTTTTTTAAATGTAATCAGTAAAATTTAATCATAATGTAATTTAATCACAATATTCAATATTTATCATATTTTTTTAATTATAGATTTTATTTGTAAATTTCATATATTATAAAAAACTCAAGTTACTCTTTATATCTCGATAAAAAAATAGAAAAAAATTATATTCAATTTTTATTTATAATCTTTTTTCATATAAGAAATAGTTTCTTAGAAAGCTATTTAAATGCAACATTAGAAGAATCGTCTTATATAATAGAAATCAGAAATCTTATACAATAATATTTAACTTAAAAAAAAAGAAGATTAAAAAAGAGAATGTTTCACGTGTTAAATTGATATTACATAATCGAAGATAACAAATTGTACTTAACTATCTATCCCTACAATTAATAATTAGTAATTAACAATTAGTAATTAATTAGTAAGTAAACAACTTTGTCATCATAAATTCATCAAAGAAATATTCTATCCATAAATTATGTAATTATCATAAATATTCACTACAATTGATCAAATATTTTTTTCATTATTATTATCTTTGTTTTCTTTATAAATCGTCAGGAAAAGAAAAAACATATTTAAAAATACGAATAATTAATTAAATTAAATTAAATTAAATATATATAAAGTTATACTAATTATACTTTAAGAATGAAATACAATGCAATACATATAAATGTATCCTATCATATTTTGAAATGTTATTGAAATTTTTAAATAGAGTTTTCAAATGTAGTAATCTGAATGCTTTAAAAAATGAATGTTTTATATTCTTATGACGAACTAAAAAAATAAATATTTCAAATTTTTTTTTATTAGGAACATTATCTATAATGATTATAATTGAAATTTCAAAATTTATCATTTCATTCAACGAACGAAAAACATTATTTATTTAATATAAATTGATAATTTCAGATTATTATGTATTTGAATTAATATAAAAATTTTGTATAAAAAATTTTATTTTTTGATTTTTAAAATACATTTCAAAAAACGTAATTTACTTTTTAATTATATATATAATTATACAAAATATATTTTTATGAAAATAATAATGAGATTAAATTAATTTAAATTGAAAAAAAAACTCATTAGAATTTTATTTTTCATTTTATTTTTCTCAATTTTCATTAAATTTTTTTTTAAAATAAAAGAAATTACAAAATGAGCAATTTATCATAATTGTTTGTTCAAATAAATTATGTCAGAATAAACATTAATTTTTTATCAAATGAAATATTGTCCAGTTTTTCGATTTTTCTTTTATTTGAGGATGCTACATTATTCTTTTTATACTTATTTATATTTATTTCTTCTTTTTTTATTTTTATCCATATATATCATATAATTTGTATCTGAAGTGATCATTGACCGGAATAAAAAGAGTTCGTTATACAAGATGGAAAATTTATTTAACACCGATTTATCTCAAAAATATTCAACTCCAGATATCGTTTGTTCCGGAAGCAACAGCTGTTCTGGAGAAAATTCATTTTTCCGGGATATTACTCTTTTTTCTACGATAATAAATCATTTAATCTTTTTAAAAATATTTTTCGTTTGGGAAAATATTTGTTACAATGTGAATGGAATGTAAATTGTTTGTTTCGCATTGTTGTTCTTATTCTCATGGATATGAATATTCTTCCAAACGAACAAAATGGTTTTATAAATTATTATAAATTATTATAAATTATATAAATTTTTTTATTCGTGCGAGAATATTAATACAATTTATATAATTTTGTTGATAGAATGGAATGTATACATAATGTATTTTCATTTGTTATTAAATGAAATATATTTATATTTTTATTTTCATAGAATTTTTAAAATACTTTAAATTATATTTAGAAGATACAAGTAATTACTTATTCGTAAAATAAATAATTAAAAAAAATAAATAGGAAACTTTATAATTAATACTTATATTATTTCATTTTACAAGAATCTTTCTTATATGACGTTCATTTTTTTTTATATATTATAATTATTATGTTAAAAAAAAATTGAAATGATCTCAAGAAAGTTAAAATATATATTGTTACTTAAATGCTAATTTTTATATTTTTATCTCTTTTTATAAAATTTTTTGCAAATTTAAACTAATAAAAAAGTCATATGATTATTTTTTTCATTAAACATAACAGATGAATAAATTTTAATACTTTTTATCATAAATTTTATCAAATTGTTTCGTTTACGACTTTTCAAAGTAAATTTTCAAAAATTTCCGAGAATAAAATTTAATTTAAATCTAAAAAACTTATTCTTGAGTTGAGATATAAAAATATTTTTTCTTCATGGAATTTTCACAATTTTTGCTTAATTGCGACAAAGAACATGTTATAACTTTATATTATTATTAACATTTTCATTATGAATTTTTATTATGGAGTCATAAATCGATTTAAAGTTTCTAAAATTATATATTTCTGTTCATTAGAAAAGTCTAATCGGTCTTTTAACATTGATATATCAACTATTTCATTTTGTAATTTTTTTAGTTTTTTTATAGGATCATGGATTCATGTATTCATTTTTTGTTTACGGAGTTAAAAATTGATATTTCCTCCACTTTATTAAATTTTGTCAATTAAAATTTTTTGTCTAGTCTCTATCGTCATTTCCGAAATATTTTTTTTAAATCCCTGTGTCTCATTTTCGTTCAATATGCGAACCCAAATTTTTCGATTAAATCAGAAAAAATCGAAAACTCAGAATTTCATCAAGTCTTTAAACAAATAACATCACGATTCTATTCTCTCCAATTTAATTTAGATATTCGCATATTTCTTTTTTTAGTATATGTTCGTGTCTGCAATAGTATTGTAATGATGATAGTGGACATAAGCTAATAGCTGGTTGTTTGTAGAATGCCCTTCGATAAATGACGTAATAGATGGTATATTTCTTAAAGATGAGTGGACTGTATTATTGGTCACACGTGCGGTACGCGTATCTATAAGAGAACTGGATCTCTCTATTTTATAGCAAGCAATCGAGAATCCGATGGTCAAAGCACGATATGTTCATAAACTATCTAATTGCCGTATTCGGCGGTCAGACTACGACGTGATCATCATGAGACTCTTGTGAAACTCGTGTCCTCAGAAAATCCCTTCCCAGTTAAATTGGGTGGATCACAGTTTCCTGGAGGGACACACCACAACCAATAATATCGCGGTCAATGCCCGCCTTGCGACCAAGTTAAAGGAAAATTCCTTGCTTGGAATAGTGATCTGTATACAAAGATTTCATGAACAAGCAAGAATAGAATATCATTTCTCTTATAAATTTCCTCTACAACTGAAATGGTGCTCGTTGAATCAACCATGTCTAGAATATGTTATCTTTGGAGTCAGTTCAGTCAGATTAGGTTATGTCAAAATATATAATTATAAGACTAAACTCTAAAAAATGACAGAGATCTGTGTGCGATAATAACAGAAAGAAATTTTTATGAAGAATTTCTCTGAATAAGTTATAAATTTCGCGAGGAATGAGTATTCGCGAACAGTATATAAAAAGTAAATATAAATATTAATATTATAGTTTACACTTTCATATCGATAAAAATTTGTAAATTTGTATAATGATTTTGATTTTTAAAATTATTTTGAAAACTTTTTGCATTTTATTGCATTATATTCTGTTCATTATAAGATGAAAAGAGATATTTATCAAAAATAAAAAATCTTAACACAATGATGAATCGGAATTCAAGTGTTTCTTCTCTTGCAAAAAAATATTAACGTTCTATTGCAAGAAAGGTATTATAATTACAAAAAAAAATTAGAACTTTTTATTTACAGATCTTTCTAGAAATGTAAAATGATTTTTATATTTATTTTTATATTTACTATCATCCATTGAACTATTCCTATAATCTTAGTATAGCGATTATTATATAAACAATATTATATATTTTTAATGTAATAAGTTAAAATAATAAACGAAATTTTATAACTAATTATATACACTATGAAACTAATTATAATTAATTTATACAAGAATAGTTTATGTTAAAACAGTTACCTTCGTTATGGTATGTAATAATATACTATAATAATAAAAACAAAGCTAATATTTTAATTTAAATATTCAAATGCAATCTGTATGCAAATAAAAATTCATGTGCGAATTTACTGAATTCGCAAATTCGCAAACTTTTTTTCTAAGTTCCAAATTCGAAAAAGTTTGTTCAAGAGATCGTTTGGTTTAAAGTTCCATTCTTTTCAAATACAAAGTTAAAGAAAGTTAAAGAAATTGTTAGTTCAAAGACTAAAAAAGTTCCAATAGTTTGATGATATTTTACAAAATTCTCATTTTTCTTAAATTTAAAAAAACTTGTACTCGTGTCTTCTGAATTCTCCTTCACATTTATTTTGGATCGCGATTTCAGTGAATATAAATTATAAATAAAAAAAAAAAAATTTCTAGAATTAAAATGAAGAAATACAGAATCAAAATGAAGAAATTGTTCTCAAGAAAACTGATTCGCGAGTATAGGATGATGCTGATATTGAGATTAGTATGACTAAAAAATGTCGTTTTAAATCCCAAGATCAACCACGTTCAATCACGTCAAAGTGTTTTTAAATTATATATAATCTGAAAAGTTTTCTTCTTAAAAACTGCATTATTTTTATTCAACCTTAATCCCCATTTTAAGTATCTTAATAAAAGCGAACATATTCTTTGTTTATACGAAAATTTTAAACATTTTAGTTCTTAAAGAATTAAATTTTGGAAATTACAAAAAATATATATCTATTATTTTTGGCTGTTTTCAAAGTTATGAAATTGCAAAATCAATGTCCAATTGTTCACGATCGGACACTTTTTAGAGCTTCATTGATGAAAAATAAAATATATTATAACTTATGAGAATTTTTATTTGCTTTAGGAAATGATACAAAATCACATTCTTCCTTTGACCGAGTTTTCTCAAATATTCGATATTAATTTGTGGTCATTAGTCGTTATTAAAATTCTGTTCCCGATATATCGTGTTAATCAATCAATTCTCAAATGGTTTTGACACGTTTAATTTTGTACCTCTGCTCTTTACTAAATTCGATTTATTAAATTTCCGACTGTAAACTGTTCGCAATTATTTAAAATTATTCATTAATCTTGTAGAGAAACGAATACACATTTATTGTTGAACAAATTACAGCAGTTTCATTTGTAATGTGGTTGCACAGTTTGTGCAACTCAATTTCACTTTTCATGGTTGACTTTTAATTACCGTGGTTAACCAAGCCAATCGGAAAATACGCTCAAGATCGATACTCTGTCTCATCAATCGTTATTCAATTGGTTTTTCCATTTATTTATTTCGTGGTTAAATTCAATTTTTTGGTTGATTTAGTAAATTTTTTCTGAAATAAATTTAAAAAAAAAATTTAATGAAGAATTAAGAAATTATTTTGTTTTTGACTAATTTAATTTTGATGATTAATAGCAAGCAAAGCTCAATTTATTTTATTATTTTAATGATTAAATTTTAAATTAAGAAATTGTTAAAAATATGAAACATATTAGAAACAAAAGCTAAGATTGATTTATGAAATGACTATAATTGTCTGATTAATGAATAATTTTATTTTTTTAATAGTTTCAATATTGTCAATAATTTTTAATTTTTTAATTTTTTAACAATATTTTACAGCAGTTTTTTTACATTGTTCAAAAAAAACAAAACAGCAATAACTATTTTATAAACCATATTTAAAACGCCAAATGTCTTATGATTCATTATTAGAAAAGAGATTATAACGACCTTGGCTTGATAGGTAGCACGATACGATTCTTTATTTTTATTTTTGGAAACACGATCATTGATTCTCTTTTATTCTGCTTAGTTGTATTCTCATTGAGGGTAACTATTAAAGAAAATTAACTAATTAAAGAGAACTAGGATCTACAATAATTTCGAAAAATCAGAGAATTTAATCGGAAGTCATTCAATCATTCAGGAAACAGTTAATCATCAAGCACACAAAATTCAATCAGATATCTATCATTTATCAAAGAAAACAATAAGAATAATCAATTACGTTATTTGCGAGCACTTATTACTCGCAAAATTTATGAGTTTATTTGAAGACGTTCCTTATATGGAATCTTTTTCCATTATTATCAGCCCCGAACCTCTATTAAATCAAAACAAAGAATAATATTACTTGAGAAAATTGCATGTTTTTTTTAGTCAACACTTACAATTGTATATTTATAACATATTTTCTGATTCAAGTTCAATTCGTAAAAGTGATATCCATGATTGACTTAATAACAATCAACGTAATTCTAATTCGAGGAAATCTATAATAAATATACGCCAATCAATTCATGATTATCCTTGATATCTTTATGCACTGATCTATTCGAATTTTTCTCTAATCGTCGCGAATTAGACATTGACCGCTATAGTTTTGATTATTCGTGTATATATATTCGAATATATCGTTCTCCATAGGAAAGCGTGATTCTTCCAATTGAATTTAGAAGGGATATTTAAGGGCATGAGTCTTCATTAAACAGTAAGAAGAGTTTAATTAACATTCATTGCGAAAATCCATCGTACTTTGTTCATCGAATATGATTAAATCGTTTTCTTGTAACAACACATCGTGTTCTAACCATCGGATACGATCACTCACTGTGATAATTGAGTGATTCTCGTATAGACACGCGTATTACACTTATAACATAGTTCATTTATCAATATTAGAAAATACATTACAACGGTTACAAGCATCAGTTTCTACGTACATAAATATTCACCTCGGTCAAAAGAATATTAGATACATATATACATGCAACGAGCTTTCATTCACCACCCACATTAATGCAAGCGCAAATATAAACAATTATTACTGGAAATTCATATCATAAACAACTATATAATCTCAAAACAATGGATGTTCCTTCGAGCAACTCAGACAGATAATAATTTTAATCATTTTAACAAAATGGATCGTTTAAGTTTTTAAATATTATTTATATACAAGATGAAAAACATTTATAAATATAAAATTTATTATTTATTTATTATCTATATAAGATAACAAGATATACATGTAATTTAAAATATACAAAAAAATCAAATATTAAAAATTTATCAAGAAGAAAAGGAATCTTATAACTTTTGAGCGAAAATATTGTATATACATATATACATACTATACATTATAGAATCGATCATGATTTTCTCCTAATTTTAAGATACATATTTATCAAGTAAAATATAATTTTCGTTTATTATTTATAACAAAAAAATGAAAAATTAATCGTTCAATATGAATTATTATTTTAATTATTAATTAATAATTAGATAAGTAATCTAAAGATTTATTTAATAATTTATTTATTTATTTATTTATTTAAATAATTTATTTATTTAATAACGAAAAATGAAATTTTCTATTGATTCTTTATCTTTGAAACGATATTGCACATACTTTTTTTTTTATAATAAATGAGAAAATATATAATAATTTTTTTTTCAAACTACAAGCATCACATGGAGAGTAGGAATGACTTCAAAAGTATGTTACAGGACATGTATGTATGGACACAGCAATGCTTATCAATATATGAAATATTTGATTGCTCATAGTCCTATATTTATGATAATTAAAGACATATTATTTATCAAAGAGGAAATATTGAATCTTCGATGAAACAAACACATATAAAGTTATGTAAATAGAATTGTGATCGACCAATAGTTAAATTTGATTTTCTTTCTTTGAACAATATAATCTTTTTATTTAAAACTATCGATAAAGTAAAAAATAATTCGTTGTCAGTTTTCGAATAAATCGAACATATTGCTTGAGACTTTCACAGCCCAAATTTTTTATATAATTTATATAATTTTTTATTGAAGTTTTCGGAAGCGTGTATTATCCATTGTATCTAAGAGCAAATTTTTGATATTTCATTAATATTGCAAATTTCGTCTTGAAGACTCAGAAAACTCATTAATGGCAATCTTATATGGAATCACATCCAGAAGCCAATACAAGAATGAATTGTTTGAATTTGGATATATTTCATATCTATCACTTAGCAATATAAACAAAAATAAAAAAAAAAATTTCATCTATATACGATTTGATTGATAATAATCAGTCGTCAAAAATTGTATAAGGATTAATCGATGGTATTCAGTCATAAAAAAACAATAAAATCTAGAAATTCACAGAAACATTTGGAGATTCTTAAATGACCATAAAAAAAATATTTTATTTTTATTTAGAGAAATGCAATGAAAGACATGGAATAAATGTTTCTGATATGATATCTTTTATGATAAAGAATTAAGGAATTAAATCTCTTAAAAATTTTAAATACACGATAAAAAAAATGTAAAATATACGATATTCAAATTTTATAATATTTTAAATTGATATTATTTTTATTTTATAATTTTAATTATAAAATAAACATAAATTAATTGAAATTAACAAAATTGATTTATTGGAATTAATTTAATTCATTTATTATTTATTTCGCTTATTTCTCAATATTTAGCAAGTCCTTTAACATAAAATTTCCGAAAACGAGTTTATGAAATTGTTAAACAACAATTTTATTTTTAACATTTAATATTTATGATTTTTGATTTCTGATTTTTTAAAGATTAATTAAAAAGAAATTATTTCTATTTTTGAATTTTTATATACAGTATATTTTGTTAGAGTCATGCTTTCTAAGCTAATTGTCTAATGCAGTTATTGTTATTTATATAAAATTTTTATTCAAAAATATTTGAAAATGCTCAATGATTGGTCACTTTTTTGTTTATCAATTTTAAACAACAGAATGAAACGGGTGTTTGCTTTGTTAGTTCAAAATTCATGATATCGATCAATGTATGTATTTCACTTCATCAATACACTACTTACAAGATAACTTAAATATATATTCATATATTCATTATATTCATATTTATTGTTAAATAAACACGATCACTAAGAATATGTTGTACCGTTATTTAGAAATATATGAAAATGTATACTTTGATTTTTGTCAGAATAATCAATTCGAAAAATTCATTATATATATTCATTACATATAACGAACATCACGATTGATATTTTATTATTCTCAATTATTTTATCACTTTTAAACGTATTATATAAAAATATATAAAATATATAATATATTTATATAAAAATATATACAATATATAATATATTTATATAAAAATATATACAATATATAAAAATACTATTTGAGGTTTATTTATTTAATTTTAAACAATGTCTACTTTTCAATTCTTGCTTTTTTAACAGAAACTTAAATTATTTTATAAATGAGATTTAATGGATATTTTTATTTCTGTATTCAATATGATGTTTTAAAGATTATCATTTATTTTTCTTATTTTTTCTTTTTCTCTAAAATATGCTTATGATAAAAATTTTGTTTTTCTGTTATTGTCATGTAACATTTTTAATAAATAAACTTTTGTTAACTAATAAGAAAAAGATTACGAATTAATTAAATTACATTCTTTCTATTTCCTATTTTCCTAGTAATATTTTTATTTTTATATATATATATATATAATTTATTAGAATTTTCTCCTATTAATATTTCATATGTTTTTAAGCGATTTTTTTTTCGAAGAATTATGTTTCGAAAAGAATTTTTTTTCCAATTTCAAATTTTATTAAAATTTCAAATTTCAATAATTGAAAGAAAGGTATAATTTCATTGATGTGTATACACACAAAATCATAAATACAGAGTATTAATATATCCGTGAGATCAATCTCTGGTGGATCAATTTTAAAGTTATTTTAAAACAAGTACAAAAATTGATATACAAAAATATCTGTTGGGACTTATTTATTAAGATATAAGGAATTTAAATTTGTGTTAAGCGAAATTAAAATAAAGTTGACAGAATAAGACTATTCGTTTACAAAGTTGACAGAATAAGACTATTTCGTTTACAAATAGAATTAAAAATTTTAATTTTAATTTAATAAATAAACTCTAACTAATATATTCAAAAATATTTCACAAATATACTAACAGTTTGTATATTAAAGATTAAGAAAGTTTAATAATTTTTTTTTTATAAAATATTCTGCAACTTTATTTGAACAAATTTTCTTTGATATCCTCAATATTCATCTTTTAATTATATGTATATTAGGCTTAATATGTTTTAATTATATGTATATTAGGCACAATAAATTAAATTAAAAGCACAATAAAAAAAAATAATCTATTAATAATCTGTTATATAATAATAATAAATTTAGCTTATAATGTAACTTTTTAAAGTAAATTCTGGATTTTTTACATTAATTTATTTTAATCGCTTATGTATTTTATATAAAGAAAAACAAATAATAATCGATTAAATTCAGTATAAATTTTTTATATTTTACATTCCACTTAACGGTAAAATCCTGAAGTTATATTTGAAATATAAAATAACTAATATGTTCTTTCTACAATAGGAATATATAATAATTTTGAGATTAGATTCTTATTTATAATATTTTTCTTTAATAATATTTTTCAATTAATTTTTATTATTAAAAAATATAATAAAAATATCATTATTAAAAATTATTTAAATTATTTTTTATTAATTTTAAAAATTTTTGAGAAACCATTCAAAATGTTTTTCAATTTTTATCATTTTTGTAATAATATTATCATACATTATGACATTATATGTATATCCTTTGAAATAAATAAAAGTATACCCTATGATTTTTAATATTCTTCAGAATTAGTATAATTATAAAACCATTACATATAATTATAAAAAAATTTTACACATATACAAAAGTAACTCTTTCTTAATAATATAGAAGGTCAATATACAGTTCTTTTTATAAATTTCTCTTTTTTATGTAAAAAATAAATAACAAAATGATAATAGAAATACCGAACTTAAATTTTGAAAAGATTTTCTCCTTCATTACATTTTAATATTGATTTTTTTTTTATTTTCAAACTAGAATCGAAACTGACCAGATTATTTGCATTTACTAAAATCAATCGATTAATCACAGATTTAGAGCAACATTTATTATCATATGCATTCAATAAGGACAATTCCACTTTAGTTGAAAGCGTAGATAATTCACCATTGCCGCACTCGTCCCTGTCAAAATTCAATTCGCGTCTATTTGATGTAATGCATCATTATGCATCGATTAATTTCCGATAACAGTTCCTAAAGTTGTTCGAAAACGTCAGAACCAAACCATCCACAATTTCATGATAATGCATCAATACTGATTCACGATCGAATCCTAAATGTAGTCTCTTTCACTGATCAGAAATGCAGAGATTAGCACACAGGATACATGTTTATAGGATACATTTATGTTTTTTAATTTACAGTTGAATAATACTCATGATTTAATATATCAAAGTGCAATTTATGTTTTAACTTATATAATTTATATAACTTAGTTCTTTCATTTTTTCTCATTTTTAAATTAAATAAATCTATTTTAAAAAACAAAAAAAAAGTATTTAATTAGATATTATAACTAACAATTGCAAAATTTAGAATCAGATATAAAAATATACAGAAAAAGATGAAAGTTACTATAAAAAAAAAAAAAAAAGAATTAAGCGACTTCCTGCTATAATATATACTACTATTTACCAAAAATAGATTTTAGTCTGAATTTAATAGAATGGTTTTTTTGTTGCATATCATTGCATATCCAGGCAATCATTTTAAGTCGAAGAGACTAAAGTCACAATAATGCATCTTAAAAATTTACACATTATTGAATGAAGAGATAAAAGTATAATTAGAATAAGAATTAGAGAAAAAAAAAAAGATGAAAGAATGATGAAAAAAGAAATCCATACATGAATCATTAACATTTATTTAGACGAAATTATTGGATCATGTACGCAAATTATATCATATTAAATTATATTTATATTAAATGTTGACATTATAGACATTTAAAAATGATTATCTATATCAATATATGAAATCAAAATTTTCATTTTCGACTCAGTTTTTATTTTCATTTGCACATCCGTGTTTATTGTATATATACTTATTGGATATATAATTATTATTTTTAATATTTAATTAATAAATTTTATTTTTTATATAAAATTTATAGTATTGTTTGTAATATCTTTTTTAATTAATATCGTTCATATTTTCAAAATTTCTGTTATTGAATTAAAAAGTAAAGAATATAAATAATCGAATCAAGTTATATTTTGTGATTTAAAATTTTTGCAATTTTATTATATATTATTCGTATAAAATACTGGTAAGATGAAAATTTTATTATAAAAAATTCGCAAAGAAAATCGAATATTGATGGTTTTTCTTTCACGTCATAAATTTGTTAACTCGTTTAAGAAATAACTACTTCGATCGATCTTGTACATTAAGCGAAGAATTAGATAAAGTCGATGAGCTTTCAATGAGATTTCATGGTAATAGTAATATATTCTGGAAACGACTTTCCTTACCTTAGAGGATCGTCTTTTAACGAAACAAGAGTGTTACGAATTTATAACGTGCTATTATCTTGCTCTAATAAATAATCTCTGATATTTTTTATCTTAAGATTAATATAATATAAGATATGTATCTTATTAATTACAAATTTTTTTATATTTGCATTTTAGACATTAAATTTTTCATTTAATTTATGATAATTTTAAAAATTTCACAAAACAATATAATACTGATTAATAATAGTATTTGCAAAATAGATAAAAATATTTTTGCAAATTATTTTCTTAACTAAATAAATAATAAGTAATAAATCATCTGATATTTCTTATTTTAAAAAATTTTTTTAATATATAATATATAATATATATCATTAAATTTCAATTTGAAATTATGAATCGAAATAAGAATTTTTTCAACTTATATATTTTTTTAAAATAAAAATAAGATTATGTATAGGTACATAATTATACGATCAATTTAATTTCTATCTTTGAAAATATTATTTACTAAAATTGATCCATTCATTCATATATAAAAATAAAGTTATTTTTTTTTAATAAATGCGTTTTATTTCTAGCTCTTTTCTTTTTTAATTACAAAAATGATTGCAGTAGAAGCTTAACCATTATTATAATAATTATTATGTGAATATTGTAATATCTAAACATTTTATTGAATTTAAATGTTCTAATATTTGAACTAATCTCGATTCATAATAATTATTAGATATAAGTGAAATAAAATTTAATTTGAAATTGATATTGAACACATATTAATAATATTAAAATAAAAACATAAAAATATAGTAAATAATACATAATATATATTTATTATTAACTATTGAAACGAAATCGGAAATATTTTTACAAATTAAAAAATAGTGAAAGTACAAATAAAAATATGATAAAAATACATAACATTAAAAAATTTATAATTATTGAAAAGGCAAAGAATGGAAAATTATTTACAGATTTCTTTATATACTAAAAAATTTTAGCAATTTAGCGAAAAGTATAAAGAAAAAAAGATATTTTTAATTTTATAATAAACATTTTTATATCATTATTTCAATTTCAATTGTAAATATTAAAATATTGTAAAAGCATATTATTTTTCTTAAAATGTAGAATAATTCATCTAAAAAATTTATTTCATTATTCGAAAATTTCTTTCGGAACAATCTTGTCTTCTCATTAATTATTCTTATTAATTATTTCAGATAATGAAGATTTTTGCTATATCACAATAATATAATTCAAATTTGTACTTTCAAATTTTCGTTATTTTTTATTTTCCATATAAATTTCCAGCATAATTCGAAACAAATTTATGTATTTTTATGTAACAAATAGAAAATAGATGATAAATCTATAATTTCTAAAAAACTCAAATCTATAAATCTCGATATAATGATCGTAATCTCGATCGATTTAAAGTATATTCAAGTATACAAAATCAATAATTTAACATTTTCATTGTAGTATTGTATATGACATATGCAATACTGATTAATAAGACACGCAAAAGCTTATCAAGCTCTAACAAAACAGTCAAAATATGTAATAAAATACATCTGTAATAGGTTTTCTTCTTTAATATTAAATAAGATTCTAAAGTAGTGATAGTATTTTCCTAGCTACAAAACTAAAGTGGATTAAAACTCAATTTAGCTTGAACTCGATTAGGATTTCGATCGATTTTCCTGCATACTGTAAAATAGTGAAATGTCTAATTTAAGCAACGTCTACGTCAACGACATCGATAAACTCGATAAAGATACAGTATTAGAAAAGTGAAATAAACGTGTATTAATGAATTTTCTCTTCTCTTATTCGTAAATTTTTCGTAAATTGATAAATTTTATTTCAAGTATAAAAGAAAATTTT
The DNA here is from genome assembly GCF_048593485.1 of Apis florea. Taxonomy (NCBI): domain Eukaryota; kingdom Metazoa; phylum Arthropoda; class Insecta; order Hymenoptera; family Apidae; genus Apis; species Apis florea. Next base: position 5,804,550 of record NW_028256553.1, on the reverse strand, counting down.
TTATTTGGAAACTACAAATAATATAATAAATTTAATATAATAATTTAGAAAGTAATCCCAATTTAGAAATCAAAAAAATTGTTTTTAAATAACTTGCATTAATTCTTACAAATACAATACAAAACAAGATATTATATTAGCTTGAATTTTGAATTTAAATCATATTTTATAAAAACAAGCTTGAATAACAAATTTATAAGTAATTGTTGTAATCAAAAATTATTATTGAACGATTATTTTATAAAATATCTATTTAAAAAAAAATTTTAAACATAATATATAATTTTATTTTAAAAAAAAATAATGAAATAATTTAAAGAAAAATTATGTTTTTAGTCAAATAAATCAATATATGGTAATTTAATATTATTGAACAAAATGAGAAAATATATCATTCGAATAAATATTTATATATGTTATATATAAATATTTTTTATATTTTATTCAAATAAATTCCTGTAAAATTCATGAAAATAATGAGTTTTAGATTTTTTATTTTTATAATTCTCAAAAATATATCAACAAAATGTTAAAAAAATTATTGTAAACTGTTATATGGATTTATATTTTCATTAAATCATTTTAATTTTAATTATCGATACATTAAAGTTTTCCAGTATATTTATTTTTAGTCAAAATAAAATAAATTCATTTCTTGCGAAACTAATCATCGCTTTGGTTTAATTTTTTTTTTTTAAATTACTCGTTATTAATTTCTAATTATCTCTGTGACAGCAATTTCTTCATTAAGATTGGGCAAGTTTCACCAATTTTTATCTGCTTAACGATCAATAATTTTAATCTTGATCCCCGGATAAAATAAATAATTAAGTTGCAAGAAAATTATATTTTATGAATGTGTAAAGAGATTAAATTATTTATAACGTATGTAAATATTCTATTTATAAATTAATCTGTAGATTAGAAAATAAAAATTATTAATTGAAAAATGAAATTTATTTTTATAATAAAAAGATTAATGAAAGTAGAAATGTCTTGGTAGATTTTTTAAATTTTAAAAAAATTTAAAAAAAAAACAATCTTATTAATTGAAGACTTCGATAAACGTAAAAAATTTAAATATTATTAAAATAAACGTTACGTCATATAAAATTCATATTTCATTTATTGGAAATAATTTCATAATTTAAAATACTTTATTAAATACAGTATAAAATATTAAGTTTTATTTTTTTAAGTAATATTTTATATTAATTGTTAAAAAAGAGAAAAAGTGAAAAAAAAATTAAAATTAAATTTAGATAATAAGATAATTTATTCATAATATCTTTTTTCGATTGAAAAATAAATAAAAAAAATAAATATATTTAAATTATTTTATATTTTAAAATAAAAATAATCTAGAAAAAATATAATTTCTAGTTCAATATAAATCGTAGACGATTAAAAAAAAGTTATCTAGAAGATTTAAAATATTTTATTTAAAAATTAGAATATTTTGAAAAACATTTTCTTCTTTTTAAATCTTAAATATTTGGTTAATTAAATTTCATAATGATTTTAATCGAAAATAGAATAAAATATTGTAATTTTATTACCAACTTTTAATCATTAACGAATATTGAAACTTGTGTTCTATTTGAAATTTTAACAAACGAAATGAAATTGTTAAAATAGCTTTAGGAAATTGCTTTTAGAGACATTGCTTTAAGAGACATTTCTTTGTTTGATCTTACTTTTTGATTTCATCGAGGAAATATCTGAATTACATCTTCATAATAGTAAATTAAATTTCAAACTGTAACCAATCTATTGTTTGACATTCAGGATAATTAAAATCGTTTTTTTTAAAAGTATCTAACTATAAATTAAATTTAAAAATTTGCATTATATAAAAATTAAAAATAAGAATTTTTTAATAAATAAAATGTCAAATATTATTTAAATCACAAAGAATACTATGACGATAAAAATTATAAATGTTTACAATTTCTCATTTTTTTATTAAAAAATTAAATTAATTATTAAAATTAATAATTTCAATAAATATTCGTTATTAGTACAATGATAATAAAATTATATAATAGATAGATAAAATCAGATTTAAAAAATATGAATATAGTTAGTATAGTTATATAATTTACATATATGTATTAAAAAAGTTACATACTATTATAAAGAATTATAAATATATTATTTGCGCCTGCAGTAATAGTATTGTAATGGATTGTTAAGTGCATGAATCGTGTATCGAATGCTTTTTTGAGTTGTTTGTATGTGTGTGTAAAAAAGCTGATGCTTGTGACTGTTTTTGTATTTAATGTAATTACAAATAATATGCGTGTCTATAAGAATTACAAACAAACTATTTATTATCGTATTCGGAAGTTAGACTACAACGTGTGCACAATGAGCGATAATTAAAACTCTCTTTCAAATCACAATAATGACGTTCAGGTATTACAAACACGATGTGGTATTAAAATAAATCTAATTATTTAATTGTCGTATTCGACACTCAAATTATGACGTGTTTACAATGAAATCAATGAAGCTGCCCTCAAAAATCTTTTCGTAATTCAATTGGAAGGATTACGGGTTCCTGGGCATGATATTAACCATTTAATAATATCGCGGTCATTGCGTAACGCGATCCCCTCAAGTTAGAGGAAAAATTCTTCGAATAAGAATGATTGCCGTTGAGTCAGCTGTATTTGGAGTGTTATCCTTGGAATCGAGTTCCGCTCCTGTCAGGCTAAAGTCAAAATATACAATTTTAAGTGTCGATAAAAACTCTCAAAAACGACAGTCTTCTCAGATAACATCATCTTTCGTTTAAGTTTAAAAGAGCGTCTGCGAGTGATAATAACAGAAAATAAAAAAGTTTCTATAAGGAATTTCTATGAATAAGCTGTTTATACAGTACGTAACGAAAATATTCGAACGCTTACAATCATTTACAATCTTTGATGAGCGAAATATATATGTTAAAGGAACTTGTTTAAAACAATAAGGTACCTAGTAGGAGGGAAATCTCAAGATTATATCAGCAAAATTTGAAAACGATTCATCAATTTTTGCAGTAGTTATAATACATTTATTACAAACACGCACCGTTAATAGATTACAAAAATATTCGAATGCTTCATATATGCAGTATTATTTAATATTAACCTTTTGTATTCCGAGTCTTTTTAGCTTGGGCGAACTACAGATGATTTTCTGCATTCGCTCGGTGAATTTCTTAGCTAACTTAAAATGATTTCACACATAAATTAAGATATAAAACTTTTACATTTTAATATTTTATCTATTTTTACATATAAAGAAAGATAATTTATTGAATATTAAAAATCTATATTGTTGTGTGATATTTTAATAATAAAGTAATTATTTAAAAAGCATCCTTGGTTTGTCAAGGCAAATATAACAATAAAATATCGTTACAAATTTTACAATCCCAATAACGTGATCTTATTTATTGTCTATTATTCTTATTTTTCATCTTCTTATATTACATCACTATTTTCCTTCTCTCTATTATCAATTTTTTAATGAATAGAAAAATTTTCATTATTTAATAATGAAAAATTCATCTTGAACTAATATCCTAATAACTTGTTCTCACATTCACAGTTTATTATTCTTATTTTTCACTTTCTCTTACAGCATCTCAATTTTCATTACTATTTTCTTTCTCTCTATCATCAATTTCTTAATGAATAGAAATCATTTCGTTATTTAATAACGAAAAATCAAACTCATCTCCACTTGAACTAATTTCATTATAGTTCCACGCTTACAAAACTCAGAAACTGAAAATAATGTTTCTATTGCCATGAATGTTAAATTCAGATTAACGCCGAAAATAGTTTAATCCAAGATCATGGTCTTATTTTAGATAAAAATCTAACCATTTTATATTATTCTACACTTTATAAGATTATACTTAAAGAACTATAGGAATCTATTCATAAAGCGATATTTTAAAAAAAATCAAGAACATAAATAAATATCGTTCGAATTGATGCATCAATCTAAATGGTGCCAGAGAATCACCTCTGGAATTATCGCATTATACTGAGTGATACCTGAGAGTCATTGTTAGAGCGCAAAGATGGTAATAATTTATCTTAATCGACGTTCCATACTATATACCAGTGATTTTATAAAATTATAATTGATAAAATTCTATATTTCTATATATTTCTATATATGTGTATTGTGTATATTTTTATAATTTTTTCTTTAAACATCTGTTTTGAAGATATTTGAAGTTTATTTAATTTTTTTGCCTATTTCAGCTCATAAATTTTCGATAGGATTTATATCTGGACTCAGTGGTAGAGTATTTAATATATAGGATCCATTCTTTCACAATTTGCGCTGTATGTTTAGGATCGTTATCCTGTTGAAAGTAAAAGTCTTTTAACAATCTCAATTTTTGAGTACTATCTTTGAAATTGTTTTTTAAGATATCTAGATATTTATTGAGTATTTCGCCAATAAATACTAAATTTCCTGTATTATTAGCTGCAATGCAACTCTACACTCGTGATTGTATCACTATGTTTTATTGTTGGGCATACATTTTCAATGTCCAATTCCGTATTTGGTCTTCATAATTTCGGCGAATTAAAAATATTAAACTTAGATTCATTAGAAAATATCACTTTTCCTTAAAAAGCACATTCTTTTGTTATAAATGTTTTTGCAAAAGTCAATCTCTTCTTTTGATTTTGCTTATTAATGTATGGCTTTTTTCTTGGTATTCTGGTATCATGAAAATTATTATTTCATAAGACTTGTCGATATAATTGGGGATGAACATTTTTGTCAAACATTTCCAATATCATATTTAAAAGTGTAAGTACAGATATAATAGAATTTTTTTTATTTTGAGAATAATAAATTTTTCCTCTCTTTCAGTTAATTTTTTTGGTTGATCCGAACGAGTTTTATTTATTACTCATTTTTTGATTTTTTTATGATGTAATGTATTGTAGATTTACTTCTATTTATGATTTTTGTTATCTATATAATTTTAATTATATAGTTATCACTATATAATTTTCCATCCTTTTGTAACCGAAAGATAGTTTTTCGTTCACTTTTCTGTTTTAGAATTTTTCGGATTCATTTTGAATATTATACCGCGCACTTTTATGTTATTATTAATAGAACGATAGCTTGATATCAACTGAACATGAAAATGTTATCACTTAGTATCTGTGTTTATATTTTTGGCTAAAATGTTTAAAAACTATCAAGAACGTATCAGCGTTCGAATATTTTTATAATCTATTAACAATGATGATTTATAATAAATGTGTTATATCTAATACATAAATTGGTGAATTATTTTCAAAGTTTGCTGACATAATCTTCAGATTTCCTCCTACTATACACCTCTCATTGTCTTAAACAAATTTCATTAATATATATATTTCGTATATATCAAAAATTGTAAATGTATGCGTTTGAATACTTTCGTTATTCACTGTAAATTTTGCGAATAATAAGTGTTCGCGAATATAATACATAAATTATACATAATTTATAATAATTAATACATAAACACATGAATACATAAATTTAACTGTCTTGTGTCATATATATTATTTTCACTATGTTGCTATAAAATTATCTTTAACAGACTTAAGAAATTATACAATCTCGAGTAAACCAATGTTAATAATAAAAACTCTTGATATTTACTATTTTAGCACAAAACAATGCAAAAGAAGAGAAAATCCAAAAAAATTAATTTTAAATAAAGCGTAGGAATTCAGGAATATATAAATAAAATAAATAGGATTCAGAAATGTTAGTCTGTCAGTGTCTTTTCTTTTCATCCCCTTTTCTGTTTTTTGATGTCAATAAAGTCGTCATCTAATCGAAAAGCTGTCAAGAAAACGATATTCAATATTATTGTGAAATTATTTGAAAGTTATATTTAGAATTATAAGTGAAAATCGAAATTCAGAATTGAATTTATACATAATGTTTCGAATAACAAATGATTTCTGATATCGCAATGGGAATAACTTGATTAAAATCTTTGAATTTCATATAATTATTATTAAATTTCCATACGCAGAAATTTTATATATATATTTTTTGGATAATATTATATGATTAATATTATTAACATTAATATATATTAACGTTATATTAAAAAAGTTTTTTGACTATTTAATTATTATTTTATGCAGTTCTAGTAGTGTAATTTACGTTATTTACGATTGTCAAAAAATATTTTATTTTAATGATAAGAAGTATATAAATATAGTCGACAAATGACGATAAAAAAAATAATTGTTTTCATACCGAAATTAAAATCATTTTCGTTAATTTAAATATCTTATGTTATTTTTTTTATTTTGTAGAAATTTTATAAAAATTTAAAGAATACATAAGAACATATTATTTATTATATTTTTATTAATTCTAATATTAGATTTAAATTACATTTTATTTTAATGCTTGTTCGATTTCCATATTATCTTTTACAATACGAAGATTTAAAATGGAGAATTACTATAATGTAAGTTTATAAATTTAGTTAGTAGTAAACAACTCATTCAAACTTCGTTCGCGAGCAGTAAATGCTCACTAGATTTATGATCTGCTTATTCGGAGAAGTTTCTCGCAGGAAAACTTTTTTCCATTATTATCGATCACCGGGTCTCCCATTAAGTCTAAATAAAGGATAATGTTTAAAGATTACCATTTTTGAAAAGACTTTGACGATATATTCAATTGTATATTTTTAACATACTTCACTTAGAATTGAATATGATTCCAAAGATAATATATATTTTCACATACAGCTGACTTAAGAGCAACGAACCACATTCTATTTTCCTTAAGGAAAATTTATAATAAACATAGATTATTTATTATAAATTTTTTTTTGTATGTAGTATTTATATGTAGACATTGTATTTTTGTGCGACGTTGATTATCAGCTTAGTTCAAAGAATTTTTTTTTAGATTGGGAATATCGTAAGTCAAGATGTTGACTTATTAATTATTATCGTATTCCACAGCAATGCTTCTAATTAATTATGCAATAATGCGCAGATAATGATAATTTAAAATTTTTAATAGAAATTCATAAAGTAATTTATATCATAATATTTACTATATTTATATTTATAATCGCTAAATTGTTAGAATTAAATTAGAATAAGAAGCAAATATATTATATGAATATTTATATTATTTATGAATTATACTATATATTATATTAATTTTATAATTTTTAAATAATTATATTTGTATATATTTATATACTATTATTATTTTTATTTGTTTCTGATTTTATACTTATTCATAGCCAATTATTTTCTATTTTTATAAACGAACAGATTAGAATTTATGATATAATCAAGTTAATTTAAAATTTTTTATGATTGCTAGATAATAAAATAATTTTTTATTGTCATTTCGAAAATCATCTTTCGAATTCCAGAAATAACTGATTCATACTATTTTCTTTATGATTTATTATTTGCTTCAATATTGTTATTTTTTTAAATAACAAAATTTTCAACTTAAAGTTTAGTTCATTCTTTCAATTTTTTAACATAAAAAAATTTTTTTATTTTAACGAGAACTTTTTAGAAGATAGAAATACTTTAACTTCCATTTTCCAAAAATGTCAAAATCTTTTTAATATTCAACAATACGATACTGAATTATTTCGCTAGGTTAATAAAAATCCTTTTAACTTGGTTATAAAAACTAACAAGAAACAGAGTGAAAAAAATCGTAAATTGAATAAAAATTTATGATTGAATATTAAATCAGATTTCCTTATTTATTCAATCAAGTGATGAAAGTTTACGAATATGAAGAAATATTTTTCGTTGTTAAATGAATATAATAATGAAAGTCATATTCATAAGCTAATATATTCATATAAATATGTACTTACATAAGATAATTTATTATAAAAATATGAATTTTTACAGATTAAAAGCAACATTGTTGAATATCTTATTGTAAGTCAATAAATAAATTACATTCCTCTTTAATTTTTGTTTTAAAAGAGAGAACATTTTTATTGGCTGATGGTTATACATAATATTAGAATTGATGTATAATAAATTTCAATTTGTTTATATACTATATTTATAATAATAACAAAAAATTGGTATACATATAGAAATAAATGTCACAAGCTAATCAATATTAAAGATGTAAAAGAATAACCATCGCTTAATCTTAAAATAAAATCAGATGTGAATTTTTTCGTGTAACTGCAATTCGTAAATTTATTTCATGTTAAATAAGATGAACATGTTTGATGATATGTATAAAAGAGAAATAACATGAAGTATTTTTCAAAAATAAAATAACAAGAAAACTAAAAATATAAATAAGAAATAATAAAATTTTATTTGTAATTTCTTGTGAAAAATCAATTATTTTTAATAGTATTAATAAGTTTCTTTTTATTTATTACTTATTTTTAAAAAAATTTTTTTATTCTATTCATAAATTGATAATGGAGCACAAATATTTATGAAAGTAACAATATAATAGAATAAAGTAACATTGGAATTGAATTTTTTTTAAATATAATTTTACATAAACATTACCATCTTATTGTTTTAAATTTTTTATATAAGTCTTTTTCTTAAATATTATATATAATTTTACATAAACAATCTTATTTGTTTCAATTTTTCTATAAATTAAATAACACTAAATTTCCTATATGTTTCATTGATAAATATAATAAAAACATCGGAAACTTAATTTATTCTATTACTAAATTAAAAAAAAAGGAATATTTTATAATAATGATTTTGAAAAAATATATAATTAAATATATTAATTAAAAAATAAATTAAAAATAACAATATTTCAAGAAATATTTAAAAAAAAATTCTTTTAAAATACAAATATAATTAATCATTTGTAATCATTATGACGTCTTATTAATCATATTATAATATAATTAAAACAAATATAATTTATTGTAGAAAAATTCACGATTTTTGAGATAATTATAATGTCCTATTTAATATATCTCATTTATGTCATTTTTCTACATAATTACATTTAAATTTGTCATGAATTTTTTTTCTTTCCTAAATAAAAATATTTGAAACTATTCCAACTCAGTTAAATATGTTTTAATATATATTTTATATTTTCCAATTCAGTTTTATTATGATGAAAGGAAAAACGATTAATTTAAATAAAATATTTCTAAAAATTATGGAGGATTGATAAAAATATGTTGGTTATGATGACTATTAAATTTGGAAAAATGTGATTTAATAAATCATAGAAATATAGTTGATCAATTAATTTGATGTATTTGTAATGTAACATAATGTTATGCACCGTTAGCATTGGCTAATGTTACTACATAATACTACAATAGATGGCAATTTTAACTCAATAATTACACCGCATGGATGCCACTATTGGCTCGCGTAGATCTTTAACTCGAATACTGACCATTGACCATTAAGCGACCACAAACTGTAATTCTCGTTAATCTGCTATCAAATATAATTATTAGATTGAAAAAATTGTTCTTTTGATTTTTTCAAATTTAAAATAAAAAATAACTGGATCATAACTTATTTTGTATCCATGTAAGTTCTATCATTCTGATCAAGATATCATTATTCATCTTTGAATTGCGGCATCGGATTAATCGGTTTAACATCGTTTTGATTACATAATAATTGTTATAGAAAATATGTTTCATAGAGAAAAATTTATTATCGAAACGATCTGCATTGTATATAAAAATGAAAGAATATTCTAATAATAACATAAAATACAAAAATGTGAAATAGAATATAAAAATTTTTGTTTTAATATATATATATATAGTCAATCCAATATCTTAAAATAAATAAAGTTTTTTTTTACATGATATAATATATGATATAGAAAAATCATAAACAAGAGAAATATTGAAAATAATTAGTATCAAAAGTGCTAATATAAATAAATGTTATTTAGTTTATATTCTTTCTTTGATCAAGTAATTAATTGTAAATCGTCTTGAATTTTGTTCATATTATTTTAAAATTAAAATATAAGATAATTTTTAATTATATTTAAATTTTTGCTCAATTTAGTTATTTCAATATTATCCTTTTCACGGACTTTTTTTTTCAATTAGAGAAAAATTGAAAAAAAATCGACAACAAAAAACTTGTTTTTAAAATACGCAGCCGATAAAAAGATTCTGAGACGAAAATTTGAAACGTTCTATCTTTCTTGATAGAAACGCAATTTTCACGAAAATGCAAGAAATTGTGTGGAAGAAGCGACATGTAGTGAAAATTTTTCCAAGCGCTGCATCTCTTTATAAGTATCATGTTTGCTGTCAATCAAGGCGTATCTATGCATAAATGAAAGCTTCAACATTGAAACAAAAAAAAAAAAAGAATATAAAAAAAAGAAAACTGAAAAAACGAAATATTGGTTTTGTTTAAAATTTTAAAATATCGTATTGTTTATTGTTTGTGATTCAATAATTATCATTGATATAATTGTCAATTTATATGCGTCTGCATTAAATACGTGCAATTAAGCAGTAAAGAATAAATATGTACATCGATTGTTAACTAATGACTATTACAAAGGCAATAAAATATATTTACAATAATAAACATATCGCGATTTTGATAGAAGGACAAAACGAAATTTTTTATTTTCAACTTTCTAAAACCGGAAGACACATCTCATGCCGTCTAATTTTCTAATTGATTGTGTGAAAATTATGCGATAATTCGATTCTTTTTTATAGCAATATATAATCCTAAAAATATCTCATATTTTTATTTATTAAATTATTTTTCATTGTTTTCTAAATTTAATTTTGAATTTTAATTCAATTTTGAAATTTATTTTATTCTATTTTGTATATTTAATTTATATTCAAATATTTAAATTTTGTGAAAAATTATTTTAATATCTCTATTGTTTACAAATTAAAACAAAGATAACAATTGATAAAAATGTCAATTTATTTATTAAGTTATACACAATTTAAAATAAAACGGAAATAGAAATCATTTTAGTTTGTCACATCATGATCTGAACTTTTAGCTAGAAGTGATATTATGATTCAGCCTAGTAGAACTTCATATATAATAAATTTTCATGATATATATATAATGATATCACATATAAATAGAATTTCCTGGATATATCTTTTTGAGTTGAATTCATAACGATAACAATTAAAAGTTAAATAATGTTAATTAAATAACCGTTGAATCTTAAGATTTTTGATGAATCTTGGCATATAAGAATAAATAGATGATAGTGTGGAAAGTGGTTTTGTGCTATAGAATTTCGATTCTATAGTCTGCTCTATGATTGGTAGTTAAGTTGCCTAGATACGCCTGCGTCTCAATCTCGCGTTTACAGAGATTACGATAGGACTTTGTGCTAAATATTGAAACGTTGATAAACATTCGAGGAATTACTTTTCAAATAATTTCCATTATAATTAAAATTTGAATTCAAATTTTATATTTTCACAAATTGTTGCGGTATTCGATATTCGAAAAATGGAAATTTGTTTCCATGTTGACGATTGTGGACGCGTAATCAAATTAATGATTATAGAGAAGGACAAATTAAAAAAATTTTATGTATTGAGTAGTGTTATAATTTAAAACGTTTATTACTGATACTTGTGATATAATTTTATGATATGAATTGAATTCTTCTATCTCAAAATTCAAAAAGTTCGGCATGGATTTTTTAAAAGATTTTTAAAGATTTCTATTATATCTTCAGTGTGATATATTTCTAAAACATTCCATTTTAATTTTTTGGATTTCATGTGAGTTGCAGAATTCTCAAAGTTTATAACAAAATCTATTAAAGCACGAAAAATTGTAAATAATTCAAAAATACACGAGAAAATATATACCATTTTAATTTAATGGATAAAATTTTATTTTCTTCTATTTAAAAATAATATTAAATTTCAACTATATCATAAATCTTGTTTTAGAAAAATTTAGATAAATATTTATATAACACGCTAATAAAAATTTGAACTCAAATTAATTATAAAAATTTAAATTTTTTGTTAAATACATTTTCATTTAAATTTTGTAAAATCATATGATATTGTTACTTATCAGTTTTGAAATTGAAAATAAAATTCGGATTTTATTATTATATAAATACTATTATTGTATTATTAATTATTATATTATTATTGTATTATTACTATTAATTATTATTATTAATTATTAATAATTAATATTATAGTATTATTAGTATTATGTTAGTAATTAAGATTCATAATATATTATATAGTAATACTAATACTAATATTATAACATTATTATTATAGCATTGACAATAGAAGTTTATCCATTTATTGAAAATTTATATATATGTTATATATATGTTATATACAAAAATACAGAATGCATGTAATATAAAAAAAGATATAAAATATTTAAATTATAATATTTAAAATGAAACAAGAAACAAATCTTTTTTTAAATTTTATTTTCAGGTTTTTTTTCCATTTTTCATATTCGTAAAAATTTAAATCTCCATAACTCTACAATCTAAGTATTATTAATATTAATATATTATTTTTATATGTATATACATACATATATATAGATATACATACATATATATATATCTAGCTTTTATCTGCCACATCACTCAATCGTCAAAGTCAATAGTACAACCACCAAGCTGCGCGTGGTCTTCGATAGCTCAGCGAAATCCTCGATCGGGTTTCCCTCAACGATGTGCAGCCGACGATCCAGGATCTTATGTCGATTTTAATCCGTTTTCGAATGTACCGAGCAGGGATATTGAAAGGATGTTTCGGCAAATATTGGTCGTTCCCCATCAGCGGTCTCTGCAACTCATATTGTGGAGGGAGACTCCTCAGAAGCCCATTGAGATCTACGAGCTGAACATGGTGACTTACGGCACTGCATCAGCTCCCTATCTGGCCACACGCGTGTTGCGGCAGGTAAGGTTAGACAACAACGCGAACTATCCAGCGGCCATACTACATGATTTCTACGTGGATGAGCCCTTGACGGGCGCAGACATCGTGGAAGAGGCAATCGTAATCAGGAGATAATCAGAAGATCTGCAGGCGCTACAGATAGCGGGTTTGAACTTGCAGAAATGGGTCTCTAACGAACCCTCAGTTGTCAGGAATACCACGGGTGTCCATAATCGTGGGCCCCCAATCCGAGAAGGATCGCTCGGTCTGCGCTGGGAACCAAATCAATTAATTATCAAATTAAACGACTCACTTGCCACCCGAATTACGAAACGGACCATTCTGTCAGAAATCGCGAGAATATTCGATTCTCTTGGGTTGGTAGATCCGGCAGTTCTTCCCACGAAGCTACTATTTCAGGCGTCCTGGAAACTGAGGATATCGTGGGACGAATCAGTGTCCCAAGATATTTATACGCAATTCAGGGATTACTTAGCAAAACTTGGATCCCTGAGACACATTGCCATTCCTCGGTATGCAGTGGACTTACATACTTTCTACGACGCTTCGGAGAAAGCATACGTTCTACTTACGTGTTATAGACGTTACGGAAATCGTGGTTCGTCTACTTTGTGCAAAATCATGCGACGCTTTCCTCAAAACGATCAGTTTGCCACGCCTCGAGTTATTCTGGGCCTTGCTACTGTTGGAGTTGGTGGGAAAGGTGCGAACGTCTTCTCGCATCGGTTTTGAGAGCGAGACATACTGAACTGACTCCGCCATCACCCTCTCATGGATAAAATAAATAAAAAGGTCATCCAAGTTGGAAAACGTTCGTTGCGAACCGCGTCACACAGATCCAGGCGAATTCGCGAAGTGAATAGCGTCATGTTCTCTCGGGGAAGAAACCTGCGGATCTACTATCACAGGAGATGAGATTGTCCACTTTACAAGATTCGCGCCTTTGGTGGAATGGTCCCTACTGGTTGTGGTGGGATCATAATGAATGGTCCCGTGCGCGGTCGGTATTGAAGGAATTATCCGAGGGACGAGCCTAAGTCTGTGTGATTGTAACAACCGAAGGAGATTCTTCGGAATTGGAAGCCTTCTATAAGCACTCAAATTACGTGCGATTAACCAGAATCATCGCTTATTGTTTGAAGTTTTATTGCACAGTTCGTGCACGACTTCCTGGGCGACAATCGGCACAACTTCTGACAAATTCGATCACCTATTCGAGTCACTTTCTCGCCAGAACCGAGATTGACCTCGCGGAGAATGCTATCCTGGGGTGGTTGCAGGTACACACGTTTGCCAAGGAGATCGCAGACAAGGTCAGGGAGGGAATTGGCGCGATCCAATTTTCTGAGATGTTTGAATCCCTTTCTCGACGAATAGGGGTTCCTTAGGAGGAAGGCTGGAACGATCGAATCTACGGTACGGTTATCGACATCCTGTTATACTATCAAGGGGGGAATATCTCACAAAACTTATCCTGCGTTGCGAGCACGAGCGGCTGCTGCATGCCAGATGTGAGGCAGTATATCTATCCGAAGGCAGTACTAGTCTCTCTCAGTCAGAAGTACGTTACGGGTGTACTTCGCAAATGCATACAATGCAACCGGGCAGAACCCAATGCAACAGGCTACCAGTTCGGCCAACTATCAGCATCCGTGTTCAAGCATCCTTTTTCAATACGGGTGTGGATTACGCCGGGCTGTTCCTCATCAAGGAACGGGCCCGAAGTAAGAGCACAACCAAGACCTATCTGTGTGTCTTCATGTGCTTGGCCACGAAGGAGGTGACCACGGATCTCATCACGGAATCGTTCTTGAATTGTCTGAGTAGGTTTCTTGCACATCGGGGTCGATGTCGAGAGATCTACTCGGACAATGGGATTAATTTCGTAGGCGCGTATAATGAGCTATGTCGAATTCCTTTAAAAGAACAAGAAGTCCATCTGCCATCACGTGATCGCAGAAGGTGTTGAATGGCCTCCATATGCACTACACTTCGTAGACTGCGGGAGAATGCGGTTAAATCAGTCAAGAGATACCTTCTGCGCACGATTGGAGAGACGTGCCTCACGTATGAGGAACTGTGCACCGTGCTGGTTCGGGTCAAGGCTTGTTTGAACTCTCAGCTGTTCCATCCTTTGTCATCGGATCCCAAAGATCTCGATCCTTTGACTCCAGGATACTTCTTCACGGGGAGTCCAACAATCAATCTAATTTATTCTGACGTTACTGACGTCAAGATTAATCGCCTGTTTAGATTTCAGCTGCTACAGGCAATACAACAACATTTTTGGCGAAGATGGCAGGACGAATATTTGTATCAACTTCAACAACATCCAAGTGGAAGGATCCAGTTGAAGTAGGCACGATGGTCATGCTTAAGGAAGAGAACCTGCCACCGTTGAGATGGAGCTTGGGCCGCGTCAAGTTACATCCGAGACCAGATGGCGTGACGCGTGGTGGTGTCAGTGCGGACCAGCACTGGCACTCTCACTAGACCAATGGCTAAGATCTGCATCCTGCCCGACCCAGCACCTCTCAGCCACTTCGATTAGCGAATCTGGACCAACAGCAGTGGAGGAGTTGAACACGAATGGTTCAAGGCGCACGGTATGTTCGCGATTGGTATCGAGGCCACTGATGAAGCAAAAACATCCATAGCTCTTTGTTAAGGTTTATCAGAATGTTCTCTGCATGCCATCCGAGTTTGTGTACAAAACATCTGCCAATCCGTCCTTGGCCGTATCGCGAAGGTGATATTGTTGACGTTATTGGTCACCGACTCATAATTAGGATACTTCCTATTAGTCAGGAAGAGAGACGACACTTTCTTCCTGGCTAATGGCACAAACTCTCGGGCAGAGCAAGTCGTAGTCAATTAGTAATCAATTGGTATCATCGAGTGAAAGCGTGCTCCGACCATCGGATATGATACTTGAATATAGTGCGAGACACAACTCTCTAATAATCCATCGCCCGATGTCTAATTAGTCCATCGCGACGAAGTTAACCCGACTACGGCGATAACATAATTTTTCTCAAACTTTTGATTTATAATAAAGTAGTTCATAAGTAATAAGCAAGTAGTTATATGTAATTACTCGTAAATAGAAAGACTTCTACAAATATGATTGCTATTATTTATAATGTCATATTTTTAATTAATGCATTTTTTTTACATTTTATCATTAGTTATTAACAAGAAAAGTTTTATAATGTTAAGGAATATATATAATTGATTAAAAATGATGAATGCAATCTTTTCTCTTTATATTATTTTCATATTATTTTCTTTTTTATATTTTACTTTTCTTTATGTTTTTGTGTTTTTTTTTCTCTTCTCTTTTATTTTTGGATTGAAATATAAATGACAAGTTCTTAGATTTACATCAAATTTTAAAGATGAGAACTAAATTAAGATCATATTGCATTTTATGAATTATTCGATTTTACTATATTATATGAAATAAGTCGAATTGTTTAAAAATATGATCATTGAAAAATCTGGTAGCACATATAATTTCAAACAAAATATTTTAATTTAATGAGAAATTTGATTATTTCTTCTTTAAAATATTAAAGAATAGAAATATTTAAGATAAATTTTATAAATATCTTGTTTAATTCTAAACAACTATTAAGTTCATCAAGTTACAATACATATTTACATAGTTGATCTCATTTTCTTCCTTAAATTTTTTTAAATTTTATAGTTATTCTTTAAAAAATGATTGTAATTTAAAAAAATTTTCTGTAAAATTTCTGTAAAAAAAAAAAAAAAAATAAAATATATTTTGAAATAATTGTAATGTTTCGCTTTTAAATAAGTGCATTAATTTTGATATATAAATAATATTAAAAATATATTATATTTTTAATATATTATTTATATATTATTTATATTATTTATATTATATATTAAATATATAATATAAATTATAATATATATTAAATATATTATTAATATATTATTTATATTATATTTTTAATATATTAAAAAGTTTTTTGAAATATTTTTAAATTATTAACTATTAAAATATATATATATAGTTTTATTATATTGTATTATATAAAATATATATTACATTATTTCGACTTGAAGGATTTTTAATAGAAATTTAATGTAAATTTAATTGAAAATAAAATATTAACTGTATAATATGAAGAATATTTTCTTCAAAGTTTGAATATGGATAAAATTAAAGATAACAGAATATTTTTTGATTTTCCTTTTTAATATTTATTTTATTAACAAAAAGCAAAACGAAATATAAAAGAATAATATAAAGATATATAAGAAAATATATAAATATATAAAGATAATATAAGAATAAATATAAAGAAAAAATATAAAAGAAAGATTGTTTATTTAGATGTAAAATATCAATCAAAAATAAATTCTAATATGAAAATATTTGAGACGAAATATAATAATCAACGAAATTTTCACATTATTTTACATTTTTTTGTGATACTGAATAATTTGTTATTAATATAAATATAAACAAATTTTAATTATAGATATGTAAAAGTTTAGAAGAACACATATTATATATATTAAGTTTATTAAGATTTATAGTTCTTTATTTATGAAAACAATTAAAATCTAAAATAGAATATTTTTTTCTTTTCAATTAATAAGAAAGATATGAAATTTAAAGATAATTTAAAGATACGCAAAATTGTCGATATTATATTATATTATATACTCATATTTATATCAGAATAATCCATCTATTCACAATTCAAAATTAATGAAAGAATGAATATATCTTGAAAGAAAAAATATTCCATTCATGCAATAGATATCCATTTTGTAAACTTTTAATTCCATTGAAAAACTTTAAATATTACAAATTAATATAATACTTCTAGTCACAAAATTAAAACTCAATATTTTCAATATTCTAAAACTTTTTATCAAAAATACGAACTTATAAAGAAACGACATTTAATTAAAAATTTTTAAAATTAATATATATATTAATAATTTATATATTACGATATACATTTTATTATTTTTTATTATATTTCCAAGACCAGATAATTGTTCTGAATCCAATTGATAAATTCAATTGGAATTTAGTTAAAACACTTGTAATACACATTTCTAATCATCACATTAACTAATTTAAAAAAAAAAAATTCAACGAAAATAAAGAATATAATGAAACAGTGCTCGCTATAAAGAAATATATATTATGTAATAAATTATGTAATAAAGTAAAAAGAGAAAAAAAAAGTTATTAATATATAGTATATATGTACTACTTTTTTTTTTAATTAAATATCAAATTATTAAATTTTATTTAAAAAAATATTGGATAATGAAAATTATTGGAAATGTTGGTCCTAACTTTTTAATCAAAGGCTTAATTTACGAGATATATAAATATAATATATATTATTACTATTTTATTAATTATTATTATATATTATTATTATTATAATATATATTATATACTATAAATATAATAATTAAGGAAATAAAAAATAAAATAAGCCAGCATGAATTAATTTTATTTTATATTTATATAATATTTAATATAATGTTATATTTATATAATTATATATTATATTTAAATTTTTGTTATTTTATATTAGTTATATTATTTTATATTATTAATTTATATTATTTTATATTAATAAATTTAATATTATATCTATATGTCAAAACTAGTTTATTTTTTATAAATTATTTAATTTTACAAGAAATAAATCTGTAAAATTATATTATATTTTATTTTATAACTATATTAAATAAATTCGAATTGTTTATAAATAGATCTCTATTTGTCTCAAAGAAAGAAATATTTACAATCGACAAGTTATTCAGAAATTATTTTAATATAAAAATGTTTATAAATCTGTTTGAATTTGTTTATTACGCAATTTTAATATAAATATTTCTATATTATTTAACCTGATTATTATAATTGATTTCTATTCGTCTAAATTTTAATTTAAATTATATAATACAATAATCTAATCATAATAAAACTAATATTGTAGTTTCGCAAATTTAAATTTCAGCAATGATCATTAATACTAATTGGTTATTCTCTCCTACTATTAATTACTAAGTCTGATTAATTACATGATAATTGATGATGATTTGATAGCGATTCTAATCCAATATTCATCTTGTTTAGAAATATCGCATTTAATAATATTACTACTTTATTAATATCATATATAAATATAAAATTTTCAAATTTATAGAAAAATATGAAAAATTTTGATTAATTTTTCTATTTCTCTTGAGTTCGTTTTTTGTTTACATTAAACTTTTTTTCAATTAGAGTAAGATGAATAAGAAACAAAGAAAATTTTATTTATTTTCAAATTTTTAAATATTTTTATTAATTACTTATCTTTCCAAAGATCTTCCATCTTTCCATCTTTCTTATTATTAATGTATAATTGAAATATTTTTTATATCGGAACAAGTTTTTTTAAATTTCAGAAAATCATCATTTTAAAATCTTTCTTTTTAATGTAAATTCAACGTATTTTATATATATATCTAATCAGCAAAAAAGTATTGATTTTATCTTAAAGTAATATTTATATATATTATAAAACCTTAAAGTAATATTTATATAATATTTTATTTTATTTTAAAGTAATATTGTATTATTTTTACTTTGATTTTCATTAAAATTTGCAATATTATATTTTTAAATGCGCATATATTCTATATAATAATTCAAAACTACACAATCCTAGTTTATTTCATTAATTATAAACTATATTAATATTTTATAAACTATATAAAATATATTTTTCTATGAATAATATTCTATATTTTATGAACATCAAAAATCAATAAATCAAATTAATTGTTATTTTTTTTATTAAAACTTAAAAAATAAAATTTTATATTTTTATTGCATATTTTTCATTGCATATTTAAGATTTTACATTGATATCAAGTGCCAAAGAAAATTATGCTTATATCGACATCTGCATTCTAAATAATAATAAAGCTAAAAGAAAAATCTAACTAATAAATGATAATTATTCACAATAGGAGAGGTGATTCTGATCATCTTAATCTTAATATATGGTTTAATATTACTCTCTTTGAGTAATATTATGAAAATTTTATTTGATCAAAAATTATTAATAATTATTTTTTAAAGAAATTTATATTAAGTTTTAATCGAATTTTTTAATTTTAGTCAAATTTATGATTTCACAATGTCGCGGTCAGATTAAAAGAATTAGTCCAAATCTGCAAATCATTAAATCGGTTAACAGTAAAATAAGTTTTTAATTTAAAAGAGTTTTTAATTTTAAAATAAAATTAAATTTAGAATTGATATAAATTTATTGATATCAAACAAAAATTTAATTTTTGATTTTATAATTTATATTATATTTGAATTAGATTATATTATGTTAATAAATTTTTAGTATATAACGATGAATTTTTAGTATATAATCTAATCTAATCTAAATGCTTTTATTAATAAATAATGATTATTAAATAGAACTTTATATATAATTTTTTTAATCTCAATACTATTCAGTATCTTGACAATGTATTAAAAAATCATTAAAAAATGGGAAGATGATACTTTTTATAAATATTTACCATAAAAAATAACAATTAAATAAAATCAAAATAATAAAAAATTAAAATAAAAATTAAAGTAGTTCATTTATAATTTATTTTTTGTTGTATATATATTTATGTTATTATTTGTTATTAGTAATGTTAAATAAATTTTATAATTATATAAAGTTATAAATTTATAATAAAATATAATAATAACTTACGTCTTACATTATAATTTATATTGCTATATTAATATATAAATAAGGAAATAATTAAGATACTAATAATATATAGTCAGTGATAATATATAGCAGTCAATTCAAATTAATATATGTAGGTTGATATCAAAATAATAATAACTCATGTATTCTTGAAATTTACAGTATCAGAGTGAGTCATCAAATAATATAAAGTAAAAGAAGATTACTTTGAAAAGAATAATACAATAAGTAAGAAAGATTAGCAGAACAAAATAATTAAAAAACGATTAAGATATATGTAAAACACATAAATAAAAATTATATAAATAATAATATATAATACATAAATATAAATAAATAATTAAAAAATTATATATATAATATATGTATATATAATTTTTTATTTAAATGTAATTAAATATAATTATTTGTTTGATTATTCTGAATGCAATTAGTATAATCAAAGTTCTTATAATTATCTTTATATTATAAATTAACATTCATAAGCAAGTAAATGCCATGATGATAAAGAAATTTTCAATAAGATAAAGATAATCTATATAAATATATAAATTCTTCTGACAAAAATGATATATAAAATAGATTCAATTATTCATTTTCTCAACAATGAATAATCTTATAATATCCAAAACAATAAATGTCTTTATCTTTTCAACGAATAGAGAAATATTATGCATACTATTATGCAATGATTTTTGTTTAAGCAATGTTAGTAAATGCAAACATGTTCTATTTGTTATTTGTCTTAAACGAGGAAATGTCTTTGTATATTATGGTCAAACAATACTTAAATCAAGAATTATGATATTATTTGTCTTGAACCATTCAAATGTTTCACATGCCAATTTAAATTATAATCAATTGATTAACTCTCTTCCGGACTTCTGGAATGCAACAGATTGTTTAAATAATAATTCTGATCAAATAGTTTCATTCAATTGTTCATAAACTTTGAGAAATTTACAGCTACTGAAGAATCAATTCTATCATATCATGTTATTTGTTTGTGTTCTGAATGATTTAAACATTAAATATAATGTTATTATTTTTTCTTCTATATATTTTTAAAAAAATATTAAATTTGTATATCATTAAGAATAGTATAAATTATCATTGATTAAGGAGATAGAATAGTTAATTAATATATATAGTTATAATTATTATACATATATAGTTAATAATTAAGTTAGTTAATAATAATTAGTTAATAATAAGTTATTATTGTATATAAAAAAGTTACTATCGCTATTCACGATAAATGAATAATCAGATTTATTTATTCAGCAAAGATTTTCTCGCACGGAAATTTTCTCTATTATGACATTGATTTTTATTAAGACTAAAATGATAGATCCAAGGTAATATCATTAGAGAAATGTCATTTTTGAGATATTTATATAATATTTGTAATTAAATGTTTTTTAAAAAGTATTTTAGGTTGGCTAAAATGTAAATGATATATGTTTGATGTATAAATAATATGTTTTAGTCCAATGATAATATTATCCTATTCTTGATGAAAATTATAATAAATACGCGCGAATCAATCCTTGAGCATTATTTGTTTTTGTGCATTATTCGTTCCAGGTCTAATTCGAGAAAATACTTCTTCAGCTTCAGAAGTATCATTTAGGCTGACTCGTGATATCATTAACATTTATTTTATATATTTATGTCATTTTTATTCAAATCTTGAAGTTTAGTATATGCATAAAATTCATCTCGTTTTTCTAACATAAATTAGTATTTTTTACTTATAAGAATTAATTATTATTTCATTATTATTCCTATTGTCTATTGAAATTAGATATTTTCGGAAAAATCTATTTGAGAATATAGTTTCAAATTAAATATAAAATCGATATTGTTATTTTTCCTCAAGTGTAATACGAAATGTAAAAATGTTATTAAATAATCAAAATATTTTGCTTTGCATATGAAAGTAAATAAAAGACATTAAATTATAAATGATAATAAATATAATATCATGCAAATAGGATATTTCTAACTACTATAAATAAATTTCCATATATTTGTAATCAAGATGTAAAAAATGAAAACGGAATTTAATTAAATTCAGTTGTAAAATAATTTTTCCTATCTTTGTTATAAGGAACAGCCAACATTAAATATTGCAAAAAATTCTATTGATTCTATTGCCACTATTTATATAGCGTTCTAATATAAAATAAAAGTATTTTATATATTATATTTGAACAAAATAGAAAACTTAGAGAGATTAAAATAAATACAAAAATTGATATATAATTTAAATTTGCACTAACAAGAAGTGAAGCGAGATAGAAATAATGTGATAAATATAAAATTACTTTATCTCACCACTTTCTCGTTTTATCTAATATAAAATTAAAATGCGTATAACTTGAAAAATACACTTCAATATATTTTTGCATAGCAATCTTTAGAAGATTTTGATTTAATTTGCAGAATTATCTTTTACATTTTCTAGTTGCTTTATAAAAAGGTTTGTAAAAAGCTAACATTTCTTGAATACAATATTAAAATAAAATTAACTACAACCTACATTAATAAAATTATTAAAGTTAAAATTAGACGTTAAAATTTAGACGTTAAATTTAAACGATTAAATGTTTTTTTTCTTAAGATAAAATTAAAGGAAAAAATTAATAAAAATCCAAAAAAAATTAGGGATTCAACTTGAACTTTTTGATAATAGAAAAATTAGATTTCTAAAAAATTTCATCAAGTTTTTAAATTGTATTATATTTCTGACAGTTATAGAAAACAATTTATTTATACAAATAAAATATAAATAGAAGTATAAAATTTAAAAAATTGATTGAAAAAAAATTGTATAAAATTATATTATGTAAAAATAAAACATAGATTAATAGATCTGATAGAATACGATAGAAGATTTAACAAATTTTCAATTTTTATATCTATACGTGTAAACAGAAATTGTTTCAATTTGTATTTGTATATTTTTTTTATTTTGCATTGATAAAAAAATTGAAAATTAAAAGCTACAATTTTTTTATAATTTAAATTATAGAAGATTTGATTAAAATGTAATTGTATGATTTGATTAAAATGTAAATTGTATGTAATTGTATCAATAAATGCAATGTATATATATATATATATTCACAAATTAACCTCTTATAAAATTTTCAAATTGAATGTAAAAATTGAAACTTTTATAAAAAATTAATAATAAAAGAAATAATTATTATATTAAGTTATTTGAAAACTAATTTTTTCATTTAAAACTAGATTTGTAAAATCTATTGCTGTAGATTAAATAATAAATTAATAAAAATTGAATAAGTATGAATAAAATTAAATCTATTAAATTAAATTGTAACGTCTATTAATAAATGTCAAAATCTTAAATATTCGATTATTAAATATCACTTTATTTTTCGACAAGTTGTGAAAATGTCTAATATAAGCATCGTTCGAAAAATATTAAATTCTTATGGATAATCTACACATATAATAAAAGAAGTAATTATTCTATCAAGTTATTCATATAAGAAATAGAATGTTTTAAATAAAATCCGCTCGATCATAATTTTTTCATTTCTTTCGCATTTCAACTTGGCATTGTTTCTTATTATTCTGAACATAAAATGTTTAATTTAATATTTATTCACGCATATCATGAATTAATTCAAACGTATCCGATAAAAAATATTTATTGTTAAAAGATAAAAAACATTAGGAAAATAAAAATAAAATTAATAAAAATGAAGATAGAAAAAGGAAGTATGAAATATTTACGAATAGGAGAAGAATCGTAGTAGAATAAAAATTGTAATTAAACGTGATAAGATACTAATAGTTCGTAATTGTCTCTCTCTCCCCCTCTCTCTCTCTCTCTCTCTCTCTCTCTTCTCTCTCTCTCTCTCATTTCAATCTTTTGATAGAAGATGTGAGCTCTAGTATAAATTCGAAATATACAATATATAGATATGTTTTTTCTTGCTACGATTTCTTATAAGAATAACAGAGAAAATATAGAAAATAATAATTATCGAATAAGGAATCAACTTCTATTTAATACAATAGATCAGACTTAGACTGAAATTTTGTCTGATAAAATAGCAGTTTCTAAAATTAACAAAATTATCTATTTCTTTTATTTTCGATTCGTTATTTATTTTAAGTTTTTTCCTTTCACATTTTCTTTCATTAAAGAAATAAATTCAAAAAAATATATATATAATCTTCATGATTATATGTCATTATATTAACTGAATGAGGATCATTCATATTTATCATTTACACAATTCTCTCAATCAGATTAATTCTTTCCTCGCAAAATTTTTCCAAATATCATATTATTAAACCAAAAAGATTAAACCAAAGAGATGTGCATCTCTCTCATTAACAGAAAAATCTCGTTTTCTTGAATTGTTTCCTAATTTCACAATTAAAGAAATAAGGAATAAAATAATAAGAAAAATAACGTAAGAGTATCGAAACATAGTATTTTATAGAAATATTATTATATTATGGATTCATTTCTCCTCTTTCAATTTAATTAACCATCGATCTTTTTTCGAAAAAATATACAAAATTTTCTTTCTCTTGTTAATTATGCTTTAAATACTAGAGAAATTGTTTGTAGTACAGAAACTATGATGTAAAAATATGCCACAAAAGTATCATTTGTATTAAATTGTTATATTTATAATATATATATAATATAATAAATATATATATAATAATTAAAAAAATATATATATATAATAATTAAAAAAATATATATATATAATAATATAATAAATTTATAATATACATTATATATTACATAACTTTTATAATATATATTATAGAGATATTGCGTGAGACGCGTTTCGTGCTTGCACTCTTGTGTATGAGCTCATTAAAGCTTGAAAAAAAAATAATGATTTTGAATTTATAATATAGTTATTTATAAAAATATTAAGACAACAAATGCTTTCCAAACAATTTAAAAACAAATAACAATTTTGAGTTGAAGATAAGTGCTTCTTGATCTTAATTTATTCAACTTAAAAATTTATAAAGCTTAAAAATTTCTGCCCAAAATTTTTGTTATTAACAAGATTCAACAAGAAAATCTTATAACAAGTTTTGAAAATTCTGTAATTTTAAAAAAAGAATAAAATGAGTGACAAATGTAAATCGAAATCTTAGCCAAAACATATATACTATTTAAAAAGGATTACTTAATTCACATTTTTAGATTTAATTAGGACATAACTTGATATTATTTGTTGTAATACTATTTGTTGTTCTATATAAATTATTCGTAGATTAAATTTGGAGGGTCAATTTGGTTTCTGGAAGCTAAAACAAACACAAAAATGTTTGTAAATGTAAAAAATTGAAACTTATTTATTTATTATTTATTTATGAATATTCATATCAGATAAATAGCGAGATAGTACTATATTTTTGTCTTTATTTCATTTCATCTAACATATAATGCTTATAATATATTAATAAATAAATTTCAATCAACATTATTGTTTGTTTTGGTCTCTAGAATCAATTCTCTAAAGAATATATTATTATTGTCTCACGAATATATTAATATTTTGCATATACATGCTTGTTTTATGTTTTCATGTTTTATATGCATACTTATAAAAACGGAATTGGAAAATAACTGATGGCCAATTTAATTTTTTTTAAATTTCTTTTTAATTTCTTATTTATTGCTCAAAAGTTGCATTTTCACTTTTTTTTTCAATTTAGATAAAAAATTAGAATTAATTTTTAAAATAAATAATTAAGTATATTTAATTTGAGATAAATAGATTGGTTATACTAACATGTGAATTTTTTATAATTAGAAATAATTTTTGATGCATAAGATAATAATGCATAGATAAAATGTCATCTATATTAATTTTATTTTTGAAAATATACTTTTTTTGTACATAAAAAATAATAACTTATTGTAAATATATGGAAATAAATATAATTAAGAAAATAATAAATTTTCGAATTTAGAAAACATTTAAGTACAATTATACGCGATAGAAAGGTAATTAACTTTAGTGTTATTATAATTTAATATTACTTTTTGAAATATATAAAATAATTTAAAAATGAGAACATGATTAATAAAAAAATTTTGCATTCAAATAAATATTAACTTTTTATAATAATTTAAAACTGGTAGATTCAATTTTTATACAATTTATTTTTTTTTGTTACAACATTTTTCATTTCTGTTATTAAAAATTTTCATTTATGTTTTACAAAAATATCTGAATTTTTATGTTGAATTTTTTTTTGAAAAAATTGTATATAAATCTAAAAGTGCCATTATTGCAGATTTTTTCATTTAATATTACATCTAAAATGAATTTTGTAACAGAAAGTATTACTTTTCATCAGATTCTGCGCAATTAATTTTTTATTTTAATATTACGTATCCAAATAGAATAATAAATTTCCAAAATGAAATTGTCAATATGCAAATATAATTCAATATCATATCATCTATATCAGTAATTCTCGTTTCTAAGAGAATTAACCATATATTAACGACGTTTCTCATTCCCGGAAGACATAAACCACGTAATAATTTTAGCTGGTAAACAATGATTTCAATACAATACGCGTTACGAACGGTTGAACTGTTTCGCGTTAATAATAACAATATTAACGGAAAGCGGGCCAATATGTCGGCATTGTTAATGATAATAACTGGTCCAGTAATGTTGTGAGTGCGAATACACTTTGTTGATAGAATTTCGTGATTAATGGAAAAGCCAATAATCGTGATCGTAGCTCTGAATCGCTAAAAGGTGGTTGTAATTTCTATACCTAGAACGAGGTTATTGCGTCTCACTTGTCAAATTAATCTGTAATTTATTCGAATGCTGACGTCGTTTTGCGATAATGATATACCCAGTTGTCAAGTTACAACCCGTTAATAATAATTGATATCATAATTTTTGATTATTTAGTTGATTGACTGGCGAGTATGATGATGATTGACTATAAAGCGTATCCTCATCGCGTTGATATTTATCGATAAACCGATACTGGCCATAACTATCGAATAATTTAACTGATTAGCTTAGCCAATTTTGATTATGCTACATTATGATCCAGTCATTAGAATAAAATAAAATTTTAATAAATTAAAGAATGATAAAATTTTAGCTTCAAATATTTATTAGTTTTAAAAATATTAATAAAAATTATTCCGAGTTATATATATTAAATGTTGCTTATATGCATATGTCCGTGATAATGTATTTATTTATCGATTATTATTTATTTATCGTTTTTACAAAATGTCTGTTTCATCTAAATACAATTAAATATCTTTTAAGAAAAATATATTATGAAAAAATTCTTTTTAAAAAAATTATTTTAAATATATTATATATAAATTATATAAATTATATAAATATATTATTTAATAAAAATAGATTGATGTGAAAATAGAAGTTAAATAAATATAAACTTTAATAAAACTTGAATAGAAAAAATTTTTAGTTTAAAAGATATTTTATATTGAAAATTTGTAAAATTTATTATATATAAGACAAGGAAAGCATGAATAATAAAATATTATCAAATTGCATATCCCTTCTTTTTCATATATTGAATTTATAAACTATTAAATTTATATTTTTTAAATTACAGATTTTTCGACATAAATAGCTTAATATTTTTTTATGCTTTAGAAATAATGAGCTGCATCAATTACTGCATTAAATATTATATAATTCTTTTTAGAAAATTAAAATTGATTGTTATACGATTTTTATGCATTAATATATAAAAAAAATTATTTACATTGCATAATATTCTTATAGGCAAAATTTTCTTTTACTAAACAATTTTGCAAAAAGCATTTGTTATATAACTTATATAATATTTTCTTTGTATAATTTTTTTCTTAAAAGATATTTCATTAAATATCTAGATAATGAACAATCTATATAAACATAACATAATGGTGATCAATATGCAAAATGAATAATAAATAAATTATATCATCAAATATAAATATAATATTTATTCACAGCAAGCTTGTATATTCCTTATGGATTTAAATAATGTGAATAATATAAGAGATCATATCATATTTTATTTGTATAATATTTATACATCTTTACTTCATTAACATCATAAAGAACCAACTCGTTATTACGACAAAATTATATGCACATTTTTAATATGCTAAAACAAAAAATTTGAAAACGATCAACTTCATTTGATTTGATTCTTTTAGTATTATTAATAAATCTCTAAAAAATCAATTAATAATTCTTTTCTCTATAAATGAAATTCAAAGTATTAACTACTTAGATTTCAATAATTCAAATATACTCTCAAATTTTCTACAAATTCTATGAATATTATTAACGAAAGGAAAGAAAGAATATTTATTATTAAATTAATGTGGCAATGAACGAATTCCACCTCAATTTACCATGAAATGAAACAAAAGAAAGTCACGTGAGAAGGCTACGAAAGCAATAAGTAAACTGCCGCTTGAAAAAAGGGGAAGGATTATACAAAGCCGTAGAAAGAGAATGATCCATAAAACAAAAACTCGAGGATTGCATTGAAATGACGAGAAAGGTAGAAAATGAACGTTGTATCCTTTTTTCGTCATTTGTTTTTCTGTTCGTTTCATTCTCTGGATGCAATCTTTAATGGATGATTTTTTAACACCATGGATTTGTTTCATTCGTTTCGAATTGCGATCAACTTTTATTTTCAGTTTTTTATCCTCGTTCCATGTCTACTTTCGAAATAATAATTCGAATAATGTTGCCATTCATTATAATGTAAATGTAAGAATCGGTTAAAAAATAACGAATTTTCATTTATATTATCAAAATACAATGAGCACTTTGTTAGCATAAATAAGTTTGCTACATACAATCGAATAGTATTTCGAATGAGAGTCGAATGCGATATCAAAGATAATGTTTTATACAACCGTATGATATCGCACGTCCAACTTTTAATTTGAGATTCTTCTGTATTCGCTCTTCAGATTTTCACTTGTTTCTAAAATTAAATAGAACAGGCAAGAGTATTTATTTTCAATCGATGATGAAGTTGAAGTACTAATGTTTTCCTTTATCGATATTAAATTTTTCATTGATGAAATGAAAAATATTGTTATGCGTTGGAAAAAATTTCTTGAAATATGTAATAAATGGTGATTATGTTGAAAAATAAATATTAAAAATATAATAAATAATAATTTAATAAATATTATAAATATAAAATAAATATAAAAATAAATATTTTATAACTAAATAACTAAATCGTACTTTCATTTCCCCTTTTTATTTCAATAGTTGGTTTTCTAAATACAGACGAAAGTTCATTACTTTTTGTTTTATTTACGCGATTCGTTTAATTTGCGAATTTCGATTTGATATATTCTTAGATGAAATCCGAGATATTTGCTCTCATATTTGCTGATTCTTTTCTTGAAAATTCGTTGTGAAAGAATTTTATCTTTAACTTTTATACTTAGGAGAGAATATAAGTTATAATAAGATTGTATAAGGAGAAATTTAGATTATTGAAGATAGGAAAAATGAATAATGAGTTACACACATCATATTTTTGTTTTTTTTATTTTTGTATCATTTTATATAAGCATATATCATCGAAATCAAAAGAAAATATTTATTGTACGCTGAAAGATTAGTTCTTTTATATTAATTGTGTTAATCAAGAAAATAATATATAATATATAATATAATATATAATAATAATAATAATAATGTCAATATTTTCAATTATTTCTTAGAAAATAATTTGCAAAATTTTATATGAATTATCTTATAGATCTAGATAAATTAAAAATAACTTAATAGAAAAATATTTATTTTTTATTTCGAGTAAATAAATAATAATAATTACACATTTATTGAATTACACATTGAAATAAGAAATTAAAATAATTACGTCACTTAATTTATTTATATTCTATTTTTTTTTCTGTTCAGACTGAATACAAAAATAAAGAATAACTTATAAAAATTCTATAATTAATCTTCTGCCACAAATATTTATAAATATGAAATATATTATATTCAAAAGATTACTATAATATTAAGTTATTGCAAATAAAATAACTGAATTCTTTAATTTTTTTTCTTAATCTTTATAGTTTATAACTATATAAACTATATAAACTATAGTTGTTTATAACTATATAAAAAATAATAAACAATAATAAACAAAATTATTAAATAAATTTAATATATATAATAATTAAAGAGTAAGAATAAAATTATATATATATTAAAATATTTATTTAAAATATTCTTAATTAATTATTATTAATAATTGTTATTACTAAATCATTTATTTTTTATATTAAATTATATAATATATTATATTCTTTTATATTCATATTAAATTTTTTAAATTAAATTTTATAAGACACATTATTTATTTTTTTCATAAGATCTATTAATGAATTTATGAATATTATGAAATTTAAATTGAATTTAAATCTTAAATTTATGCAAAAAGAATATTCGAAAAATATTATTGAACTTAATAACGAAACATAATTCATTATAATATATAATTTCTTCTTTCTATAATAAAACATTAAATAAAAATACTAATTGTATTTAATTAGCTTCAAATATAAAACTGATATACAAAAAATACTATTCAACAATACATTCATCTAAATTGTGAAATTGGTCACTTTATATATTTTTCAGTATTTTGATTTATGGTTATACGATTTTAAGAACTTGCAATATGATGAGCTTATTTTATCAAGTGCTTCGAATAAGTTGAATGAAAACTTACATCTAAATTAAAATATATATTATCGCCGGAGCTGGTATAATGTCGTCGCGTGGATTAATTACACGGTGGGCAATGTATTATGAGGGAGCTGTGTTTCACACGTATGTACAAGTATCGTGTCCGACAGTTGGAGCACGATTTCATTCGATTTACCAATTGACTACGACTTGCTCTGCTCGAGAGTTTGAGCGGTAGCGAACATTAATCAGGAAGAAAGTGGCTCAAGTCGACTTTCTTCCTGGCTAATTAAAATTGGGAGTATCTTAATTCTAGATGTCTTGTACACAAACTGCGGATGATAACAAGCATGCATTCGTTCTAGCAGACCTAAACAAAGAGTTC
This sequence comes from Apis florea, assembly GCF_048593485.1. Classification (NCBI taxonomy): domain Eukaryota; kingdom Metazoa; phylum Arthropoda; class Insecta; order Hymenoptera; family Apidae; genus Apis; species Apis florea. The sequence goes on along the minus strand of NW_028256553.1, from coordinate 5,772,660 downwards.
CGTATTTCCGTGCATTTTGGAATACTTTATCGCTAGCCTTGACGGCGAATACGGTTTTTGTTTAGATCTACCAGCGGCTCGCTGCAGTAAAAACGGGAAGGACCTTGACTGAGACCTTCCCGAACGATCGTCTGTTTACTATCCGCGAGAACGCTCGCGAACAATATATATAATTTCCTTGTAAGTATAAAATTTAAATATATGTATATGAAGAAAGATGCAAAAAATGCAAAAGAAGAGATTTAAATAAATTAAGCAAAAATATTAAATTTTATATAGTAAAAATATTAAATTTTATATATTTTGTGTAGTTTTATCTTTGAAAATATTTTATTGTTTTAAATCCATTAAAAAAATTACCAAGTACTTCATTTTTATCAATTACTTTATTATATCACTGAATTATGATAATGATGGAAATATAATTCGAAGTTATGCAGTATAATCAAATTTTACAAAAGATAATTAAATAATGCTATGATTAATTAATTAAATTTAATTACTAGCGATTAATATGAAGATGGCATATTTGTTCTACGTATAGAATAACCGACTTGCTGCATACAAGTGAAATTCACATAAAAGAAAAACGGTAAAACTGGAAAATATTGAACAAAGTTTTATATTTTTTCAATTAATACATAGCGTGAAAAGAAAATTGGAGTTCTTATTTTCTCAGTTAATTTCCGCATAGCTGCTTTATCAACATTAATCTTTCTTTTTTCTTTTTCTTCTTTTTATCTAACAGAAAAGGCAATAACAAACAATTAAATTATTGTATTTTGTGATGTTTATATTTACATAAAAAGAGAAGTTATCTTTTTAGAAGAAATATGTCAGAATGAGCAAGACTTTATTAATTTTATATATAGATATTAATTTCAAATTTTTTTTAACGTTATTAAATATAATTAAATTTATTTTTTGAATAAATGAATTTCATCAAAAACTTTATAATTTTATTTTGTTTTCAAATATTTCATTATATTTTAAATAAGCTGAATTCTTAAAAATACTGCATATTTCCGATGATGTAAAAAACTCGATAAACTAATAATAAATACATATAGTTTTTTATTTCACAATATTTAATTTATTTTCTGAAATTATCAATATGCTCTTCCGCTATTAGGAATAATATATCTAATTTTATGACTTTGCAACATTTTTGATCAACAACTTGAACGTTGAATTATTTTTTTGAATTTAAAAGTCACAAAATAGTTATCGATTTTTTCATTTTCATACAGCATCAGTATCATAGAGAAATGGATTTGTTTAATTAAATCTATTTTTATTAATTACGCAAAAGAGTAAATAATAAAATTTTTTTAGTTATTTTTTACAAATATAAAATAATGTTTACAAGAATGATCAGGATTTCATGACGGAAGTTAGCAGATCGCAAAAGTTCATTCGAATTTGATCGATACGGAATAATGCTCAAATTTCGAAAACTATGAATGACTTTGTCAAACAGATGTAACATTTATTAGAAGTTATTATTATGGATCTGCAAAATCGAAGATCATATGGTATCTTGAAATGATATCATAAAATACGATAAAATCTAGAGATTTTTTTTAACAATATGATAAATTTGGAATTTTGATAGTAAATGATATTCAAGAAATTAGATATTGAGAAAAATAAAAGAAAAAGAAAAACTTAGAATCTGTGAGATAAATAAATGTTTCCAAAGTTAGAATATATAATTTAGAATACATAATTAAGTTAATAAAATAGAATAGAATAGAATAATTTAAAATATATAATTATGTTAACAATTTATTAGATATAATATATAATAGTTAGATTGATAATAAATTTAAGATAAAAAAATATTAGAAACAAAGAGAAATCTTAGTAAATTGCCACATGCTGCATGCTCTATATAAAACACAATTCTTGAAACACTTTCTTAATTATCTTTTTTTATCAATAAATCCTTTAATTTTAATTTTAAATATTTTGATAATTAATTAAGACACGATCTGTTAAATTTGATGGCATTATAAACTCATTATCAAATCCAGCATAATAAATATTCATTTAATTTAAAATATTAAAATATTAGAATAAAATATTGACCAATAAATAAATAATATTCGAACAAATAAAATTGTACAATATTTTACATAAATATATAAATAAATATTAAATAAGAAAGAAAAGAATATGTCTCTTATAAATATTTTTCTTTTAAATAGCAAGAGATACAAAATATTATTATCATTTCATTATCTTATATCTATAGCATAATATTAATAAAAGATATAATTATATCTATAGCATAATATTTCTTGTGAATTTTATTGATAATATGATTTCTATTAATAAGTTACTAATTAAAAATCAGGAAATTAAATTATTCAATTAATAAAAAGAAACAAATCAATGTAAATCAATATTTACTTATTATATCAATTTTCAAATTATTTAAAAAAATATCCAAAGTATTTCATTTAAACTTTCGAATCTCTAATTGACAATTCTATTTCTCTTCAATTGTTTAGATGCTTAAAAAATTATTTAAAAGAATCTAATGAGATGTTTCCAAATTATTTGGTTTAATTACGAGACAATATATATTATTTGTGTTTATATCAAATATATTCATTTATGTGATTTATTTGCCATCAGGTAAGAGCGTATAGGTAATTTCCATTGAAGAGAATAGTTTTCTGGGCCAATACTATCAATAATAAATCTAATTAGAATATAGATAATAATTTCTTTAGATAATAATTAATTCTTTCTTTAGATAATAATTAATTTTATATATGTCAAAACATAAGTACGAAATTATTTCTATGTTTTACGGTTTATCGTTGCTGTTCTATCGCGTTCAGAAATAAAAGAATAAATGTCACGTTGGGACGATTTCTGAGAAGACAACTTTTATAGGATCGGGAGATCGTTATTTGCGGATTACGAGTCAGCTTTATCGAGTGCAAGAACTTTTCGGTTGTTTCCTGCAGGCGATGAGACTTTTGATCGGATGCGAGACGGGATTATACTCTAGTGTAAACGTTTTATTGCTTCTGGTGACTTAAAGCGACAATAAAGGATGAAAAGTATAATAGCTTTCGATCGTGGTGATATAGATAATTTTTCTTCATAAACTGAAAAATAGTATAAAATTTCAATTTGGTTAAAAAATTTAACGATTACTTTAATTTTGCTAACTGAGATAAATATAATCGTGGGTCAAATTTACTTTTTCCAAAAGATTTTATCATCATTATCATTTCTCTTAATTCTTTCCATTTAAATTTTAATTATTCTGAATGTAATTAAATGAAATATAAAATATAAGTATAAAATATAGAATATAAGTTTCTTTTTTTTAAAGATTATAATAGATTATAATTTTATTTAATAAATATATCATATATTTATTTTATTAATATCATAAAGTTAATTATCACATCTTTAAATAATTATCTACAAAAGAGATTCTATAGATTTGTCATCGATTCTAATGAGCTTGAAATATATTTATGTCAAAATTAACATTTTCTCTATACCTTTATATGTATATGTTGCTCAATTTTCATTATATAAATAAAAATATTTTTAATAATTGAAACTATTAAAAATAGTAATAATTTTAGTATTGGAATTAATTGAAAATCATGATTGCTCAAATAAGAGAATTTTTGGACAGTAGAAAAAACACTTGCATATAATTATTATTTTTTATTTAAAGAATAATAATAACAGTTGCAAAGAATAAGATATATGTATTAAATAATAATACGTATAAATATTATTTTTTATTAAGTTTTTATTTATGAATCCTCCACTTTTTTGCTAAATTAAGTAAATTTTTTAACACAATTATTGAATTATATTTTATTTGTTTTTCTGTTGTACTATATTCTTTTAATTATTTAAAATTTTTTAATTTTTTTCTAGTCTTTTTCTTTTTTAAAGAACAGATATAAACATTCGCATTTGTAGCTTTCTGATTTGTAAAAATGATATACAGCACAGATCTTTATTTTTTAGGTTGATTATGTTATATTTCTGTTATTTAAATGCTATTTATCATAAATCTCAGAATATATTTTTACAGTTTTTGGAATATTTTTTATTTCAATACTTATATTTTAATATTATATATTTTCTTTTTGAATAAAATTGAAAATGTCATGTATAAAGAATATATTTAATATGTATAATATTTAGTGAAACATATGAAAAACATATGAAACATATTTAAAACATTTGTAAAAAGGATATAATAATTTGAATAGTAGAGCACAAAGAGTATTTTGTACTTTAAATCTTTCAATATTGTAATATTATTAATATGTACTATTATGTTTTTTGTATACATATATGTGCGAAGAATATTTAGGAACAAAATATCGGTGTTTAATTGATAGCGTATTTCAATGTTATAACCATAATATAGCTTGTGGATTTTAAAACAAGAATTTGAAGCATTTGAATGCAAAAATATTTCTTTTTAACTATATCAATATATTACTATAACAAAATGTTTCGAATTATTTATTATTGATTGTTATTTTATGATGTTCTTTACCAAGTTTGACCAAGTAAAATCGTACTCGATGTCAGTGATTTATATAACTGATAAAATATTGCAATAAGCATGACAAATTTAATATTTAGTTTCATTTAACGAAATAGGAGGAAATATAAATGATTTGATTCTTTCAAATACGAACAGTTTCGTTAGTTTCTTCTATATATCTTGTAATTGATGCAATGATTAAAAGTGAATTGCATCGAAATTAACAGCTGAGTTCGCTGATTCGAGTTTAATTATTTTTGTTTTTATCCTTGCTTCAAATGAATTTTCCAACAAAAAGTTCTCTTTAGATATAACTTCTGATATTCGCTTAGTCTTAAAGTGGACAAATGAATGCACTATTCAAAAAAATTGCAATAAAAATAAATCTTAATCTACTTCAAAATTTGAATCATTTCCAATTAAGATCAATTAGATATTAAATAAATTATTTTATAATTATAATTATAATTATAAGATTAATTTATGATTATAATATAAATAATTTACAAAACTATAATATAATTTTTATATCTAATCAAAACAAATTAAAAATTAAAAATTTTAATTTACAAATAAAATAAACTAAATTAAAATTAATAAATTAAATATATTAATTTAATCAAAATAATAAATTATTATTCATAAATAAAATTTAAAATTATTAATTATTAGTATAATTTTTTATTATAGATAAAAATAATTAAGTACAAATTTATTGTAGATAATTAATTATTGAATTTTAAATATTATTTAGATATTTATAAATATATCATATATATATATATATAATATATTTCAAAAATTTTATTTTTCTATGATAATGACACGTCGCCATAATATCTCAATATTAGATGGAATTTGGATAATGAGATTATACATTGAAAGTGATTGTTATTCCATTAAAATAAATGACTGAAATACAATTTTCTTGAATTTAAAAGTACTGTCAAGAAAGAAGTCGCAATGCAAATTTGTTAACATACATATATTAGAATTAAAGTAAGTTTTTAAGTTGAATTATGCATGATTCAATAAAATTATTAAAACTATATAATGTATATAGTTTGAAATAAATAAAACGGATAATGTGTTACATCGTTAAACTACAATTTCGAAATTTAATTGAATCAATTGTATTGATACATGTCCAATCTTTCCAAAGATATACAAAAATAATAGTCAGTTATAGCCTTCCATTGAAATGAAATATATATTAATTTTAATTTTACTAATAAAATATACAGCCAAATTAGATTAAATTGAATTTGATACATAGATCCCTTAAAGAAATTCTTCCTGGATCAAATTTCTATCGTTACTATTAAAATAGTTAGAAACTGAAATGTAATTTATAGTTTAGAATCTATTTCTTATATGTTATTGAAAATAAAATTAAATTAGTATATTCTATTCTATGAAATGTTTGTCTGTGAATTTTTAAATAAAAATTGTTACTTGCAAATTTTCGAAAAAATTCAATCAATATCGATGAATATTTTGAAATACTATATATTTCTATATCAATATGAGAAGGATTTTTTAAATGTATTTATTTTGTAATATATCTATATATAGAAAGAAAGTAAGAAAATATATAGAAAAATCATATGGAATAAGTAAAAAAAATTTTAATTACCTTAAAAAAATCGAAAAATATTATTCTGCGTAAGTGTGGTTAATTTATGTAACACACAACAGCAGGAATTATGTATCTTTAAGTTTGTGCAACAAGATTTTGCTAATGAAAGCTTTTTATTAATTTGTTCAAACAATTTTCTTTTTAATAATATACTTTTATACAAAAAGGTACATTTTCTTATTATTAAAGTATTTTTCTTTTAAGGTAACGTTAAAAGTTTAAATAAAAATTTTATTTATATAATAAATGCAATATAAATAGCAGAAAATAGTAAATAATAATAAAATAAATAAATTATAAATAAAAAAAAAATCTACAAAATTAAATTGTTTTTTTTTTCATATTTAATAATTTATTCTATTTGTTTCATTTCTTTTTAATTTGTCTTTTTAATCATGTAATAAATTTCAAATTGTATTGTATGGTTAAATTATATATTTGTACAATGCAATAACAATTCGAGTCAATTGGCACTAGTAATATTATGCTTCGCTTATTACTTATTTCAATTCTTTCTATTATTCGACAATTTCTTTAGAAAATCGATTCAAAAATTAGAATATTGAAAGCAGTTATTCACAAAATACTCAATATTATTAAAATTATTATTGCAAAAATAATTGAATTGAATATATGAATCATTAATACGTGAAATCTCATAATATTACAATAAATATTATATTTATTATTGTAATAAAAATATAATAAAAAATATTTTCGATATTAGAAATCTGAAAATTTATTATGACAAAATTTTGAAAATATTGAATTTGTATTCATATTTATATTTAATTGTTACTTGATATATATTTAAATGCCAATAATTGATTTAAATATTAATAATTACAATTGATCGCTTTATTGATGGATACTTAGACAAAAATATGTATTTAACTTGGAAACTGAATGTAATAAAAAAAAAGATACTATTTAAAATGTAAATAGTAAGATTGTTGACAGATTCAAAGAAATCCATCGTTTCATTCTGAGACTTAAACAACATAAATTATCTATCATATAAATAGATTAATTATTTAATATAGTTTGCAAAAAAAAACGAAATAATGAAAAATTAATAGCAATTTCATAAAAATAGATTTTAAATTTAATCGATCATCATATTTATTATTTATAACCAAATATGTAACTTAGTTCATATAAATACTATCGCTTTTATATTATTTATATACATATCATAGCTATAAATTTTAATATCTATAAACTTAAAACAAATTATTGCACGTTTTTTATAAATATAAAAAAAATTGCATAAAATTTTAGTTTTATTTATATATTATCTATTATTATAAAATTATATTGCCTTTTTAATTTGTCATCGAAAAATTGAAAATTATTTGGACATTATAAAAATATCATCTAGATTATATTCTTAGGGTTTTAAAGATCAGATGTCAATTACATGACATAATTTTAATGAAAATTGAATTTGAAAATTAGAGAATCATTAATTTGTGCCATTAATTCAAATTCATATGTATCTTATTGTGATCATCGCAATATATTATTATAATTAAAAATCATTAGAAAATAGTAGAAGAAATATATTAGAATTATATTATTACGATTTATTAAAAAATCATATATTTAATAACTAATTTTATTATTTCTAAGATATAAACGATATTTCTAATATTACAAGACATTTCTGTTTTGTACTTTAAATCAAAGTTAATAAAAAGTTAAGAAATTATATTGAATATCTCTTAAATTATTTTAAAAAGATTTATTTACTTCAATTCAAAAAAATCTAATTTTAAATCTAATTTTCAACCATACATGGAATCATTAGTGAAAAGATCAGATCGTGTCGCAAAAGTTTCAATATCTAATTAACAACTCAGCTCCATGTTTTCGCGAAATTTTTCTCTTTGTGTGACAAAGAAATCAAAGAAGAGAAAAAAAAATGAAAGGAAAAAATCAGAAATGATAACAGAGCATATACATGTTTTAAACTTTTTAAACTTACAGTATTAAAAGAACAAAATCGTAAAGAAAAAGTATTTCTGCATTGAAATATAAAAGTTATATACTATATTTGTTTGCATGAAGTTATCAAAGTTTAACCATTACGTTAATGACTTAATTGTATCGGTCAAGATATATTTTTGTCAAATAATATAATTATAATAAAACGCACGAAGTTAATAACAATTTTGATACACATAATCGAAAAATATCAACCAAAATTAGAATATTATTGATAAAGTAAATTTTTATTATCGATCGATTCGGATTTATAAAATTAATTTTCGATTTTTGTAATTAAATTGCAGTTTTCTTTTAAAACAATTAAGTAAATCATATATTAAACAAAAATAGCAGAGACAATGTATAAAATATATATATAATCAGTACGACCAATGACCTTCAATTAATAAATTTCCGATCAAAATTTTATGGACATATCTAATTTTAAAATAGTTTTTAGAAATTTAATTCTTTCGTTCAATAAAATATAATAGGTTCGACAAATAGAAAAAAGGAAACAGTTTTTTCTTTTATTTATTTTCGTATCAAGATTAAATCTACATTTTCCAAGGAAAAACTAAGAACTTTACTTCTCGAAAGTTTCTAAGGTACTATAATAATCGTCACTTTATCAAACCTTCATTTTGTTAATTTGAGTTATTCTGATGTAGCGTGAGAAAACTAAGCTAAACTCTGAAACTGGGTTAGAAAAATATATGATTAAGAAAATATAGAATAGGTTAATTATTGAAATAAACCTTTCAAGATATACACGAATTTAATAAATTAACGAAAATCAAATAATTCTATTTCAAATTTCATTTTGTATGAAATATTTTTATTTCAACTTTATTTCAAACTGCTTAAAATTCTATTTATATCGGTTATTAAATTATTGTTTATATTATTACATAATTTTTTTTTGATAAATTAATTTATTAAAACAATATACAAATATAAATATGAAATTGCTTTTTTAAATAGAATAAAAATTAAATTTATAAGAAATATATATAAATTTTTTTTATATTTTTTTATATTTTTTAATTTTTCTTAATTTAAAAATAATTTTTATAATCATACTATAATATTATAGAGAATTTAAAAAATGTCTATTCAAATGATTTTTTCAAGGGAATAATAATTATATTTAAAAGGAATATTGCATAAATTCGTTTATTAAATAACTACATATTAATAAATTTTATTTCACAATTTCATTATAATATTGTATTTATTGTATAATTATGATTTTTAGAATTTTTATATTACATTTAAAATATCTTTTAAAATAGAACAATATACGTTACATTTAACATTTCTGATTATAACTGATCCATTACTATTACTTCATCTTTCCATTAATCAATTAGCCATATTTTAATTCACCATTTATCGCATATCATTCAATTTTTAATTTTTATTCTTTGTTAAATTAACAATATTCAATAATCAATTTTCATCATTTCGATATTACTCTTTAGCTTTTCTTCTTTTCCATCATTTTAAAATATTATATTCGATATATTTTATTAATGTTATTAATATATGCGTCAAATCCATTTTGTTACTATATCCATAATATAGTTAAAACGCAATTTAAATTTAAATAATAAATTGTAGCCAAGATTAAAAAATAAGCACTTCTTTGCATTAAAATAAATATATTTTTTAGATGAATTACTGATGATGAATTTTTATAGCGAGGGCGCTTATGTTTTTCAAAAGCACATAGATTGATAATTGATAATTTGTCAAAAAAGATAATTAGCGATCAATGGTTTGAAAAATATCGCAGATATCTTTTTATGCGCGTTTTCTGTGGAGAGAGCGGAGCAATACTTGAAACAATACGAGATCAATGAATTTCTTGAAAGAATGATGTCTTCTCCAAATCAGAAACTTGGCATCTAGTTTTTGTCCATTACAAGTTATTGTCTAATGATCTTTCGAAAATATCAAATTCATATAATGTCCTACAATTATTGAATATTAAAAGTTTAAAAATTGGCCAAGATGCGTAGTTAATACTTCAAGAATTCTATTCAAAAAATATTCTATGTATTTCTTGTAGTACGAAAGAGATAAGATGAATTAGAAATAATATAATTATAAATAATATATATACATAGACATATATTCATTTTAATTTTCATTCATATATTCATTGATTTTGTATAATAATCATTATAACAATTCTTAATATCTCTTTTATCGAATTGTAAAATTTTTCGATTAATAACAGAATAAGAATTCAGTTAATTCAAAAAAATATTTTGGAAACAATAAGAGCATGAAAAAGAAAGAGAGAGAGAGAGAGAGAGAGAGTTTTACTTGATTATCAGCAGTTGTTTGAGTTTGAAAACAAATTGAATCCGATTGTGTGAAATATGTCTCTCGAGCGGAATGCAACGACATGTATGAAAACAGAACGCACGTCTATTTCACAATAAAAAGAGAGAAAAGAGTGCATTGTCGAGAACTTATTTTCCATATATTAGCAACAATCCAATAATTCCAATTTGAAATATAATAGTATAATAGTTCCAATAGTGAAATTTGTATTCTTTTTTTTTTTAATTTTACATTGGCAACTATGTTTTTGATAAAATAAGTTTTTTAACGTGTAAATACATTTTATTCGACAAAATTTCTGTATTTTGAGAGAGATATAAATTTAACAATGATAGAAATATTGAAGTATTTGAAATATTTTATTATGGGCTATTTTCTTATTCAATCACACTTTTATCGTAGAAAAATACGAAACATTTTTAAGAAATATGTTACTAAATTTATTAAAAAACGTACAAAGAATATTCATCAAGTAATGTGGTTCCTGCAATATTATACTCGAAGAATAAAAAAATAAAATGTTTTAATGAAATATTTTTAAATCAATGAATAAAACGTGGGGATGCTTGGTTAATTAGGTCTCCAGATTTCATGTTACTAAATTTTTTCTTGTAGGAAATGTTAAAAAATATATCACGATATGCCAATAATTCCGCAAAAACATAGTGCAACGAATTATGAATATTATTATATACTATAATAATAAATTCTGCAATAATTCAAAAATTACATACTGAAGCCACGATTTTAAACCGAATATAGTTAGAATATAGTAGTTTGTTAATATTTTTATACTAGTATATTAATATTTATACTTGGAATTTGTTATTCTATCAAATAAATATTTTATTTGAAAAAAATAAAATAAAAGATATATTCATATCTTTTTAACGCATATATTTATTATCAAATTGCTATTATATTATGTATTTCTTTCAATCTTTATTCAATTCGAATTCTTTAAATTATTTTTAGTAGAAATATCTTCGCGTATTGTTTGAAATAATAAATATATATTTCAGGTAGACAATGTTAACCCTTAACATTCCGGGCGTTTCTCAGTACTGCCTACCAGCAACTCCGGCACATTTTTGAAGCGGAGCGTCTGAAATAAAGGAAGTCTTTCTGTATAATTGTTGATTTCTTTTATAATTTCATTTACCAATTCGTCTGTGAAAAATAATTTAAAATATTGTAGTCGGCTGTTCAATATTTGTAGGAACTTGTGATCCAATGATCTATGGCAATACACTAAAAGATATTCTATCTAGAATATGTAATTCTTCCGTAACATCATGCCATTCATCTAAGTCTTGTAACTCTTCGCTTTCACTTTCAATAATTCTCATTCTTCGTCTCTTTGGTAGTATAATTTCGCTATTACTACTTGAAGTGTCAGAATCATAACCAACATTGTCTTCCAGATCCAGATAATAATGTCTTTTAACTCTTCAAAATCAAATATGTCTTCACTGTAAATTCAACTCTAAATTCTCATCATAATATTTATTTTTCTTCATGTTGCTAACCATAGAAAAAGTCAAAAAATGGTTTAATCGTAATGGTACAGACTTAGCACGTTTTAACTACAGATAACAATTACTAACGCCGACGATAACATATGCTAAAAACATTGGCTCCGCAGCGGAGTTACGGAACAAATGACAAATGTCTTCGTAGCGAAGCCTACGCTGTGTAATACAAAAATATTCGAAGTTATTATATATTAAATTTATATATTTTGTTTAAACTATAAATTTTTTAAGTCCTCGAATCTCTTTCTTTTAAGATTTATTTTGATTGAACTCTTCGAATTAAAATTGAAGAAATTAGAAAATAGTTATATATTAATTTTGTTCTCATTTATATATTATCTCTGAAGTAGCATTCGAATGAATCAATTTTTCATTCTTTTTACTAATTTACTCTTTTAATTAATTAATGCTGAAGAATTATCTAAGACTCGCGTATCTACATCATTAAATGCTTATCAATGAGATAACCAATAAGACTGGTAATACTAATCAGAATCAATTAAATAAGAGAATAATTCCGAGCTTAATTTGAATCGGAAATTAATCGATCTTTAAATTTATCACTTTATCTTCAAGTTTAATTATATCTCATTTTATTTGCTCCGTTATAATCAATCCATAATTCATTTTCAATCTTATTTATTATCATTGCAGAAATTAGTGCATCAAATAATTTTATTTATTCTGTATTTTTTTATATTGCGGATATGTTCGAAAATTCCTAAAGGATCAATATAAAGTATAAACAATATAAACATTTAAACAGTATAAACAATATGAAATATAAAAATTATATAAACAATAAGAAAGTAAGATATGAAATATATTTTATTTTGAATTTTTGATTTTATTTGAATTAATAAATTTATTTTTCTTTATTTGATATTTTAATTATTTTGTTTTTATCAAATGTTATTTGATGATAAAATAATGATTGCGGATATTTATAGTATTTTTTAAATCTGCAGAGAAATTTTAAATTTGGTAAAAGATCTTAAAGAATTTTATTCTTTGTTTCAATTTTTTATTATTCTTATAAAATTCTAATGTAATATGTTGTATTTAGTCATTAAAATACAATAGAGAAAATGAAAAAAAAAATGTAGAATTTTTTAAGATTTACAAAGTATTTTATTTTTATTCAGTTTTTCATTCAATTTTCTTTCCTTCATTTAATTTTCACACGTATTAAATGAAATTTAATTGCAATGATTATGTTATATAAAATTAATATCAAATCGCATTGTATTATCTTCACTTTGTATAACAATTTAATATAGAATTTAAAAAGATTTTTAGGTAAATCTTTTTCTTATTTTTCAATTTTTGAATTTTTATTAGATATTATTATCTAAAATCATCCACTAAACAATAACATATAATATTATCATTGATATACCAATAAAAATATATTGAAATTAATTGAAATTAAAAGAATTCAATAGAATTTTCTAACTATTTATTTATTAATATTAGTATTAATATTAATTAATTTTTACTTTTATATATTATATATAAAAATAAAAAAAAGAAGATATTATTAATACTCTAATTTTACAGATAAATAATTAAACAGAGAAAAAAAAGAAAATTAAAAAATTCAAGAAATCTATGAGAAAAGAAAAAAAATAATAGATAAAAAATGACTATAAGAAATCTTGAGTTGGACGATCGTATAATCATATAACTATAATTTAATTATTTGTGGTTTTAATTACAGAAAGAAAAAAGAAAAACTTGATTAATAACAAATAGATGTAATTTGCAATTTTTGAAAAAATTTTTTAATGATTTTATATTAATTATTTCATATTTAATAATTATTATCATTATTATAATACTTTAATATTTTACTCTTTTATTATCTTGTATTTTTACATAGAAATATTAGACTTATTTTATAGTATTGCAAAGTAATACAAAATGAATAAAATTAATGAAAACTTTATTTGGATTATTTTGTAATTAAGATGACATGATAAATATTTTGTGTTAAAGATTTTTAAATATAAATACGAAAATTTTATATTTTGGATCATTTACAATTTAAATCGAAAACTGAATATATCCTGGAATTATTTGTATAATTTGTTTGAAATAAAAAAAGATTTCATAAAATAACGAAAAAAAGTAAAAAATGCACGTGCAGATTAGTAATCAATTGGAACTAAAAATAAAACCATGAAATTATTTTTATACCATAAAGTTATTTTTTTTATTTAAGCAATTTAATCTACACTTTTTTGTGAAATAATATTTATATATTTATTTATTTATATTTTTTATTTTGTTTATTTTAATTTATTTTAACTTTAAATTAAATTAAAAAAATAAATTCAATAAAATTAATTAGAATCAATTAAATATTAAAATTACAAATACGAACTTGAGGCAAATGAAAATTAAATATACATTTAACTTTTCGAAATAAACTATTTCAAATATTATAATTTCAAAAAAAAATTTTTAACTTCCAATCAATTACTATCATTGTTAAAATGTTTTCTGAAAATTTCTCTATCTAATTTTCACTCGAATCAATCAAAACCGTGCATTGAGAATAAAACGATTTCGATTTCTTAATTCAATATTCTTTTCCATTTCTGCAATGCAATTTGATTTCCTATGTTCAAAAATTATAATTCTTGAAAACTTTGATAATTCAAATAAATCTATTCAGATTCAAACGATTATTATCATTTTTTACAAATAATAAAATAAATTCTTTTATTTTATTTTTATTTTTATTTTTTTTTAAATAAAATATTTGTGCAATGCGAACGGATTATTTCATCTACTTAGATAAGTCAATTTTAGTTAATTTTGTTAAATCAATGTTTATTAAACGATTTTATTGACGAATACTATGAAATAATGATTTTATTTATCTTATAAAGTGACTTGGAAGTGATAAAGATTTTTAAGATAATTCGGCTAGATTATTGTAAGTTTGTAAAAAATATATTTTGATTAATAATTCTGAAATTTTGAATTGGAACTGAATATTATAGAATTATATAGGTATAATAGTTGATCTTATTTCAATTAAATTTTATTATTAACTTATTTGATTAAATATTTTTTAAATATATATATTTATTATTACTTAATTCATTTAAAGAAAAAATAATTTTTCTTCGAATAATTACATTATGATTTTTAATTAAAATAATTATTTATTTTTATACTTGATATTTAAATAAATATATGCTTGAAATAATTTTTTTAAATAATTTATAATTCTATTTTGTTCATTATAAATCAATACAGATTCTTTTTTATTTAAGTGAAATAAAATAGCTGAAATAAATAATTGTATTATCTTAAGACAAAATAAAATTTCTCTTTTTATATTATTTCTCAAATAAAAATAATAATATATTAAAAATAAATTATATTATTGTATAATAAATTTTGTTTCCGAGATTTTTTTTTTTTAAGATTACAGAATAATTTTTCTCTATAAAAATATATATATATATATATTTATTAATGATAGGAAAAGAAAAAAATAAAAATAATACAATTAAATATTTTTAATTTAAGTCCATAAAAAGAAAAAAAGAAAAGAAATTTAAATTAATTTTTTTATATTAATTTTAATTTAATTTTTAATACGTGAGAAATAAATGCGAATGAAACTGTTTTAATTGGAATAGTTTCACTTCAATTCTGATCAATTACATCAATACATCGATTACGCCTACATTGACCGCATTTCCAATATGAAATAAACAATATTAACAAATGTATTAAAATGAAAAAAATATTTAAACAAAATAAAAATCAATCTGTGTCGTGAGCGCTTATGACTCGCGAGATGTAAACTGACATTCGTTCAGGGAAGTTCCCTAGCAAAGTCTTTTTTATTTCTATAACCAGGGAGCCGCTAATAGTTTCAAAAGAGTGATTCCTTGTTCCGTTTTTGTGTGTTTTGATACCTAATACCTTGAGGTCAGCCTGAGTCGATTCTCACTATTTAATTTTGCTAACATCGCTTTTTGCTTAGGCTGTTAGAAAGGATACTTGCTTGTACCATGCGATTTTGTGTACAAGTCATCGTCCAGACATGGAATTTTCTTGTCCTTGGACCATATTGCGAATCAGGCACAGTCCGTGATATTATTGGTATTGGCATGCTCCACTAAGAATTAGGACATTCTCAATTAGCCAGGAAAAGATTCAAGTTAAGACATTTACTTGCTAATCGACACTATAGAAGAAGCTCTAGTGAGGGGACAACAGTTAGTTGAGTAGATCGTGTCTGACCGTCGGATACGATACCGTAGTTATAACGTTGTGGGAGACACTGTTCTCCAATAGTCAGCGCTCAGCAGTTAGCTGGTCTATAGTCCACAAATGATTATGTTAACATTGTTTCGGACGCAAACAATCTGGATGCATGCATTTTGAATTGCATATATATATTATAAATATTAATTAATATATATATATTGTTGATATCTATATTATTGCATTTTGAAAAAAGTAAAACGTTTTTTAATAATATTAAAGCAGCAAAGTTTTCTAAACAAAATAATATAAAATTTTTTAGGATTTTATAATATTAGAGTATCTGAAAAAATAATATTTATTGCAAAATTTAATTCAAAAAAATTAATGTAAAAAAATTGTATTAAAGACAAAAAACTAAATTTATGAAACGATCAAAATAGCTGAATTTCATTTTTCAATAACTTCAGCATTTCCAATAGTTTCTTGAAATTAAGATACTGAAATTAAAATAACGATGGCGACTTTATAATTGCGTACCAAATCAGATCATCAGAAAGAATCTTAGCATCTACACACTATGATGAACTTATCTTCCAACGCGATCATTGATTCTTTTTCATTCCCTTTTAGTTATATTTTCGCATATTACTGGTAAAAATAACTAGTGCAAGAAGAATTAAGATTTGCGATAAAAAAAGTTCTTTAGAAGTTAAGGAGTTCGTCCAGAACATATTTAGTTATCATTCAGAACACAATCAGATATCATTCAATTGCTGTTGAAATCAATCGTAATTAATCGCTGTAAAAGTAAAAAATCAAAAACTAATGAAATATCATTTAGACACTATGGAATTCAATCAGTCGTTAGTCAGCCGCGAAAACAATCAAAATCAATAACGATTAAATTCATTCAAGCCTCATAATATGAACACAATTTGTACAATTCTATAATCTTCTGTTTAGACATTTTTTTTGTACAATATCCAAAATCATACTTTAACGTATCATATATTAGAATTGCATAAAATATAAATAAAAATTTGAATAACATTTTGATTTTTATTTTTTATATTATTAGAAATTTATATATAGATATTATTTTATAAACAATAAATTTAACAATTTAAAGTTTTTCTAAAGAATATCTTTACAAAAAAGATTCTTTTTCTGATTGCATTTTTATAATTTGCAAATCCTATGATACTTATGATGTTTGTTGCAATGATCATTTTTTTTCAAGTTTTTTTCATAAAATAATTGATGTTAACAGTAATTTGCATTGATAGTTTAAAGATTAAAACATATCACAATATTATTTTTTTATTAAATATTACAAATTAAAAAAATGTTTAAATCAGAATTATAAATTATATATATGCTTATTGAATTTAATTCCAAACATATCATATTCTTTTATTATTAAAAATCTATAAGAAAAAATAATTAAAGATCTTTTGACATAAATGAACATTTCCAGTAGTTACTTAAAAATCGTAATTTATAATTTAAAAAAAAATTATAAATATATTTTTCAAAAATAATATAATTTAACCGAAATTCTTATAAAATTATTAATGTTTAAACTTAAAGTTTTATTATTTTTTGTCTGAGTTTTATATTTATTGCAAGAAAGAAAAATATACTTTTGATTTGAAAAATACCAAGGAAATCTTGAATCGAGAAGAGCTAAGAAAAGCTAGTCCATCTGGAAGAATTCTATAAAATCCCTAAGGATAAACAGTTTCTCAATATTTCATTTTATTGAAAAGATCGATTCGTAGCAGATGTTTACTTACGTTATACATATTGCATAGCTTACAGGTATTATTTATCAATAGCGTACAAGAGATGCATTTATAGAGAAATAATCATCCTGCGTTATATCATATTATGGAAGAATAATATATTTATAAAACTTACAACTTCTTTATTTTTCATTCGTTTAAATAGAAATTAATTTGCGTCCCGAATTATAAAAAATTTTAAATATTGTAAAATATATTTATTCTTATATATAATATAAACGAACATAATAAGATATCAATAAAAGATATATTTAAAAAATTTGAAATTAAAAATAGTTTTTTGAAAATAATTTGTTTTATCGCTATTTACTTATTTTTAAACAAATCTACATTGCTTGAATTAGTAACATTAATCTTTTAGTCTGGTAATCCTGTATCTGTTTCCAGGAATCGCTTTTATCTGATCCACAGCTTAGAGATTAAAACAATTCCATAAAATTTATTACTCTTACTGAATACAATTTTGTCATTGTACATTAATTTTCTTTGAAAGTAAATTCTGAATAAAAAATATGAAATCGAAGTGAATTATATTATATGATATCATAATTGGATTAAAAATTAAATTGAGAAATAATTTGAAACTTTTTTATTAAATAAAAAAATATAAAATTCGATGTAGAAAATGATTGAAAATATAACTTTACTATGGAATAGATATGTGAGAAAAAAAAAAGAATAATAAATAAAATGTAAGTGAAGAGATAAACTAATTATTATTTATATTTGCATTATATAAAAGTAATTTTTCAATCAAATATGGTTAAAATTATTATTTAATTATTACTATCAATAAAACATTTTACGATATTACGATTCAATTTTACGATATTTTATACAAATTTAATTATATATTAAATGTTTGAAATACTTCCATTTAAAAATTTCATATATAAATAAAAAATAAATTTTGAAAACAATATATTTAAAAAAAATTTTAATAATTTATTAATATTAAATATTAAAAGGTCACAGTTTTAAAAAGAAATTATAAAAATCTCCGAATGAAGAAAAAAAAAATGAAATTTTTTTCTCTATTGATTTTATATTGTCATATATTAATTTTCGGAAAATTAAAAAAGTTTTGATCTTTCATTCTTAATTTTGAAAATAACTGAACTGAAAGAAAAATTATTTTATTCAGTATCTTTTATAAATGAAATCTGATAATGAAACAAAAAAATTATTAAATGTCGCAAAAGTTTCTTTTCTATATAGAATAAAAATTTGAGAATAAAAATATAAATTCTAAAAAAAAAAATTAACTTTCAAATAATCTTGAAAACATTTTATAAACAAAAAATAGAATAATTGTATTTTCTTTTAAAATCATGAATATTTTTTCTCAAAATGTATTTATATATTATATAAAATTTTCAAATATCTCTATGTAGATGGAAAATTAATAAATAATTCAATAAACATTGACTTGGAAATTACAGTTTCAAAATATATGAATTTTCAAGACATTTCCGCCAATGTTGTGAAATATTTCAATTCAATTTATATTCAACGTGAAAACTATTTAATAAGCAAGTGTATAACATATAATTATAACGAAAGCATCGATAATAATGTTACTATGATGTACTGCTTCCAAGAGCTTATTAAGCTTATTAAATTGAAATTTATCGAATACCTACAGTTGCCATTTATCTACTTGCCATTTATAACTTATCTACATCTAAAATGAATTATGAATATTACATTCATATTTTCGATTTATAATATAATATTAAAATGCAAACATAAAAAATGCAAATAAGAAGTAAAATTCAGATAATATTTATATATATATTTATGATATAATTTTTTAATTATTCAGAATTATTTTAATAAATAGTTATCGTTATTAATTTTTGTATTGTATTATTTTTATTTTTGATTATTAGATGTTATAAAATATATAAAAATCAATATAAATAAAATAAAAATAAATTGCTTTTAGCACTGAATAGATAATAATAAAACTAATTTATATATAATATAAACACAAACATAAACAAAAGCAACATATAAAATATATATACAATATATTAATTATGAAATTACATAAAATTATAAGATCGCTCACAAATATGTGTTATGTATAATTCATTCAATTATCTAGCCAGAAGGAAAGAAAGAGAAAGTATCGTGCAATACAAATCATATGACGAGCGAGACAAATTAACAGAACTGGAAGCATTTTCAACATGTTAAAAAAAATAATAATATGCATTAAACAAAAATATAAATATATTATATTATAAATTGATTGTCTTTATTTGGTAATGATAAATATAAATATTAAAATACTAAAAAAATTTCCTAAAAAGTTAAATATTTATTTGATTACAAATTGTAATGTTTGTAATATGTTTATATTATTCAAACGTAAATAATTTATATTTTGAAATATGAAAATAATTGTAAAAAAATCAAATAGAAAAAAGAAATTGTTATTTAAACTATATTTCATTTTTGTAAAAATAATATGTAAGTGTATTACACACATTGTACTATATTACATATATTGTGATATATAATATGAAATAATTTTTAGAAAGTCCTAATTTTGAATTTGAAAAATTAAATATAACACAATACTATGATTTAATCATGATAATGAATTGAAATTTTGAGATAATGAAAAGAAAATAGATAAAAGTCTGAATATAAAATTTTAGATACTTCAGATATTCATTAATTTTTGAGATATTAATAAAAAATTATTAAAAAATTTTAAATTCAATACATTATATTTTATTGAATTTATACAAATCTTACTAATATATAACTATTTTTACTGTATTAATCAATATCATTATTATCGCTATATTAATTATTGTCAATAACCGAGTAAAATGATGTAACTGCAATATCAAACTTCGATATTTACAGAGTATTTCAGAAATCGATCAATTGATTTAACTGATGATTTCTGAAATTGTAATTTGAAGCAACTGTTTTCTTTTGTAAAAATTTTTATTTCAGTCTTATTAATAAATTATTAACGAAAAATATTAACCGATCATAGTATGCATAAAAACACATTGTTTATCAAACTTATCATTTCTTATTGCATCATTTTTTGGATACGTGATCGGTGAATTACTGAATTTGAACAAACAATCGAAACTATATGTATCGAGAATCATAATAATTATTAACATTTGAAGAAACATGATATTTCATAAGTGCATAAATGATACGTAACGTGAATTGTAAATATACAACTTATATATATTTATCATTTATTAAAATAAATACGACAGTAACTATAGTAATATAGTAGTATAGTAGTATAGTAGTAATATATAATATACAATATATAACAAATTATAAAGCTACTTTTTCATGAATTTTTATAATTCTCAAATTCAACTTATATCTCATAAAATTCATCATATTATTGTTAATTCGGAAGGATTCGTGCGAATGTTCAAGCTTTTCATAGATACTAAAAAAAGATTTTAATTTATATATTTTGAGTATCAATTGATGATATATAATATTTAATAATTGCATATTGATGCATACTTTGTTACAGATAGCATTATTACAGTATAGAATATATAAAAATTCTATGGAAT
Organism: Apis florea; assembly: GCF_048593485.1. NCBI lineage: Eukaryota > Metazoa > Arthropoda > Insecta > Hymenoptera > Apidae > Apis > Apis florea. The sequence goes on along the minus strand of NW_028256553.1, from coordinate 5,750,980 downwards.
AATAGCAAGTTTTTTTTGCAAATATCTCGAAAACTAAAATCAATAATATATGAAAAGATTGTTTAGAATCTAATGTTTTATATTAAAAAATTATCAAAATTGGAAAGACGATAGTTTTTCTGCAACTTTACTATCGTTTCCTATCTATTTATACTATCAATTATCAGATATCCTACATATAATGTTAAAGCATGAACGATTTTTATATTGCACAAATGTGGTGCCTAAACTTACATTACTGCTCGAAGGACTTACTACTATAGGAATTGTATAATAGTTTATATTATGAGCTTTGAGTGAACGAGATCTGATGATACTTTAACTCTTTGCGGTTAACTGTGTGATTCTAACTGTATTTTGATGTAAACTGTATTGTCGTTGAAATCTATCTTCTATATCTATTAACTCAACTGCAAGACTGTTTGCAAGCCTTTGTTTTTCCTCCAATCCTTGCATTTCGTGAAAATACACACAGAGAGGGGTTAGAGGGACCAATCATTGCGTCGAAGGGCGGTTTCGAAGGATGGGCCCTCGCAGTGCACAGGGGTCAGGACTCTTGCGCTCGCTTCCATGGTAATCCATGACGTGCAAGTGTGACTTGTAAAGTGATCGTTGCTAAAGTGATCTTTGCTTAAATCAAAGATCTCGAAAGTGTTACGAAATCATGCTCGCTTATAAATTACTGTTAGGCTATTGGCAAGTATTCGAACTGTTGAAAATAAAGGCCAGATCCGCTTCACAAGTTCTGTTCTTAACATATAATCATTATCAATTTTCAATCAATCTTCTATTTTTTTTTTATATATACGATAAATTAGCCTTTCTGTAAGAATCATTTGTTATAGTGAAATTAAAAAAAAAAATAAAGAAAAAAACAATTATAAAAATCTTAAAAATAATAAATTTTAATTTGCGACTATTCTTTTTTATGGAAATTATATTTATTGTATGTCATGTATTTATATTCATTTAACTATCTTGAAATTATGAATTAACTATTTTAAACTATTTTCTATTCATAAATAACGAATGGAAAAAATTTTTCATGCTTTAGATTAAAATTTTTTTCTATTTTTTTGTAAATTGTTGTAAAGTATTATTCCATATTCATTTTTATATTTATTTATTATCACATTTATTAATTATTACATTTGATCAATTATATTATCAAGAATAATACAAAAATAATAAAATATATATATTTTTTAATATACTAGTCATTATAATTATTATGTAATAATCATAGTTATGAGTAGAATACAGGAAATTTATGCTCATGTAATGTGATATGTAATTATACATGTGAATTATATAGCAAACGTCATTATTATTTATCCAATTTTTTTTCTTAACCATTGTCAAATAAAAGAAAGTTTAATATTAAGTTTTATGTAAAAACAAATATAATAAAATTATGTTATTTACATAATTTAGAAAAAATCAATAATATTATAATGATTATATCTGAAAAATAAATAATATAGAATTAGTACTAACTCTATTCTCTTATACTTACTATATATTATTTTATATTACTCTATATTCTTATACTTTTATAAATATTCATGTCCTATTTAATATAATATAACCAATTCATGAATTGCACAAAATGTATTTTTTAAAGATAATAAATAAAACACGAAAAAAAGAAATATGCATTATTATAATCAAATTAATTTATTCTAATGATATAATTCTAATGATAGAAATTAAAATTATAATTTAAGAATTTAATCGTTTTCTTGCTATATTTTTCTAAAGGAAAATATTTTTGTTATCTCTTTTTTTGATGTTAATAATATAATATATTAGATTATATGTTAGGATAATATAAATGTTTCTTTTTGATTCAAATGAATTTTTCCTTTTAGTTATTTAAATTAGGATATTAAGTATTTTCACTATTCAAATTAGAAAATTAAATATTTTAATTAAATCTATTAATTTAAAAATGATGACTATATTTTAATGTCATCAATTTCACTATATTAGATTTAAAAATATATTAATATTTTTTCTTTATTTTATAAAAAAAATTTCGAAAATATCAGCATGTAAATAACAATGAAGAAGATTTTTATATTATTTTAAAATAGTTATTTGTTACTATATAAGAACGAATATCTATTCCTATGAATAAAAAAAAAGAACAAAATAAATGTTTTTTACTGTAATTCATTATAAAATTATTTATTTTTTATATATATAATAATTATTTCCATCAAACTTTAAGAGAATATATTTGATAGTAAAATTGCATTAACTAAGGAAATAATGAAGATTTTCGAACAAAAGAGCATAATGCATATCATGATATAATCATATCTATATTGTTCTTATCCATCGATAAATTTATACATTATTTATACATATAAATACAAATTAAGTAAAAACTAATAACAAATTGCGATTTACAAAATAACATTGTAAAATTATTATCAAACAATATTTTATTCGACTAGAATGAAAAGAATTGAAATTCCAAATTGATAAAATTTGTTTATTGTAATCTAATCATATACGAAATCAAAAAATTCCATGTTTTCGCTCGTTGATTCAAATACGGGCTTAAAATTCATCGAAATTATGAATCGATATGGAGGATACTTCGTTAATTTGTTACAAATTGTCTAACGTGAATTTAATTGTAATAAAAATATTAATTTTTATTTTATTTTGCAAAAAGAGATAATGTTTAAAAAAATTTTCATTGGATAAAATATAATAATTATGTAATAAAAAATCACGAATATAAAATAAAAAAGAAAGAGAAAGAAAAAAAAGAATTGTATTTTAAAAATGTTCTTTTATTATATTATATAATATATATAATAATTACAAATTTATAATAAAATAAAAATTTTGTTTTTTAAATTTTGATTACTAATTTTTTTTATTTTTAAACAAAAAATCTAATTCACTTCATCTATTCTATTATCAACCAGTGATTTATTTATGCAAATATTTATGCAAAAATACAACAATACAACGCAAAAATACAACAATACAGCAATACAACGTATTGTTTCACGACGAAACTGCGCTATAATTGAAATTGGCATATTACTAGTTTCTTTTTGTTTTAATCATCGATACTATGCAAGTAATTCGATGTAACAAAAATTGCTGTATCGCACGCACATACGCGCGTTTTCACTAATATCCTTCTGTGGCGATATGACATATCAAATATTCTCAATAAAATTTCAACTCCAGCACCTTGTCTACTGTCCATTGTCGTTACATAACGTTATCGATTTTAATTTCCGCTTGCCTGACATTAGACAATTAGAAGTTTGAACGGACAGCAGTAGTCCGGCTTTTAATGATTTCATTTCAATATAGAATTCAGAAACTTGCTTGTCCCATTTAAAGATTTATCATTTATATTTTAGTTCATGTGAAACTCTATTGTGCAAAATATTCATTATGAAATATTCAATTAACTATACGATTTCAATAAAATTATTTTTATTGAAACATTAAATTGTTAATTTAAAATTATTATTATTATTAATGCAAATTTAAAAAAAAACCTGAAATGAAATTGTAAATAAAATAAATTATTTTATTATAGTTTTGAATTTTCAATCTTCAATAATAATAATAATAATAATAATAATAATAATAATAATGCTTTAGTATAACATTTATATTCAAAGAGTATCATTCAGTCTCAAATTAAGTTTGTTTTATAAAAGTTGATTCAATTTCTTTTATTCAAACATGATTTAAAAATAATTTTCTCTTTTTTTTTTAAATAAAGATTAATAAAGAATAAAATTTTTTTGATCAAAATGTTCAATCTCAGTCTATATAAAAATTTAATTTCCGGAAATAATTTTTAATAAATTAAAAAGACCAATTTATTTCATAAGTTGATTAACTTAAAATTAAATTAAAATGTGTTATGCATGGCCAATATTTATTAAAATGATTAATAATTTATAGATATGCTTAATCTTGACTTTATAACAAAATATAGCATAAACATTTATTATTTTTATAATTATCAATTAATAATTTAAAAGTTTAGAGTTTGAAGATTTAAATATATTTTTTAATTATATAAGAAAAATTATTAATAGTTTTTAAAATATCTTGTTAAAAGAATTATGCATATATTTATTTTCGAAAATATCAAAATAAAAGTTATTAAAGTAAATATTTTAATAATTTTTATTCTGATATTTTTACTTTTACTTTTTATCTTCTCATAAAATATATAATGTTTGATTGTCAAACATTAATACTATATATAATATGTTAATATATTCACGAGATTTTTAAAAAGAGTCAATAAGAAAAGCTAAAAAAAATATTAATGTTAATGTATAAAAATATTGATTGAAATTTATTTATTAAATTATTTATTAAATCAAATTAGATGTAAAGAGAGAGAGATAATATGAATTCGCTCTATCTTTGTCACATCGTCATTTTTTCCCATCTTATTTTGTTTAACATAAATTTTAATTTAGTCAATATAATTTAATAAATAAACTTCTGATATTTTAATATACTTACGATGTGCTTATTGTAGCTTCTAGAATTCGATTCTTCAAAAATATACAATTCATGAATATATTAATATTTTGAATTTAATTTTCGATCAATCTGTAATAATAGTTCTCTGATATTAAAATATTCTCTGTGAATTTTACCAAGATATACATTTAATTGTTCATTGAATCAATTTAAAAATTTTGATTATTTAATTTCTATTATTTTTTTTATTTTGAACTTCTTTTATGATACTTATAAACTATAAAAAACAAATGATATCGAAATATAATTTAAATAAAAATTAGAATGATTTTAATGAGCTGCATCGGTGAAATAAAAATTTCAAAAAATTGATTTTCTCTTAAAAATAAGATTAAAATAAAACTTAAAATAAAAAATTGATATATTATATATAAATATAATAAATTATAAATAAACAATAATATATAAATATAATATAATTGATATATTGGATATAAATATTTAAAGTATAGTTTTTAAATTTCTTTCTTAAGTGAAAAAATAGTACAAATAAATATTACAAAATTCTAAAGTCAATAGCGAATAATTCTACAATGATATAGATAATTTTTAGAAACAAGAATCGAATTGTTCAGGAAATAATGAATCATATATCGAAGGTATAGTTTTAAATTTTCTAATTTAAAGTTATAAAAAATAAAATCGTTTTTGAATTTTTACGCTTATGAGCGAACAAAGAATCTTTCGATTTTTCACGATTTTAAAATCAAATATATCATTATGTTTTTTTATCTTTTCATATATAAATGTTATACATGATTTAAAAATATTCTGGCAAATTTTTCCTTCTTATAATTAACAGATATCGAAATAAATTCAATAAGTTTAACATTAAATATCAATTTTTCTTTTTTTTAATAAAATAGAAGTTATATTAGTAATTCGCAGAACTAGGATTTTAGAATATTTTTGAACACAATGAACTTTTGAACTTTGAATTCAATTATATTGAATTTTAGAGTATTCGTAATAAGGTTTTTTTTTTTATTAATATATACCATAATTTTACGAATTGATTTGAAGCTAATAATTCAATGATTTAAGACTACTCGTAGTAAAAATAAAAAAAGAATAGAAATAGAAATTTCTCAGAAATGACAAAAGTGTTAATTATAAATGACAACTTCATTTTCAAACGCACAAAATTTGATCACATTAAGGAAATCTAAATACGTGCTGATCATCGAATATCAATTTGATCATTTATTATAATACATTAAAACAGCATTAATGTTTGCCGGTAAAAAATCTTTTTTTTTCATTATTATAATACAATTTATTTTTAAACTTAATATTTTATATTTTTATGCTTTATAGACATTTAATATTTTTTGATTTATATTTATTTCTTTCTTCATTCATATTTTTTTTCTTTTTTTTAAAAATAAGATTTTAAATATTAGATTGCATTAATATTTTCAAAATATTCATTTTGAATTAATTTATATATTCAAAAATATTAATGTAATAATATTTTAAAAATTGATATAAATAATAAGTGTTAAACGTTGTAAAATAAAATTAATTAAATTACGAAAAACATTTAATGACGTTAACAAGATAATTTCATTATTATATTTCAATTATTTTAGCGACTATTCGCAATATCCTAAATAAAATTAGCAAAATTATTAAAAAATTATTATAAAATTATTTTAAATAAAATTCTGAACTAAAATATAATTAATGATAAAATCAAAATAATCTAAAATAACTAAAATATTATTAAATAATTATTAAAAAATTATTAAGTAATTTAAAATATTATAATCTAATATAATATAATATAAAATATAATATATAATAAAATATAATATAGTATAATATTAAATGATAAAAATGGTACTAAATAATATCAATGATCAGTGATATATTATAAATTATTATATTATAAATGTTAAATGTTATAAAATAAAATGCATAGTATATATAACATATATACATAATAACCTAAAATAATTAAAAAATTATTAATTGTATAATTTTTAAAAATTAAAATAATTAAAATATTATTTTAATTTTTAATTACTTTATATTAATTTAATTATTTTTACATTAAACTAATTAAATATAATTAAATCCTTGAAAAAAAAATTAATTGAAATATTAAACAATAAATGTTATAGAATAAAATATATAATAATAACCTGAAACAATTATATATAAACAATATTATAAAATAAAATATATGTATAATAACCTAAAACAATTAAATAACCTAAAATATTATTAGTCATATAATTAAAAATTAAAATAACTAAAGTATTATTTTAATTTTTAATTATTTTATATTAATTTAACTGTTTCAATTAAAATTATATTAAAGTATATTGAATATAAAAAATCAAATTATTAAGAAAGAAATTAGTTATATTAATTATTACTTATTCACTATTATTTATTATTTATTTTGATTATTTATTATTATTTGATTATTTATTTATTTATTGTTTCTTGAAGAAGTTAGATATTTTTTAAGATTGAGATTACGGATGAAAAAAGATAGATAAATTTATAGATAAAAATGACATCTTATTTCTATATTTGTGAATAAAATCAATTCAATTAAAATTAATTTATCTTCAATCATTTTCAATTTCACGATCACAGAAACCTAATAAGAAGAAATTTAATTAACAGATTAATTAAAAATTCAATGAACAGATTAATTAATTTTTGCCTCTTATATGTTCATTGGTATAGACAATCAGTTACGATTTTCTAACACGTAAATAATTTAACATGTAGATTTTCGTAGAATTTCATGTTATTGAATAATGAAATGAAAGCACAAATTATTAGTAAAAAATTCAGTTCATTATTAAAAATAAAATTAACAGTATTAGAAAGATTAAGTTGTTAAAAATTATTTTAGAATATATAGAAAATTGTTTTTATTAACAATTAATCATAATATTTTTCAACAAAAAAGGTTCAGTTATCGATTATTATTCACAGTTTTGTGAAATTCTTTATAAAAGCCACGGTGAATGAGATACAATTTTTCATGATGCATCGATTAAGTACGAACAATGATTTAAATACTTAAAGATTATTTGTTAAACTTTGAGCGAATTCCAACCTTAGGTATTTTTTGATTATTTAATTGCAAAATTGCACGTCATTGTTAAATGTAAAGTTATTATATTTATATTATGTAAAGTTGTATATTTATCATTATTATATATATATATTATATCGAATATTAAATAATATCAAGAAGAGAATTTTTAAATTTTTTCTAATAAAAATGAAATGTTTATGTTGTTAATTTGCCAATAATAAGATATTATTTATTATATAATAGAAGCATTATTCTTTTAAAAAAATTTTTTAAATTTTACCAATGAAACTAGTTACTAGTAAAGTTGCAAACAAAAAGCAATAATTAATAAATACATGTATTGAATTATACTTCAGCTTCCAACAGTATCGCTCAATACATTTATCTAAAACGATTAAATTAAGCATATAAGATCATTATAATTAATATTATAAATTTCTGTTTTATTAATTAAACTTTTGATCTCAAGAACAGAAATGCAAATCAAGTTTCTTTCGTTTGTAAAAAAAAAAATCAAACTTCGAAAATATTTTATTTTACGTGAGATATTTCAGGTATACCTTGATGTATTTAATCAATTAGTGTATAACTAATCAATGTCAATGCACAAACTTGCACAAATTATATATGATTTTATTGAGAACATGGATTTATTGCATTTTTTTTAATTATCACAAAGATTGTTGCAGAAACTAGCAGATATTTTAGGTGACCTTATTCACATCGTTGAGCGCCACGAAACCAATCGAATTTCGATAAAAATTACATATTTCTTACAGACCTTTCTGTATCAGAGACACGATTAATCGATGAACAGAAATTGCGGCAGAATATGGTATGTTGTGGTATGCATAGAATAGAGATTAGAGAATTTGTCAAAAATTGCATTTAATGCATGGTATAGTGAATGAAATTAAAAATAAGTGAGATAATAAGATATATTGTGCTTGTTTATTCTAACGAAAAATCATTTTTTTATTTAATAAAAGAGAGGAGAAGATATTAATATTTTTGCTGTTTGAAGAGTATTTTTAGAATATTATTTAATATATTATATTATTTTTGTGAAATAAAAATCAATTTACAATTGATTCTAGTATATTTATCTATTAAAATTATTCTTGTAAAAATAAATCATGTAAGTTTTATATTAAAAAAAAAAAAAAGATTAATCAATATATAATAGTTAAAAAAGAGTAAGCTTAATTTAATATATCAACGAGAGAGAAAATTGGATTAATTTAATGATGCTCACAGAGAAAAAATTATAAATTTATGCTTAATTTTTTAAACATATTGAAATATTGCATTTAATATAATTCAATACTTCAATTTCAATTTTATGTATTTATATCAATATGGCATTGTTAATACAATATCGAATAGGATGATGTAATTCATAAAAGACTCATAGAAACTCATAGAAAAAAAAAATTGAGACCTCTCTATTTTATAAAATCGTAACATAATATTCTTGTCAAATATATCGAATATAAATTATTAAATTTGATTCGAAAAGAATAATTTTTAAAATATCTCGTTTTATGGGTATTATCCCATCAAACATATATCATTTCATTGAGCATCCATTGAACATAGAGCTATTTCGTAAAAAAAAGCAAAAAAAAAAAGGTAGAGATAAACCGCATCAACAAGAATAATAAAAATAGAAGTCTGAATCGGATATATGAAGCTTTCACGCGTAAATACATTTTATATTACACGGTCGAGCGTTCATCCACGTTATTTACACTTACGAGTGATGTTTTGTCAGCTTAATCAAAAACAACCGAATCGATCGTTAGCCAGAAATAATGAAACGAGACAGAATTCGAAAATTAACTGCCTATCTCATGAAAATTAAAAATGATACGAATCTCTGATAAGTTTTTTTATTACTATACAATTTTGCACGAATTTTTTTGAAAAATAGTTGCTTAAATATCTTTTATTTAAGTAAATAGAAAGTTTTTTGATGAAAATTTTTCTTATACTTTGTCTCTCTATTTGATAATGTTATTTTAATTGACTAAAGATACTTTGAAACTATGATTAAAAAAAAAGAATAATATAATTATAAGATTATATAATTGAAAAGAATTGTTTATACAATTTTGTTCGCTTGTGTTTGTACTAGTTTTATTCTTTTCAAGTAGATTCTTTTTCATATTGATATAATGATTTTATTGTATCACAGTTTGATTTAAATACATTCTGCAAGTTTTCATTTCCAATCGATTTTTTTTTTTTTCATTTTTGGATATAAAAAGAATTCATGATCAGTTTAGATATTGTTAATAAGAAAATCCAAAATGATTGTTACATTGTGAGAAATACTCTTATTATTTTGTTTCAAGAAATATCATCACAAAATACTTTGAGAAGGATAGAATCAAATTTAAATGATATATTAAAAAAATTTTTCTAAATCTAGTTTTGTTTCTTTGTTATCACATTTATATGGATAAAATTATTTAGAAACGATAATCTTAATTTATATGTTAAAATCTTAGAGATTAACAAGATCGATTGCTTTATAATTATTTATAAATTTTTCATATATTAGAATAAAAATATTTATATTTTATTTTATTTTAATGTATATTTTCTTATATTTTTTATATTTTTTAAAAACTTAAAATCTATTTTTTAAAAATTGAATCAAATGATTTGAATTTTTCTGAAATAATGAAAGGATTGATTTATTATTTATTATTTATTTAGATAATAAAAACAATTTAAAAAATTTTTTTTATTATTTCAGAAAAATTCAAATTATTTGATTCAATTTTTAAAAAACTTATTTATAAAAAATATAATTATGCGAATATATCTCTTATACATCAATACATACATATTGAACATAACTTTGACGAACTTTATGAGAATGAAGAATGTACGAATAAAATATTCCCGTTCTCGAAATAAGATTTTCATTTCAAGATTAAATAACCATCCTGGCGAAATGTTAACAAATTTAAAAGTATTCATTCTTACTGAGGCATTTTTTTACGATTATCAACATAGAGATTTCTTTCTCATAGTAAGCACTGTTTTAATATTTTTATTTTTTAAATTATGTCTAGCTTTACACGATTTGAAATTGATTTGAATAAACATTTGAAACTTGCATTCTTAATTATTAATTAAGCATTATTATCAATTATATTTAAAAATATAGAAAAGAGATGGAAATAAAATGATTACTGCAATAATAATCTCTCAGAATTTTTATTTTAGAGCTTTACATCAAATTTACATCAAATGAAAATTCTTTCTTTTCATATGAAAATGAAAATAAAGATATAAATATCAAATTTAATATTTGTTTTTCAAGGAATGAAAAATTAATATATTATATTTATCTTTTTATTTATATTAAATAAATTATAATTTTCGATTCTATTAATTCTCAAATTATCGTTAATATATATTTCAAAATGTTTGATAGAATAGAAAATCTTGTTAATAAAAAAAAAAAAAGAAAAGAAAAGAGGAAATTTTGGCCAAATTACACGCAAACTTGAAGAACTTTTTTGCACGCGAGGAACAGATAATGAGTTTACAAATTATGTAAGTTTTTGCGAATGTCTACAGAGAATCATGTTTCCCGTCGAACAAGGAAAGACCAAAGATAGAAACAATGAACAAAATTAAGGAAATTAAGAGATACGCCACATTAACTTTTCCCCTAAATTCTCTTCTCTAGGTAATTAGGAGAAAAACTTTAACTGGAAAATATCTGAGTTTCCAAATTCGATTCACCATACAAAATAATTAAATCAGAAAAAAAGATTGGCTGCTTTTCTTCTCGAGTAATTTTATATTCTATTAAATAATTTGGAGTTCATCACGGAATATAAGCTAAATTCATATCAAAAAATAACAATACATAAAATTTACATATTTATCAGAAGAGATGAAAATATTTACCGAAGAAGATTTAAGTAAATTTCTTTTCAATATTTTTCTATTTTTTTTTATTATTGCCAATAAAATTAAAACATAAATATATAAATTATTTGTCAATAATTTTTATAGATTAAAGATACAAATATTTGAAAATAATAAATATAAACAAAAATTAATAAAACAGATTTAAAATTATTTTTCATAATTTTATATTAAGCAAATTTTGTAGAAAATAAATTGGATCATATAAAAATTTGAATGTAAAACGATTATAAACATATTTTATTCGAAGCTATATCAAACATTGAGCAATCTTTTTTTTATAATATTTCGCAATTTTACAACTCATCTTTTTCTTGCAATTATTTTATTATTAGTTAGTAATAAAACTCAGAATAAGTAATACTGTTTTGCTATTTTTATCTCGACTAATTAATCGAATTTTCGATTATCTTCTTCCTTACTTTCAATTATCTTAAATAATCAATCTTCTTTTTTACTTAAGAATAAGATCTCTAGATATAAAGCATTGTGTTGCAAAGAAACGAATAACATTTAAATTAGGATAAATTATCAGTTGTCTGGAAGAATTACAAAAATTGAATGTTTGATTTCATCAATCATGAGCCAAATTGTTAGATATTTTTAATCATTGTATAATACATATAACAAATATATAATAGTTTTCAGAATTTTTTAATTTTCAATATAATCAACGAATACATAATAAATTGGAATTTAGTATTAAACGAAATTTAGTATTAACAGAATTTAGTATAAATTAATAAATATTTAATTTAATATTTTTTTCAATTTTTACATCACTGCAGATATTTTTTTAAATATTTTATTTTCGTATCATTAAAACAAGATTTTAATTGAAGACATTCACGAAATTGATGTACTTTTTATTATTTTACTATGAATATTTTCATTATTTCATAATAAATGAAATTTCTTTTGTTTTATAATTAATAAATAAAATAATAAATAAAATAATTAAATTTTCCATTTAATAATTAATAAATAATTAAATGTATTATTCTATTAAGAACTAAAATAATCAAATGAAATTCCTAACATATAAGACATTTTTAATATATTATTTATTCTGCTCTTGAAGTGATTAAAAATAATTATGATATATATTGATTTCAGTATTTGAAAAAATTAAAATTTTTATCGATATCGATTTCGGTCTTTATATCGATTCTATTATTTTTAATCAATCCTATATTATTAATATATTATATAAATTATGATTATTTATATATTATATAAATATTGATTATGAATGCAATCATCATTCAAAACATCAATATTTTGATTATTGAGATCATTATTGATTATTCAAAAAATTGAGAAAATACTTATAATATAAACCTTTAAAAAACAGAAGACATATTCAATTATTGTACATTAATAACAAGGACCATTTTGATCAAGAAAATACGTTATTGCAATGTTCATTTTATTATCTAATAGATCAGAATATAAGTAGCATAATGATAATTATCAAATATAAACAAACAAAACAATATAGAAGAATTAATGAATATTCACTATTGATTTATTTGGAAATGAAGTGCATAAAAAAATATTATTCTATATTTTCAATGTATTTATAGATTCATCCTCTTTCAATTTATACAGAGTGTATAAAAAGTAAATGTAAAGAGCGTTATAACTTGATTCTACATTTTTCAATGAAGATTTGTAAATAAAAATACATGCAAAGATAATATTGATTTTAAAATTCAAAATCAAATTTTTGTTTTATTGCATCATATTTTATTTATCGCAGAAATAAAAAGTTTCAAAAGAATTTTAAATCATAACTCAACTATTCTAGAAAAAAAATTAAATTTTCATTAATTTTCGATTTAATTTTATTTATAATTTTATTTATATTCTTCAATCAATTGTAAGAAAAATAATCTAATCTATTATTCTTATCTTCTTCTATCTATTTCCTTTTTTTTTTCGAAAATTGTTTGTTAGAGAGGAATTTTCAATGATATCGACGATTTTTAGATATATTGTAGAATATTTTAAATAATTTTTTTTTATATATTATTTAATCTTAATTTTTGAGATATTTGAAAAAATGGTTGTTATTATTACATAAAATTTCTTTTATACGTAAGAGATAAGCATGCAACTATCATTTGTAAACTATTAATGTAAATATTAATGACACAGCAATAGATAACTTGTAAGACATGTAATGAATGAATTTATTGAAAAATTTATAAAATATCATAAATCTAACGGCCAGCTCGAATTTTTGCATTCCGAGGGATCCATGAAAAAAATAAAATGTAAAACAACTTTTGGATGACTGAAATTATAAAGATCAAAATTATAATAAAATAGATACAGAAATAATGTTGATATTCGTTGTAACATTCATTTGTAAATCTTGGATATTTTCATATCATAATAATGCTATTTCTTTATAATGAAGAATGTTAACAAATAAAATGATTTTGAAAACTAACATTTAACGAAAATTTAAATTTAATAATTTTTTTTTTTTTTTTTAAATTTTTTATCGTTGCGATAAATGGAAAACAATGCAATAAAATAAAAATTTGACTTTTGAATTTTAAGATCAAGATTATTTTTATATACACTTTTATTTATAAATCTTCACTAATTCAAATAGAATCATATTATAATGATTTTTATATTTATTTTTTATATATTCTAATTAATTTGCAATACTAATGCAAAGTTAACTTGATTTTGTTATTGTTTAAATTAATATGAAATTAAATTTACTTATATAGTGTGATATAGTTTATATATTATTCCTATTTTTTATTGAAATCAATTATTATATCAATAATTAAAAAAAATAATATATAATTTTTTACTCAAAAAAATTTTGTAAAATAATTTTTACAAGATTTTCAAAAATTAAAATCATTAAAAAAGAGTTATTATTTATAGTATTGTTGTATTTTTATGACGAACGAATTAAAATAAAATAATTAAAATAAGTAGTGATATAAGTAGTGAAATTTTGTTTCAATGATAAAAGAATAATATATTACATTATTCTGAACTAGAAAAGAGATAAAGATAACGTAGAAATTATTAAAACGTATTTTATTTCAATATCTTAATACTTTCATATAGAAGAATTAAGAAGGATTGGATTCCTCTCACAAATGATTTCCTTCGATATTGATATCTTTTTATCTCTCATAATTAAAAATGTTTTTTTAATATATGTGTATTAATTCATTTCAATTCAATTTATCGAAATAATAAAGCTATCATTAAAATTAGAAATTAGTTTATTTGGAAAAACAATTTATTTTAAATGGATGTATTATTAATATTTAATCTAAATCTGTCGGTTTGAGACTTACTTCAGCTTCTTTTTGCTGAATCTTGAAATTCTTGATGGAAATAGCTCACCTGAAACGGAAAATAATCTTACATATGTCTACAGTATATATCTATATAGACAATCATATTAATATTTATATTATAAAAACAGTAGTTAATTAATTTTACGACTTTACAAACCATTTAGATTATATTTCTTAAAGTGTTTCTATCTCACAAGTTCTCAAAATATCGCGATGCATAGATAATAAAAATCTCTATTTTACATACATGTTATTATTATTATTATTATCTACTATTATCTATATTTTTCGTTAAAATTTATTAAATTTATCAAAATTATCAAGTATCTTATACTAAAACCGTCACATGATGAATATACACATACAAAATTGAATGAATACAAAAATGAATATACGCATACAAAATTCATTTACTTATTTGCATAAATTTCTGTTATCTTACCAGTGGCAAAGATTACCATTGTTGAACGTAATATCACCAAAAATTCTTCATAATGCAGAGATATGCAAATACTTACCGGATGAGTCTCTTCGTTTGCGAAAACGTTTAATAAAAAAGGAACGAAGGAAAGAGATTAAAAAAAAATAAAAGAAAAAAGCAAGAAAATACTATTGATCAGGTTTTTCATTTGTACAGCGTGAAATTGAGAACATTCTTTTTTGTACCTTCAATATTTGCACGAGTTTTAATAAAGCAGTTGGAAGCATCCGGGAGATAAATTCCACGTACAATCGTGTCGAGAAAACCGCAATTTATCCGCGAAAGATTTTTGTTTTAATCTATTTTCCTCGTTCAATTGTGCAATCACATCTCTTCGACTAAAACTTTTCTCTCTGCATTTTTTTCTCTTCTTCGTTTTCTTTTTTTAAATTTTTATATTTTTTATATTCATATCTTTTTAAGTGAAAGTTGACATTTTACAAATAAAGAATCTTTTTTACAATATAAAGAAAAAAGATATGAAATAAAAAAAAATACTTTATTTGTCAAATTATTAATAAGTAAGTAATTTGTAATAAGTTTATTACCATACTCTATTATAATTATTAATTATTATTTAAATAATTTATTTTCTCTAAAGTAATCGTTACAATACGGAAGAAGTTGTATTCGAAACACGTTATTCGATTCTTCACCAGGATTCAATTGCAAACACGTTTTGCTAATATTCGTAGCACGAACAGAAAGCTTCGGAAAAGAAATAAAAAAAAACAATTAAATAAAAAAATTTATTATTGAACTATTATATATGTGAACATTTTGCAATTGAAAGATTGCGAATTAACATTCAAGAAAAAATTTATAATTATTATTATATACGGTATAAATTTTTAAGTTCAACTTGAAAATAAAATTCGATGTATCTCGATCATTATTATTATTTTTGCTGTAATATCATAAATTGAAAAAATATTTATATTCGTGATTCATTACGATAAGTGTGATGATAAAAAAATCAATAAAAAATAATTGAGATTTATTAATTAAGAATTCTTAATATTTTCGATAATAGTAAAAAGAATAAGATGTTGAACTTTTTCATGCTTTAATTTCTTAATCTTTTTATTTCTATATGTGACACAATTTAAAAATAAACTTTTATTGTCCGCGAGATTTATGGCTTATTCGTTACATGGAAACTTTTCTATTATTATCGGTCGTCGACTTTTATTGAACTTAAATAAAAAATGATCTGAGTTATCTGAGAAGATTTTCGCTTTTGAAAAGAGTTCAATAGATACTTAAAATTGTATATTTTTGACATGTTTTAATCTGGCTGGAATGACTCAAGGATGATATATATCAAGATATGATTGACTCAACAGTAACTAACATCATTCTAATTCGAGGAATTTTTCTTCTTAGAGATGTAGCAAGTCGGAATCAAATTGAACTAGGAAGAAATTTTCTGAGGCATGAATATTGTCCTCGTTTGAAAAAGAGTCATTGTGAAGAGATCGACCACCAAGTACGATAAATAGATAGTTTGTAACAGCACATTGTACTCGGACACAATTATCTATTGTGGCATTGAAGAGAGAGTCTCTTTAATTAATGCTTGTTGTGAACACCTCGTAGTCTGACTGTCGGATACGACAATAGATAGTTTCTTTGTAATTACGTATTGTGCTCTGATTGTCGAACACGATTACATACTGTGACATTGTGAGAGATCCAATTCTCTTAGAGGTATGCATGTCCTAATATAATTAATCGTGAAGAAAATACATCAATACAACAATCACAAGCATCAGCTTCTTCGATACACACTTTCTGTCGAAAGAACGTTCGACACGTATATGTATTTAATAATTTACCATCCATTACTACAATATTATTGTGAATACGAATACTTTTAGAATTTCTATTCTATAAATGATATTTTCACTTTTTTTTCTCTTTCATTTCTTTTTAATTATTATTTATCATTTATATAATATTTTTAGATTGTTATTAAAATTTATAAATTACATTTTTTATTAGCGACATTTGTACTCTTTATATATATATTGTGTATATTCTTATTATACAAACGAAATGTGAAATTATAAATAGATTAGAAAACGATGGAACTATAATTAAATTAATTGATGAATATGTAATTAAAAGAGACAAAAAATTAAAGAATATAATGAAAATTCACTAAGCAAAAGGAGAATGAAATTTGCAATGTTTGAATAGCTTCACATAAAATGAGGAGATTAGAATGAATAATGAAGAGATTGTTAAACTTTATTTATTTGTTATTTAATATTAATATTTATAATATATTTTGTGTATATATATATATATATATATATTTTTTGTGTATATATATATATATATATATAATAAAATTTAATCTAAGAAAGAATTATTCAATTATCTATAATTTTATTATCTATTAATTCAATTATCTATTAATTTAATTTAAATCCAAATTGACGAATAGATAAATTGATATAGAAATGTAACTTAACACTTGATAGTTATTGAACATAAATGTCTTAATTAAGTTTCGTGAATTCGATACTTGTTAGATTAATTTAAATAAGTACGATTCAAATAATATTTAAATTTCATCTATATAATTTAAATTTAAATAACTATTGTACTTGTGCAAAATATAATTTTTCTTATTCTTTTCTCTTTCTGAATTCTCCTTACTAAGATAATTTTTACGAATAATCGAAATTGTTTAGAAATATATGAAATCGGTCAAATTTACAATGCGGACAAAATTATTTGGTATTTTTGAATTCAACATCTTTATGTTTTTATATATAGTATTCATATTTTATACATATTTTTTTTTTATTTAGAAAAAGAATTTTTTCTCATTTAGTATGCAAGATGTTTCATTTACTAGATTTCGTTAATCTAATTCGTGGAACTATAGTAATCGAATTGATTTATTATAAAGACAAATATTTTAATAGATTTTCCTTAATATCTTCATTATTTTTTACAAATCACTTTATTCATCCATTCCAAATTAAAATTTTATTTTGATAGAATTTTTTGTGTCACAAAAATAAAATATTAAGCAATTCATGATAAACGAAATATCTTGTATAAATACAGGTAATTAATTAGTCTTGATTAATGATCATTGATATTCACAAAAAATTTCCCTTACTGATATTTGTTATGAACAATTGAAATAAATTTATTTTCTCGATAATGTTTATTAATAATAAACAAAATTTTGTTTATTTATATTCTTTATTTGTAACTAAAAATATTTTAATAAGGAAAATAATCTATGATTTTTTTTATTTTGATTATAATTATTATTTTATTAATTAATTATTTAATTAATTTGTACGTATAATATTGATATATAGAAAAAAATAACGAAAAAAATATCATGCATATAATTAATCGAAACGTCGATTAACAATCATCGGAACGTTCTTCTTTAATTAATATATAAATCCAACTTCGAAGTTTTTGTTCGATTTCCATCGTTTTATACTTCATCTCCATGTCGTTTTATCCAATCTAATATTAATATAAATTTATTCCAGGTCACGATAAGATCTCGACAAGTGGAATTTTTTGATAAATAATCGCACGATATTGAAGAACAGGTAGAATTCGATCCTCATCCAACAGAGATAATAAGGAGTAAACATCTTCTCTGCCAGATCCGCGATATTCTCCAGTTTGAATTTTTAAATTTGCTGAATCTCTTGGAATTAATTAGAGACTGGTAGGAAAATCCTTATGAACCCGGAGGTGTAATATTTCTCTCTTTTTACCGCGTTGCCCTCAAAGTATGGCGAATATTATCTTTTCTCTTAGAATCGGATATGACATGATAATTCATAGAGGGATTATTTCCGTGGTAATGCGATTTAACATTCTTGGCCATATTTTCGCAAGGAAAATAATGACTAGAAAAATCTGGCGACTTTTCATCTAAAAAATATTGGAACAAAATTATCAAAATATTATTTCATTGATATCCATATTATTTCATCATTTTTAAATGTTACAATTTTTTTAATAAGAATATTACAAATTACAAATTACAGAAGAGAATTGCTTAAACAATTACTTAATATAAATAATAGAGAATGTTCTTAAATAATAATTTTATTTCTCTAAAGTTTTTTTAAAATGGATTTATTCTTTTTTGCAAGATTGTTAATTAAATATAAATTTAAAATTCATGAATGAATCTTGTGAACTAATAAATAATTATTTTTTAGCGGATCAAATAGAATCCTATTCTCAGTATATTCAATGAGCAATAGCAATTGTTTATCAATATTGTATGTGTATCAGAATCAATGTAATAATAATATTATTTGAAATTCTACTATTTTGGTTCTCCATTATATATAATACAAATACAAATATTTCGTTATTCATTTTATGATCCAAATAAAAGTTTAGTTTGTTTCGATTTTAAGTAAATTCAAAATAACTTCTATCGATACTAAAAAATATACGTGATCTAAATGGTTATAAGATACTTAAGAAACGTTCAGTTTTATTTTTTTTACTCTCACTCGAGGCATCTCCTAAACCAATACATATTTTTCATTCTTTCGAAGTGTTTTTCTTTTTTTCCTAAACAAAAAATAATCGATGAATATTGTCGAGATAACTTCAATGTGTTGAATAACCGCATTTCAAAGAGGAACATTTTTTTCGAATTTTTCTTTTCCAGAATTAAAAACGCTGCGCCGCAACGTAGCGTAACCAAATATAATGCTTTTATCAACGTGTGCGTAGAAAGAAAAAAGGGGAATATACAGGGAAGAATCGAAATTGTTAGAATGAAATTGCAGTGATTCAATCCATAGTCACCTTTTATCGTACTTGTGCAATTGTCTCTGAAATTTTGCCAATAGATGAAACACCGTTGAAAATTTTTTTTGGAACATATCGGCGATTTCGCGTTCTGTATCCGAGACAAATGATACTTTTTACTGAAAAGTTTCGCAAATTTTACATTTACTGGTTACATTTCACTGATTTTCATATAATTTTCACGTGAAAAATATTTTATATGTACCAACTAATATTTGAAGAAAATATTCTATTCATTTTAAATAAAAAATTAAGTATTTATTAATAAATTATTTAATAAATTAAAATCATGGACTGCTGTATTTAAGAATTTATATTTAGACGCTTTAAGAATTTTTATTTAGACATTTAGTTACATTTATATTTATTTAAATAATTTTAGAATACATAGATTTCTATTTTATCGTTTTAGTAATCAAAATTATATTGTATCTATTCCCTCATTATATTATTTCGTAATTTATGAATTTCATTTTTACAATGCAATCAACAATAAAAGCTTAATTATGCTTAACTAGAAACATAATATAGAGATGAAAACATCTAATTGTATAATTTCAAATTAGAAAGTTAACTTGAAATTAATGAATTTTTTTAATTTGTTTTTAATAGTTAAAAACAATATATAAAAATGACACAGAAACTTTTTTAACAGACTTTTTAAATATATTGCTCAATAATTAATCAAAAAAAGTGAAATGTACATTGTAGAAATAAATAAAATAAAAAATGATGTTCTAAAAGAAAAAATAAAAGCTTACGAAATTTAATCAAATTTTTTCTTTAAGTTTAACTTTTATTTCTGTTTAAACACATTTTGATATATATTTCGAAAAATTCCGTAGATTATATTCCATTTTCATGATTTTTTAAACTTTTTTAAATAAATCTATATAAACTCAAGAAGAAGCGAAGCAAATGATTCCTTTATGTTCAAAAGTATGTGTGAATATATAATTATAATATAATTTTGCATTGTTTTCACAAATCATTTAACAGGAAAAAAATTAAGAATAAAAAGTAAAAATCTATAACATAGCACAAAATTCACATCAATAATGTGAAGAATCAATCTATTTTTTGCTAAAAAAAATGTCTAATCCAAAATCTAGTAATTTTTAATATAATTAATTTTAATTCATTAATATAATTCAGTATGATTAAATGTAAATATTATAAATAATCATAATATTTCGCGTACATACACAATGAAGTCAACAAAATTTCAAAATCTTCTCTTTCTATGTTTTTTACGCATTTTTCTTCTTATCTTTTTGATTAAATTTTCAAACATGAAAAAGAAAATTCATCACAAGTTCAAGGATATTTTCCTCTTTTTCATTTGTATCACTATTTTCTAGTACAAACGAAGTGAAAGAAAAGATTGATTGTTTTGAAGAAAATTCTCACACGAAGCAGTTTTTACAGAAAAAAAATTCTAATGAATCTATTGATCGTTTATTAATGCTTTCGTAGCTCAATTATAAATATAATTATATTTTCAATGCATTAATAAATGCATATACTTAGTTTATAATTTGAGAATTTAATGGTTTTTCAATTATATACAAAATGTCTCATTTGAAATTATCACTTTAATTATTATTATTATATACAAAAATAATTGGATGGAAGTTGAATGATTTCGTAAGATACATTATTCAATATATTTTAACATAGACGAGGACTTATAAAAAAAATCAATTTTGTTTTTTTGAATGAAATAATGTTTTTTAATATATTGCTTGATGTAACTTTTTATATAAAACACACACACACACACACACACACACACACACACACACATTTAAATATTATTAAATATTTATGAGATATTTAAATTTAAATTATGTAAAACTTATTGTATAAAAGATCATGAAATTATTGTACAAAAAATATGTATCATTTTAACTATTTCTCAGCTTTCATACAATTAATTTTAATAAAATTCAAATCAAAATATCTCTTATTTTAGTTTTTAGAATATTATATAATTTGTATTTTATACATAATTTTTATCTCTTCCTTGAAATCAATTGATTAATTTTATTGTAATATCAGTAAAAAATATTAAATCCTATATTTATTTCATTTCGCTCATCTAATGCAAATTTAATTATAATTTAATAAATAAATTTTAATCAACCTTTTCTATATCAACTTTAAATTTATATTTATATTTATATTTAGAATTGATTTATTCTATTCTACAAATACATCAATATCTTATACACTAAAACGGCTTAAGATTAGAATAAATATATCATATTCATTTTTTTTTTATTATTATTCATTGTTGAAACATCAATTGTTGTCTTTTCGTTTTTTCACGATTTTTTTTGAAAATATTATGATTCATAATAACAATAAATGTTTTTGAAGATTTTATAAATCATAGTCATATTTTTAAGTAATCTTGGAAATTTAGATTTAATTAAAAAAAATATTATATATATATATAATATTTTTACATTATAAATTATAATTAATTTTATTATTATGTTATATGAAGTAATTATGTATCATATTTTTGGAAAGAATAAATAATATTGTAGTATGCTTTTTGATTTATGAAGATGTAAAGACACAATTTTATTCTATCATGCGAGAAATATTTTACATTAAATTATTTCTCTCAAGGAAGAATTGTATGATCAGTGAAAATATTAAAGATATTATTATTTTAAAAATAAAAAGTCATACATTCTTGTATTGTTGCTTTTCTTGTATTTACATATTTTTTCGAAAATATATTATTTATATGTAGCAACAACAAATAATATTTAAAGAAAATTTTTGTAATTTATAAAAAGAAAACAAATAAAGATTATTTTAAATTAATTTTAAATTGTAAATTTTATAACAAATTTTTTGATATTTTGAAACTTAAGAACATTAAATTTTTGTAATAATTAATGCCAATTTCAACAGCAATCGACAATTGTCCTATACTCGAGAAAATTTATTATAAATATTGAATCAGTTTTAAGAACAGCGGATTCTCAAGGCTAATTTTAAAATTTTTTCTTAGATTAAAGGTATCACGCAATCAGAAAACTAGTTAGATATGCGATATCATTGGCTGTTTATATGACTTATCAAGAATCCGCCATCCTCTGATGAATGTGAAGAGGATTTCAGAGGCCACAAGCATTTGTAGAATTCGAAGAAAAATTAGAACAATTTTAAACATTAAAACGGTTTGAATTATTGAATTATTCGAACTAATTGAACAGTTCAGAAAAACAGTTTAAAAAACATTATTAATTTTTAGAATCTCGAATTTTTAAAATTTCACGAAGTTGGACATTCATTCATGATGTACATAAATTTTCATTAATATGTGGATTTTATTCTTAACCATTTAAAGTAAAACTTTGTTAATAATTAAAATTTTGTAATAAGTCAATTTTATTATTATATTATATTGTTATATACTATATATATTGGTTTCATGAACGGATTAGAACAAAGAGAATTATTAAAATAAGTTGATTATATAATTCTTAAGATAAGATGATTATATAAATATATTTTTTTGAATGGATTTATATAATTAAAGCTTAAACAACAACATATATAACAACAATAGCTTGTTATTTCATATAAAATGATAATATAAAATGATAAGAAAATAATATAGAATAAATAATATACATAAATATTATATAATATAATATAAAAAAATCGATATATTTGTAATAAAAAATATGATATTTTTATATAAAACAATCATTGCATATGCATTATATTATATTTATATACTCATATATATGATGTAGGTGAAACTAGAAGGAAAAAATTGAATAATTTTTTTATATCTTATTTTTTGTTTTATGGAGAAAAAAATGTGGCTGAAGCTACTAATCTTCATTCTTATCACTCTCAAAACCAGATATCATATGTTTCATTAAATAGTTTCGTTTTTTTCATATAAATTTGATAAATCTTTCATTTTACTAGGAAAACAAATTATAAAAACTAATTACATAAGTCTTATTTTAATTATAATTCAATATACTTCACACATCAGCGAGATATTTCAATATCGATTCATACTGCAGCCTATTTTCCTGCTAAAACATTTCTATCGTGAATTTTATAAAAATTCGATTCCGATGGAGTGTTTCTTATCAAAAACCGTTCCCCGCATATGCAGAACATACATTTTTACAGTATGCAATATTCGATTCCTCGTGGCTAGAGTTTCATTTATTCAAGAATAAAGAACAAAATAAAAGAAGCTAAGCATCGGTACGGCATAATAAACGGAGTCAAGCTTCGAAATAAAATACATATCGGAAAATTGTGATAAGTATCGATGCACATTTTTAAAAAAGAAAAGTTATATTCAAGAAAACAATCATTTGGTAATGGATTTGGCTAGATTGGTCTTTTGTATTGCATTCCTGTATTACAATGCTACAAAATTCTTATAAAATCATGTTTTTTGATAATATGTTATAATTATTTTAAACATATGATAAATATATATCAAAACATTAATAATAATATTTATTTAAAAAAATAAATCTAAATATCTATATCTATCATAAAACAAAAAGGTAAAGAGTTCAACTGTCGAAACGTTTAGATGACTGCTCCACTCGCATGTACCTATTCAAGTAGTAAGAAATAATCAAAACTGTTCGTTATGGTTACATAAGATAGTAAAAAAGAAGAGGATCTACAGGGGTCTCTCATCTAATAACATCAATAAAAGGAATCTAAAGGAATCGTATAGCTTATTAACTAAATTTTATGCGATCGCAACGAAATCCGAAATTTTTCCGATTAAGGAATAGTCAAGAAATAATTCTAAAAACCATCGAGGACATTGCAATTAAGGAATATGTCTGTACCTTAGGAGATATAATAGCAAAAGTTATACGATTCATCTCAAGAATTTTAAATTGGCAGAATGTGTATTTATCTAGACAAGAAAGAAACAATGAAATTTAACAATTACTAATAATAAAATCGAAACAAGACCAATGATAACTCTAGCACAGTGAATCGTCTTATCTAATGTATCATCAATCAATTCCAAACTCAATGATAGAATCCGTATTTAAAATGAAAATAACATACGATTATGGTTTAAAATAATATTACTAATAATCGAGCCTGAATACTAGTATATAATGAGCTTTCCAAGGCAGATGTATGTCAATCTGGAAGACGTGAACCTGATACTTGATTCCTGAACTTAATACATTCTACACGAAGGAACAGTATATTATATCTTTACCATTTCGGACAAATTAAATTGCTTTATATCTAAACAAACAATGTCCATATAATCCTGAAACGAATGAAAAAAGCATAACATCAGATATTATGACCATAAACATAGACTCAACATCGCCTTCACTCACTGTTAAAATCGAAAAGTGAACGACTTTATATATTGCACAAATATGGTGTCTAAACTGATGTTATTGTTCAAAGGACCACTTAATATGATAGAATCTGTATAATCGTTTATATTATGAGCTCTGAATGAATGAATAGTGATATTTTGCGGCTAACTGTAATGATTGTATTTTGATGTAAACTATATCGTCGCTGAATTCTATCTGTCTACTCTTCTATTGTCTTCTATTCTAACTCAATTACAAGTCGCGAGTCTTGGTTTTTCCTCCAATCCTTGTTTTCCGTGAAAATACACACTGAGAGGGGATTGAAGGAACCGATAGTCGCGTTGGAGGACGGTTTCGAAGGATGGGCTCTCGTGGGATCGCATTGCAATGCATGAGGATCGGAATCTTCCACAGTGGTCCATCGCATAGCAGCGTGACCGTTGTGTATCTTTGTTTAAATTAAAGATCTGGAAAGTGTTATGAAAACCATGCCTGCTCATAAATTATTGTTAGGCTATTGAAGGTACTCGAACTGTTGAAAATAAAGGCCAGATCCGACCGTTTCACACTTCTAATCAAAGAACTATCAACCATCATGATATAATAGCATTTCAATCTGAACAGGTAACTCAGAATATTAATTGCAAACGTCCTCTGAAACCACCTAAGACGCGAATGATATAACATTCATATCACGAATAAAACTTACAATTACAAAATTGAAAAATACAGCAATCAATGCAAAAAAAAACTCAAAGACGCAAGCAAGGTTCCAAAGTCGCAAAAAGTCAACTGATCTCGAATCAACAAAAATCATAATTGAAGAAGCTACAAAAAAAATATGCTCTTAATCTAATAACTTTTTTGAAAAATAGTTTTGGTGTTACTAACTCAATAGAAATAGCGAAAGATTACACTGAAAACCTAATTTAATCGAAATATTAAACACAATCTACTTTCTGTTAAAGAAATGCAATATTCAAAATAGGATCACTAGATTATGCGAAAAACTGAAAAATCCAGATTTACAAGTCTCTATAAGAAAATTGATCATCGGAAATTAATTCTGAAATCACTTAAATATAATTGCTTAAGTATAACTTTATAACTCTAGAACAAATTTCAACTATCATGATTAACATACTGCAGTAAAACACCAACGGTTTTTACGCTAAATTAAAGAGGATACAATTACGAATCAAAAATTACCAGTCAAATGGTATCATATGCATACAGGAAACTAATTTTAATACCAATATCAGCAGAGAAATTAAAAACTACCAAAGTTATGTTGAAAATCATTTTGACTTTAATTATGCCAGTGGTAATTACTTACATCAAGGACAATGTAATAACTACAGAGATAGAACTTCAAACAAATATTGAAGCCGTTCAATTAAGCTATGCATATGTAATATATACCTTTCAAATAGCTATAATTTTCTTATAAATGAAATTAAAGATCTCATCGAGCAACTACCTAAATCATTTTTGGTACTTGGAGACTTTAATAGTCATAACACTTAATGAGACTCTGTTAGAAACGACAACCGCGACTAAAAATTGGTAGAGTAGTGCAAATAGAAAAAATGCAAATCTCTCTAGCCACCAATCTTCCTATATAGTTTAACGTAGCAAATGGCACCTTCAGTTGTATCGATCTATCGATTGCTAATAATAGCTTTGCTCATAATTGTTAATGGACAATACTAGATGATCTATATAAAAGCGATCATTATCTAATCATTATACAATTAACCAATCTCCCTAATAACCAATATATCGACTCATTTATTCTCAAATGGAAATTCCACGAAATTGATTGGGAAATGTACAAGCCACGGGTTCACAAATATATTGAACAAACCATTTTAACAATCCTATCTCAGGAAGGGAACTTGAGGAAGTACAAAGAAATATTATAAACTCCAATCCAGAACCTGTCAACATTCCGAACGAACTAAGTAAAAAATTGCCAACATAAGAGATTACTTATTCAATTGCATATAAACTAATAAAATAATTCTTAAAAAATGGAATGAAGCCATATAATTATACCATATTATAAGGCAAATTTGAAAGTTATAGATCTATTGCTTTCACATGTAATTTGTGCAAAATACTATTATAGAAAAAATTGTGAATTTTAGGCATAAATAGTTTCTCGAATATAACAAACTTATCACTACAACCAATTTGGATTTCGAAGTAGTCATTTTATTAGTCATCTCATTTAACTAGTTTAGAAATAAATAAGAAACATTCGACAATAAACAGCATATTCTTGACGTTAATCTCGATATCGAAAAAGCCTATGACATGGTTTGGAAACGCGATATTCTAATCAAATTTCAGGAAATAGGAATCACTGCAAACTTATGGCATTTCGTTAAAAATTTCATTTACAATAGAAACACTCAAGTTCATATTAATCCTATTATGTATCTTTTCAAGTAAAATGAAAATTGAAAACGGAGTATCACAAGGATCTGTAATTAGTGCTACATTGTTTTTAATAGCTATTAATGATGCGTGTAAAATCTCTAATCTAATTCCCATCATCTCAAGAGTATTTGCTGATGATATCACAATTCTACACAATTCTGTAAAGGAAAAAACATTATCACCTCTCAACAAACTATTCAATCGATGCTTAATAAGTTGTTTAACTCTAAAGAGGAGTTTAAATTCTCGACTACTAAAAGAATGCATACTTTTCACTAAACGTCATGAAGCACATACCTATAAGCCTTAAAAATAATGCATATAATCCTTGGAATATATTTTAACCATAGACTTACATAGAATAAACATGTTAGCAATTTGGCCGATAACTACGAACGAAGATTAAATATTATCAAATTTCTAGCATATAATAACTGAGGAGCTGATAAAAGCGTACAGACCTATAGAGCGATTATTCGAACCAAAATTGATTATGCATCTATAATTTATAACTCTGTCAGGAATTTAAAAAAAATTAGATTCGTAATACAAGGCTAAGAATAGCAACAGGATCATTTCACACAAGTTCAATCGGAAGCATATTAATTGAAGCTAGAAAGCCATCTTTACAATATAGGAAAAAATTATTAAGTTTAAAATATGCAATAAGAACAGCGATATGTTCCAACTCTATTATATTTTGAAACAATTCGACTCAAACAGTCGAATTAAAGCAAAGCTCAAATCAAAGAACATTCCTCTTTACCAAAGAGTTAATAAATATTTAGAAGAAATAAACTTCAATTCTTCTGCCATAAAAAAACAGAAAATTCATAAAGTTCCTTCTTGGAACACTTAAGATAATCTCTATTGATTTAACATTGGTAGCACACAAAGATGCTAATAAAAATTATCTAATAAAGATTGAAAAAATATATTTATAAACAATTTATACCTTAAATCCTACCTTTATCCATATATACTGATGGCTCCAAAAACAAAGAGTACTGGAACTGGGGCTGCTTTCTTCTTTCAAAATATTTCAATTAAGTATAATCTGAACACCTTTAACAGTGTCCACTCGATTGAAACATTTGCACTTCTCCTTAAACCCTTAAATTTATTAATAATGACTCCTTAAATCACTCCAAGTATATCATATTTTCTGATTCCCTTGTGACATTTCTACATATTCAAAAAATTAAGCAATAGACAGGAATGTACATAAATATGCAACAGTTATTCGATAAAATAGAGAAGAACGATAAAACAATAGTTCTAGCATGAGTTTCATCCCATAAAGATATCTACAGAAATACAATAGTCAACATTAAAGTAAAAACAGCAG
Organism: Apis florea; assembly: GCF_048593485.1. Taxonomy (NCBI): domain Eukaryota; kingdom Metazoa; phylum Arthropoda; class Insecta; order Hymenoptera; family Apidae; genus Apis; species Apis florea. The sequence continues at coordinate 5,721,612 of NW_028256553.1, read as the reverse complement.
CTATTTTTAAAATAGACAGTCAACCTATTTATAATACATACTCGGATATCAACAAACGCATAAAGATATTATTAAAACAATCCTGGACCACAACGTGGAAAGCATATAAAGCAAGCCTGCTTCACAAGTCTATCGGAAATTTCTTCGATCTATAAAATTCAATCGAAAATAGCAAATAGTAATAACGAGAACAGACAGAAGTCAACCAACAATATGCGAAAAATGTAACATACAAACTATTACCAAATTATTACATCATTCTTGACTGGCCTAATTATAATGAAATTAGAAGGAACATGGGCATAATAACCTCAATGAAGCCAAATCATCCATATATTACCAAGACATTCTAATGAGATTCTGCGAGAGCATCAAGATTTTCCACCAAATTGTAGTAAGTCTGTAAATTTTTGTAAGTCGCTAATAACCTATGATGTTGATGTGACGTTAAGCTTATTAAAAAAATAAAAGAAAAAAAAAGTAACTCGTTAAATTAGTATATTTAAATTTTTAAACTATTATTTAACTATATATTTTATTTCATTATAATGAATTAAAAATTATAATACTAATCTATAAATTATTTATTGTTTTATCGCATTTAAAACCATATTTATATTAGCCAAATTTTAATTTGTTACAAGAATCGATCAATTTTAAATTGTTTAAAATTATTTTGGATGTTAAATTTTAGATAAAATAAATATCTAGAATTGAACAATTCTATTTATCCTAATAAATTATCCATATAAATTTTATAAATAGAAAATTATCAAAAAATCTTCTTTTTGAAAAACTGTGTGTAATTAATTTTTTAATAAAAAATTTAATTATTAATCTGAAATTAAATTTGAAACACTTTCAAAATAAATATTCCCTAGAAGAAACATTATGACTTACATAAAAAATTAAAGAAAAGATATTGATATATTTTATATTATCTCCTATTCATATTACCGACTTACGATTCAGTAGAGTGTGAATATTGAAATTCATTCAGGCAACTGAGTTATGGGTTATAGCGGATCTATCTTTTATTTGATGTTGGATGGTTGTTACGATAATTAAGTTCTTTTTAATCATAGGATTTTCACGAAAGCTAAAAGATAGATATACCGAAGATGATAAATTGGTAAATTCGTTAAAATTAATGGAAGCAGAAATTGATGATTAGTTATAAAATCTGAGTAAGTAATGGGTGTTTCGCTTCTGTGTTCCAGTCATTTTTAAATCACGGTCGATTTGTGATGATGTACGTGATGTTTGCATCAGCTAAGGATTTGCAAGCAATAAAATTACAAATCACGTTGGGTTTAGAAAATCTGTTAGTATAGTATATATTAACAAGAAATATGATATACCAACTCATACTCATATGATTGTAATTGCAAAATCACCTTACTGTTCAATTTATAAAAGATTAAAAATTTAAAAGATTTTTAATAGGCTCGATAGTTCCATATTTCTATTAAACAAATTCTTTACAAAAGTTTTTATAAAAATCTTAATTTAAAGAAACAAGATTCATTATTTTTAAACTGACAATAACTTCAAATTAGATATAAATATATTATATTGAACATGTCATAATATAAAATAAATATTTCATTCTACAAAAATTTACGATTTTTTAAATACTTACAATGTCTTAGATTTCTTAGATAACTAGAATCTGTTATTTATATCTTTGCTCATTTTAATATAATAAAATTTTTTATAATTATATAATATAAATTTTAATAAAATAAAAATAAAAATGATTTAATAAATAAATTATCACTTTAATAGATTAATTAGTAGAAATTAATAGAAATTGAGTTTTTTCTTTTTAAAGCGAAGAAAAATGACAAAGCGTACAATCTAATTAATTTTAATATATTTTTTATTATTTTTATAAGATTGATATAATATATTGGATAAATAAAAGATAAAAATAACTTTAAAAAGATGTAATAACACATAAAATGAAGGAAAAAAGATTAAAATGTATTAAGTTTCGAAAATTATGCATTGAATTTCTAAAGAAAATTATCTATAAAATAAAAAAATTAAAAAAGAAAAATAAAAAAGATTGAAAATATATTAAAAAATTATATCAAAAAATGCTATGACATTAAGAAAATGCTAAAAAACATTAAGAAAAAAAATTGATGAAATAGAAAAATTTAAAAAAAAAATAAAAAATAATCAAAATGCATTAAAAAAAGTTGATATTTAATAAGACAGAAACTTCCTTTAATAAATATAATAAAAACGTTTTTACAATAAATAACGTTTTTTTATTCGAATTACTTTAATTTCTTTGAAGAAGTATAGATTCTTTATTCTTTATTATTAAAACGAATTCTTCAGTTTATATATTCGCGCAAATGAAAAATGTTCACGTATTGACGATATTTTATTATTTTCTAGCTTGTTAGGGGCTAGGATGCAAAATGAAGAAATAAATTAAATAAACACGCGATACAAGAATTCAAGAGTGAATGAGGCGAAAAAAGTAGCGAGCAAGAAATAGATCTAACTAAACACGCGATATAAAAATTTAAGAATAAGTGAGAGTGAGTGAATGACGGAGGAAAAGAAGTAGTGATGAACATTTTAACAGATAGACAATATTTCTCATGAATTTTAAATAAATCAACACTCAAGTATTTGCTTGGAAAATTCAGTATGTATCAAAAAATTATATATTTTATGCATATTAACATTTAATACTAACATCAAAATATTAAGTGATATGATATAAAATATAAGTATATTGATACTATTCAGAATTGAGCATGCATAAATATCGAGATAAATATGATTGGTATTGAAAATATTATAAAAAAATATATATATAAATTTAATATATTTAAAAATATATATTATAAACTTGACATAGATTTAGATCTAGCGATACGCATAGAATTCTTGCCAAATTATTATAAGCAAAGGGAAAAGTATAAAAAAAATGTAATAAAGAATTAATTTTTGCTTTTTTAAAAATAATATTTTATGTACCATATTGTCTTTTAATCGATTTTTTTAGCTTTTAATTTTCAGAAAATATTTTTTCAAAAAATATTAACATTGCTATTATACAAAGATATTCTTTCATAAATTTTGAAAGAATTAATTAATTAACGAATTCATTTACATTAATGAATTCTCATTTCTAGATATATATGATTTTTCTACATAATTGTTTTTAAGATATCATTTTTACATACAACTGTATTTTTTTAATTTATTTGTGTGTCAAATTGTATCTAAAATGAAGAAACTTGTACCGTTTCTGTTTCATATAATATATTTTGATGCAAATTCCATATTTAATGTTTTTAAAGGATTTGCTATGATAATTATTTCGTTATACATATAATAAGTATTTAAATTTCAAAAGATAAATCTCAAAGTCTAATAAAGTTGGTATTTTTTTATAAATTTCATAAATGAAAATACTTATTTAATTGTAATTTTAATTCCACACAGAGAATATTTTATCCATCTCGAAAACTACAACTCAAAGAAAATATGTAATTGCTTTTTCATTAATATAATTTTAGAAATAGTAATATATTTTTCAGAAATATTTCTTCTATAATTAAAGAAAAAGATTGCAGTACCTATTTAATTTTTCACAAAGTCTCAATTTTTTGAAATTGGTTCTTAAAGATAATAAAATTATTACAATTGATGATTTTAATATCAATAAACTATTTTTTCAAGTTCTTTACATATTCTTCTTTACGCATTTATTTCTTGATATATCTTTTATTATTTATCGTCTTAAGACTTTTCTAATAAATAATTTATATTTAATATCGAGAAAGTTTAATAACTTTTTAAATTCTTGTATTCTATAATTTAACAATCAAAAATTGTTGAAGTAATTATTAAGTTTAAAATTGATTTATCAATTGTTTTTTTAACATTATTTTTTGAAAATAAAATAAATTGTATTAGTAAATAGTATTAATAGTAATAGTATTAGTTTTGTAGAGCTATAATATAGTGATAAAAACGATTTATTTTATTTCAAAGTTTCTATTGTTGTTCTATTTTAAACAATCAAAAGTAAAATTCATATGCGAATAAAAATTTAGATGTCAATGTAAGAATTCGCAAGTTCACAAAGTTCTAAGAATTTTTATGATTAATTCGATATTCGAAAAATTAAAATATTAATAATTCTAATAATTCTTCTAAAGATTAAAAAAATTCTTTTAGTGAAGTTTTTTAATCAGACTGTTCAATAATTCGAATTAATTATTAAATACGAATAAAATCTTTTACATAGATTTAACAAATTATCTTTTAGATACAAGATTTTTTCACAGATTAAAAATGATTTTGCGTTCAATTATGTATAAGTTCAAATAGAAATACGATAAACAAATACATAATATAAATATAAATAAATACAAGTAAAATTACGATACATAAAATTAGAGTTAAACAAGTTCATAAAATATGTTGATTACTAAATTGATTAATATACGTAGAATAATTATTTTAATTACATGTACTAATCACAAAATATCACAGTTCGATATATAGATAATTCAATAATATATAGATGAAATACGAATGCATTATTATTATTTATAGTTTAAATCCTATACATACATATAGATAAATAATTATTGTTTGTAACATGAGCTAAGATCTCGATATTCTTGCCATGTGTGCATCGTGAAATGTAATCGTGTAGATGCAACATCCTCATCCGGTAGAATGCTGACCTTGGTCATTGGTTTAATCGTCCCATCCATTTCGATTGTTGCTACTCTGGCAAGTTTGTCCTTCTCAGGATGTGGTTTCAAAATCCGCCTTAGTCGCCATTGCAATAGGGAAAGATTATTGATCGTATTATATTATCCAAATTTGTCAACTCTTGTTATACGTTACTTATGATTACATACCAAAGAAATTAAATCATCAGGATAATAAGAAATTAAAGAATTACTTTTTTCTGTATCAAGCTTATATATTACAGTATTTCCGATGATTCGTTTTAAATACAGTTATAGTGTCACAAGTTTCTAATGTGCATAAGAAAGAATTATTTGAATCAAATACCATTATATTTATATGTAAAAAATTGTGCGATATCTGTATTTCGTTCTCTTATATGAAATATTAATTTATTTATATATTTATATTATTTTTTATTAATTATTATAATTAATTTATTTGTTCTAATAAAATTAATCTTATTCTTTGTGTTTTGTCCTTAAATAAATGCAGTTCTATATAGTTTATATCATAAAATGAAGAAATATGTTGGACAGCAGTTCTATATTTTATTCTTATTTAGACTTATTCTTATTTACACTTATTCAGAAGCATTTTCAAATGAAATCTTAAATAGTACGCAAAGTTTATTCGTAAAATAACTATTCAATTCACATGCAGTTCAAATTCTTAGTCTATCGTTATCAAAAATCCAGATGTGTCTTATTTAAAAATTGATATAATGAATGCAATGCTAATTTTTTGCGTTGTAATTAATTATTTATTTGTATATGCGAATCTATATGTGAAGATAGAATACGATAAATATAGAGTCCATTGAAATATTAGGAGACTGTATTGCATAGTATTTTCTCAAAAAGTTTTTTTATTCATGGTTATAGTATTGTCGTTGGTTTAATTTTGATAAAGAAATCATGCTGTTTCAATTCTGATATAGTTTTTTTACACTCTATTTTTCATCATGGAGATGCTTCTTTGTCCAAATTTCCTGAATTATTATTGGTTTCTTTAAATGGAACTTTTCCAACGAAGAATCTATCTTTGTTACGAATATATTTTCCAAAAATATTTCTTAAAAAGAAAAAGAAATATATATTTCTTGAGAAGAAAATTTGATTACTCGAATTGTTATTCCAGAATTATTTTTGTTGTCCATGAGATAATTCATTATCATCGCTAATTTGTTGTAATATGAATGTATTTCTAAAGATTGTATATTGTGCACTAAATTTATCTGCGATTCATTCCAGTTGAGTTTTTTGTAAAATGGGATTATTGAAATGAATATCGATTATGCATCCCAAAATAATCGTACGTTGATAATTATATTAATTTCTTTAGATTTATCAAAATGTGAATTAGTCCAAATAATATCTTGAAATACGTGATTTTAATCTTTAATCTAATAATTTTAAATTTAAGACACAAGATGATGCAACGAAAATATTATTATATTTTGCCATTATTTCTACATGTTTTATATTTTATATATATAATATAATTATTCTAGTTAAAATGTGATTGAGAGACCAACAATGCTTGAATAACTTTCACAATTATTTTATAATTACCATCATAGATAATATTTGACAACAATAATTGTGAAAAATATGATAAAGCCATAGATTTCTTATTTGTCGAAGATGCAAGTGTTAATTTATTATTTGATTTGAAGTGTGATGTATTTTTTGTTACAAGTTCTCTACAAAACTCTTTTGTATATTTCTTATTCTAATGTTCAATTACAGTACATGTCTAATTTTTGTATTTATACGACTTATGTGTTTAAGTTGTTTTTAAAATCGACACAGATGCAAGAGACTATGTAATTTATTGTATAAGATACAGATTGAATGTATTTTTATCGATTGTAATTTCAAAATATGTAGAAATGATGTCCAATTATCCTCTCTAAATATCTGAAATGATTTTCTAAAAATGTTGTCGAATTCTGTAATTTTATGTCTCCGTTGATTGTGTCTAATTTAATTCAATGAACCTAATTTCGTTGTTAGTAAGTGAATAATAATAATGCTCCAATAATTTATAGGTTCTTCTAAGATCTAAAATGTTAATAAATTATTATTTGTCTAATAAACTTTTCAATCCAAAATATACAATAAATTCCAGAAAATTCGTATATGATTTATTCAATAGTTTACTGAGAGATTATATGATCACAGCATCCTTAAAAAGTTTAAATAATGAAATTTTTTTCTTTGTCAATGCGTTGTATATCGGTAATTATATTATTTTAGTGTACCAGTTCTAATGTTTGATAACTAATGTTGTAAGTACAGGCAGTAATATTGTCTTCATGAAGTCCTTATACACTATAACTGCTTCCACTTGTTCTTTTATAGCTTTTTATACCACATCAAAAGTTTCAAAGATTGGAGTTATTTCGCTTAAGTGAACCTTAAGCGCGGAAATACTCAAGGAGACACTCATATATCAAAATAAAATTTGTAGCGAGTCAAAGCGAGTATTCTTTGATAAGAGATTTTAAAGCTGCATCAATGTTTAAAATTACGGAAACTAGGTTAAATAATCAAGCCAATGTCAACTAATGTTTGCATGAAAACTAAAGTTCATTGATTTGTACGCAAGAGGCGAGCGTTTTGAAAATCGAGTGGCAAAATGTTCAGTATGATTGAGGTGATGCATTTGAATACAAAAATAAATGGCAATCTTAAAAATATGAAATTTTCGTATTGCATTAGACAGCATGACAAATTTCACAACACGAAATTTTCAAGTTTCCGGTTATATATGACTCGAAGGATCAAAATTGGTTTCAATCTATTCATGAAACTACAATGTATAGCAATAAATTATTACAAAATTGTACCGTTCTACTTTAAATGATCAAAGATAAAGTCCATATGCTAATAAAAATTCGCATACGTCACTGAGTTCATAAAATTCTATGAATTCTTGTTAAATTTTTGTAATTTAATTAATTATTTATCTTAATTTAATTAAGATAAATAAAATTTCTTCAGTTTCAATTAGTTTAAATAGGATCAAGATACGTAATAAAAGTTTTAATATACAATGTGACTAAAGAATAAAATTGCAAATATATCGATATTAATTCTATATTTATGATCGAGATTATGATACTTATGCATTCATACGTATTTGTGTATATTACATATATTATAGTATATTATATAATATAATATTATAATAATTATAATGTAATATATATATTATAATGTTTTATCATTATGTATTGAAGAGAATCACTATCCATTACTAGAAAGCGGTATGTCGTTAGTATTATTTAGACATATTGTTAATTAATATTTTTTATTTCTTATAAGTTTTGGGCCAACATTTTTCAAAACTTTTACTAACAAAGTTATTTTATTTTTATTAAAAATAAATTATTATTAAAAATAAATTAATAGATATACATATGCAATTCAAGAAATTATTTTTTTTAAAATTAAATTTTTACAAGATTAGTCGATTGAATAGTGTATTTATTTTCTTGATGTAAAGTAAAATGTAATTTAAGATGAATAAAATAACGAGAAAGAAGTTCAGTTTGAATTCGAACATTTTATGAAACTTACATTTCGTTAATTTAAGGAACATGGATTATTTTATTCGATTTGAATATACATAAATTGTTTAAAATATAAAGTAATCGAGAATATGAAAAAATTTCATCAATAATGTATCATGATTTATTAAACAGTATCAATTCTTAGTGACAAGGCAATCTTGGTAACCTTGGCATATTATTTTCTGATTTTCTAATTAGAAATTAGTATCAATATATTTGCAATTTTTTTTTAAAATATTCGTATAAAGTTTTTATTTTATTTTTTGTTTCTCATACTTGAAAACATAATATAAATATAATATTTATGAGATTAAAATTTAATTTTTTCGATTTCTTTTTAATACAGTTCTAGATAAAATAGTAGTATTCTATGATTTTCAATCTTTCTCGATATTAATTTATTCAAATTTTAAATATACATATATGCGAAGTATCATTTTCTTAATTATAAAAAGTTATCGTTTTCTTTCATAAATTTTATGTTTATGTAAAAATTGAAAATGAAATTAAAAATGGATGAATTTTTTTCTTTGAAAATGTAAAGATTTTTAACGTATTTTTGTATGCTGAATCTTAATCGTTTTAACAAAATATTGGATTTAAAATATCGATTTTTGCTATATTTACGAAATTTTGCCGAAGAAAGTAACTTTTTCTAATATTCTTGTCAATTCTATTGTATAATACTATTCTTTCTCCGTCGAAATCGAATTTATCAACAATTTCTTTTCTCTAGATTGAAATTATTCCATTTTTAAGCTATCAATGATAAGAAAGAAGCTTATGGAGATTTCGATTTTTTTCTTTTCAAATAAAGGACTAACAAAATGGAAATGTTTACTTCTGATTCTTTAAATAGCGAAACAAAATATTTTTCAATGAATTATTATTTATATACGTTGAAAAGTTTTTTTTTATATAAAAAAAGTTAGAAAAATCATTTTTTTCTATGAAATGAAATATATATTAAAAAATATATACAAAAAATGAAATTGTCTTCTTACTGTTCCAAATTCTTGAATGATCAAAATATAGATAATATTGCAAGCGCTGTGTATTCATTATTATGCATATTGCATGCAATTTATAACACGTGACCAGTTTAATGCCAATGTAATTAATGTGGAAGATTTGCGATTAAATTAATAATGAAATAATAGTCAGCCATCTCCAAGTACATTGCGTATTCCATCGAGGTGCCATTCATTACATCGTATTCGAATCAGGGTGAATACGTTCGTGAATCTTTTATCAACAACATAAAAACTTAAATAGATAATAAATGGAATATCTCTAGCAATTTTAATATCTGTCTTTCAACAGAATTCTGAATTGCAAAATAATTAAAATAACTTGATAAACGTTTACTATTATTATTATAATATTTCGTTAAAAATTAATCTTTGTTTGATATAAAATCCAATGAAAATGTTTCATTAGCAGTATACTTTTAGAATTATAATATTGCATTTTTTTTATAGGTTCGTTATAAATTTTATATTCACTATTCGCTCGTTAAGCGCTCTCTGTACTCGCAGTAATGTGAATCGTTATTTGGATGACAATTATCTCAAAATTTCATATTTATTTCATATTTCATAGTTCTATATTCATTTTATCAAGATATAAGGTGCAAAATAATAAAAAAGATAGAAAAGAATGTATTTTAATCCCTCATGAATTAATGTAATGGAATAAAATTATTAAAACTCATAATATTTCAAATATAGAACATTTGGAATTAGCATGTTTTAATTGATCTTTTATATATTAATGGAATTTATGTCGAAGATAGTTTTTTCTTTTATAAAAAAATATTTGATAATTATATTAAAAGTTGAAATTATATTTTTCAAGATATCTTGAGAAAAAGATATAAAATATAAAATATTGTTTTACATTTTATTACGACATTACGAAATTAAGAAGAGTTGTAAATTTATATTTGTTCAACAAATGCAACATTTAAATTTTGCAATTTTTGCCAATTTTCATAAAAGCTTGTACAATATCTTATCTCATAAAATTGAAAATTAATTGTGCAACTAATATTCAAGCAGAAATTGATATAAATGTGATTTTTTTATTTCTTTTAAAAGAAACTTTTTATGAATAATATTTATAATTTTATTATAATTTAACAGATTTAGTATATTATAATACTAATAATTTTGCTAGTTAATGAAGAAAAAAGATCAAAAAGATCAAATTCGATTGTATAATTATTTTATTATTATATTTATATGTATTGATTCTATAATCGATTATCAAATATTATCTCACATTTAATTCTTGGATAAGTAAATATCTTCTGTGAGAAATTTGAGTTGAAAGAAACTTATATTTTTTATTATAATAACTATCATATTCTTTTTATTATAATAACTTATTATAAATTTGAAAAAATATTTATTAAAATTTCTTTCATTATACAATCAGTCTCTCAGTTAAATATTTAAAAAATTTAGGAAAGTAAAAATAAAAATTTTTGAAGGAATTTAGAAATGAAATTTTACTTTACTATAATATTATTTTTATGTTTAATGATATCTCTTTATTTGCATAATATAATTTATATAATATTATAAAAATGTAAATAAATCATAATATGATATTCATTAGTTTAATGTTTTGTTGTTTTGTATTGTGTACAGAGTGAATCCATCACTGAAGGGATGAAAAGAATTCTCAAAATTAATAATAATTAAAAATCAAGTTTTTCAAATATTAGAAAGTGAATATATAGATAAATCTCTTCTTTCTAAATTGTATTAATTAGTTGAAATCAATAATATAATATAGAGAAGTTTATAAAAAAGTTTAAGAAAAATTTAAAGGAAATAAATATATATCCATCAGCATTTCTTTTAATAGCTTTTGAAAGCTTTCTGCTTTCTGTTGTAATAACTTCGCGAATTAATTTTGAAAAACTTTTCAATAATGAAATTTTCATAAAAAACAAACTTTTTTAAAATATTGTACAAATTTTAATTATTTTAAAGTTTTATTTTAATTCAAAAATGCTGTATAAAACGCGCTTCGTATTCGCTCACATTCTTATGCGATGGACCATCCAAAGAAATGACACGATGTGCAAAATTTTTTACTTGTACATTTGACAAATATATTCCAGAGTGAATAATAATATATAATAATAATAATAAACAAAATGTGTTTGGCAATAGATCGCGATGCTGAAGTTAAGTATGCTTCTTCCGTTATTGATTCGAAGCTAAAATAGTTTCCTAAAATTGTTTTATTCACAAATTTTTCTTACTTTTTTATATTCTTCTCGCTTAGATAATCTCTTACATCTCTACACATGGTAGCTTGGGAGGATGAAGAGCAAATTGTGATTGAACGAATATTTGGCAAGATCGTCAAAATTCATGATTCTTAAAATTTAAAAAAAAATATATATTTTTTTTTAATCCATGTTTCATTGTTTATAATCTGTTAATATGATCGCCTCGAGCATAATTTCGACGAATTGCTGTTTTACAATCGTAACGAAATAATTATAACGGATCTTGTTGCTAAATTTGAAAGTTTTGCTTTTATTCATAAAAAACAATTGTTCTAAACGAATATGAAAGTCAAAGGTTCAACACATAAGTTTTTAATATAGCAAAAACAAACAAATTAAACTGAATATTTGAATTGTTATTCAATATTTTTTTCGTATTCTTTATCCATATATGAAATTTGATATTGTTTAATGATAAAATTTTGTTAATCAATTTTAAATATTTTATTATTTAGTATCAAACCAAAAGTAATACTTGTCTGAATTCTATTTCATTAATTAATAAATATTCTTCTTTTAATTTTATCAAATTCAAGAAGAGATGTATCGAATCTGTCTGCTAATATGATTCATGTATTAATTTTATTTAGTATATTATTATTAATTTATGCATTATGCATTACATTCACAATTTTATTGTGAGATGATGAATTCTGAAAATTGAAGTAAATCTTGAAAGTATATCAAAAAAAAAAGACATTTTATTTTACAGAAAAATTATTTACTTCTATAATCCTTATTTCTTAATCTATTCCTTATTTTTTATTTAAAAGCAACAAAACACGATAATTTTTTTTTATATGAGGAAAATTTTCCAGAGATTACCACATATTGGGGGAGTAGTATTCGAGTAGTATGGGATTTCTATTTACAAAAACCCGTATGATGGCTTGCCGTAAGAGAAGCAAGAACAACTTACTATTTCCTACACCTAAAAGATGTTTCTTGTGCACATCTCGAGTTGCGGTTTTCTTCAAAATGTCTTTTTGTTGTAAACAGTTGAAACAGCGAAATTCACTACGATGAACCTCTCCTGTTGTTAGTGGAAAAGCTTCCTCATTTCTCGTTTCTCCCAGTCATACATCGAAACCTTAATTTTGAAAATGCTTTGTTGAAACATTGAACAGATTATATAGAGTGATGTTGCGTGAGAACAGAGTAGCGTTTTTTGAGAGAAGAATTTAGAAGACCCTCGAAATTGTACATTTGTTAGAAACATTTTAGTATAGTTGAAGTGTGAACATAGTTTTGGGATTTAAGACATTTTCTATATTAATCTCAATCAATATTTTCTTACTCGAGAAAATTTATTACAAGTACTCACAAATCAATTTCTTAGAAATAGCGGATTTTGTGAATGGCATAGTTCCCCAGTCTAATTTTAGGAATTTTTCTTAGGACATATTCCATAACCAGAGGGCTAGTTCATGGTATTATTCTTTTATGTGTCCCATCGAAATAAACGTGAAGGGAATTTTAGAAGGTACAATCATTTATAAAATTTGGAAAAGAAATCAGAACATTTTAAATCTTTGAAACATTAAACTAAGAAAATATTTTGATCTATTGAACTACTAAAACAATTCGATCTATTAAATTATTAAAACTTTTAAAATTTGTAACCTCGAATTAATAGAACTTTTATAACCTCGTAAATTTATTCAATGAAATTTCTTTATTGGCATTTGATCGCTTAAAATTAGAACTTTGTTAACAATGGATTCTCTAATAAATCTTTATTATTATATACTATAACTCTACAAACAGATTGAAAGTAACATGTTTTAAATAATGTATCAGATGCAACAATCCTTTCAGCACAATAATTTTCAAGAGTTAGCTTTTCGTAAATGTTATAACAAATTTTTTTTCCAAGCATATATTTCAAATTGACTTTTTAATACCAATTTATTTAAATAATGGTGATAATCAAAGAATTGTAAATAGTCAAAAATTTATTTTCTCATTAACAAAACTATGCTGTTCAATTTTATCTGAAATCAATTCAATACAATCTTTGATGAATCATTATTTTTATATTTTCATCAGCGCGAATGACTGCTTCAACAACAACGCATTCAATTATTAATTTGTTCATTTTCATTATTTTTGAAACTATTATTTAAACGATTTTCATATCATTTTTCTCGATTTCTTAATATTTTATCTTCTGTTCTGCATCGATGGAAATTTTCTTTGAAAGTTTCCATATCAAAATAATTTAAATTCTGTTAACTTATTTTTTCCATCATTGCTGCATTGTCTCATTAACAATTAATGGGATATATTCTATTTTGTACAATTGACTAATTTAATTCATCCATAACTGAAATTCAATTCCCTTCGTTTGAATTAACCAAACAATCAAATTTATTTTATTTCCAATGATAGGAAATTTCGAAACAAAATATTTAATTCAATAATGGTAAAATTGACAATTTTCTTTTATTCTTCGGGACATTTTGCTTAATTTAAGAATTTATTTGATTAAAGGATTTTAATTAACGACTTGAAATTAATAAATTCAACTTGAGAATTAGAAATGTTGTTCACACATTTTGTTTTTCCGAGAAAAACTAATCTGTAATAAATAAATTTCCTCGAGCATGATGTTAATTATTAAAAATAACTGAACATGGCAAAAAAATGTCGCCTTAAATGCCAAGATTATGTTATATACGATATTTCAATCACACGAAAAATATATAAAAATATATTCTAAAAATTTTTTAAACATTTATTTAAATGACGACATTGTCTTAATATTATCCTATATTGTTTGTTAAATGTCTTGATAAATAAAATAGGAATAAATTTAAATAATATACAATGAAAGTTCTATATTCATCATTAATCTATTTCGAAAAAAATGGACGAATATCAAATTTGATGGATATAGAATCAATTTTTTTTATAAGAATTAATAAAAAAGGGAATAATTAATTCAATTTTAAATCAGATCAGTAAATGAATAAAAATTTAAACAAAAATTTATTTTTATAGAAAAACTATTATAGGAGAAAAAGAATTATGCATTAAAAAATTTTTAATAATAAATATTGGATTCGTTTGAATATTAAAGCACTTGCCGAAAAAATGTAATGAGATTTAATATAATATTAGATTTAATGAATATAAAAATAGACAGACGATAATGATTCTAGTATACTATAGCCCAAATAATATATACAAGTAAACACAAGATAGTTTCTTACAAGAAAAAAAAAAAAAATAAAAAAGTAAAAAAGTAAAAAAAAAAAAACTAAAAATTACCTTTAAGAAATGTATGGACAAATATTTTAAATTAGTATAGTTAAATATAATAATAAAAAATGATCTTCAATTAATTTTTAATGGAAATTATAAAGCAGAAGAAAAATATTTGATTATTATTTAAAAATGATTTGTGTCATTATAAATCTCTGATAAAAGCTTCCTTCGAATGCAAAAATTTGAATGTAGTAAACTATTAATGAATGAAATGAAATGAATTTTCTCTATCTATTATTATTTTTATTAGCTTTAACTATTATTTAATTAGCTATTATTAGCTTCAACAAACTAATTTATAAAACTTTTACATAATCATAAATATACCAATTACATTTACACAGTTAAATTGTGTATTACATTGTATTTTATTTTACTTACTACAAAGAAACTCTTTATTTGTTACAATATTTATTATTATAATTTGATACATATAGTAACTGTATAAATAAATAGTAGCATCATGTAATGTTTTAATGTTTCTCGAAACTAATATAAATTTTATATACACATTTATATAATGTATCGTTTTTTTAATATAAAAAAAAATCACATTTTTTTTGCATTTTTGTTTATAAAAATGTGTTGAAAGTGGATAAAATAATATACGTACGTTTTCTTAAATACATCATATTTAAGAAAATATAAATCAATAGATTTGTTGCCAAAAATGATTTCTTTGTATTGAATCTGTAAAAATAATATATAACATTAGATTCAGAAAATAAAAATTATTAATTTTTGCTATATATATATATGCATGAAGAAATATATATAGAAACGAATAAAATTTTTCATGTAACATTTATTAAAAAATATTTTTAAAATCAATATTATATTTATCTTTAAATGCCGAAAAATTTAATATTATATCAATTATAAAATTAACATTTATATATTTTCAAATAAATATTTATTCATTAAATCATTTTATTATTTATATGGCAATATAATAAAAATAATAATAATATTATAATAAAATAATATTAAATTAATAAATTAAAATATAAATATCAATATATTAATAAGCAAATAATATATACATATATTTATAATATAGGATAAAATGATAACACAACTTGATTCTCATACTTCTCGATATTCATGACATCTATCTAAATTTTATATAAATATTTTACATAATATTTAATATACTTTTTCTTATTGGATAAAACAAAAACAATTTGCATTTCAACAAATGATTTGATTTATATATGAAATGGATAAGAAATAATATCAAAATAATATCACAAGAAATCAAGGAGGTTTTGTTCTTAGGAATTCAAAGATTTCTTATTATATTTTACCATTAAAATTTCTTATCATAAAAGGATCATAAAAGAATTAGAAAATAAAAATTATTGTTATGTAATACATATATAGAACAAACTAACTATGAAATAATTTATTAAACATTTTTTTCAATATATATTCATTTTTAAATATAAAATAAATACTTACCATTCATAAACTTAATTATTAAGTATTTAATTACATTTTTCCTATTTTTCTTCATAATTATATTTAAAGTATAATTATAAAATCATTTAAAATTAATGGATTCTATTCTTTTTATTATTTAAAATTATATTAAAAATTTGTTATATTCTTCTTTATTCCTTATAACTCATTTCATTTTTTTCTTTAAAATGGTTCCTTAGAATATTGAAAATATTCTTTTCTTTATGAGAAACAAATTAAAATGTTTTGTTGTGTAGTAATTTATAAAATATTTCGTAAATTTATATAATATTTGTAAACATAAATTAAAATAAATTGTTAGATATTGTTAATTATATTCATCTAATTGTAATTATAATCATTCAATCCCGAACGATCAGTTGAAGAATTGGTAATATTTTCTTTACTTTTATAAGAAAAACAACGTATACATAAGTTTGTTACTTGATATTAATATTATAAATAATATATCTCATTTTTTTGTGATTAAATATCTTCTCACAATCAGATTGAAATTTTTAATTTTATCCTATGACAAAAAAAGTTAAAAATTTTTGTTTTGTTATAATCATATTTCTTATTTCGAGCATCACTATCTATTAATTAGATTAGCATATCTTTGATAAAATATTGTTTGTAAAACTATTATATTATTTTAGTATTAACGTGTGAAGTAAATAATTTTACTGAACTAAAAAATATAAAAAAAAGAATTTCTCTGATTTCTTACAATATTATAATCGAAATCATAACAAATCAATTGTAGAAATGTCATATTTCTTATTGATACTGCTTATTGATATTTCTCTGATTTCTTACAATATTATAATCGAAATCATAACAAATCAATTATAGAAATGTCATATTTCTTATTGATACTGCTTATTGATATTGCATAATTATTTCTTTAAAAACATTTTATTAATTGGAAACATGATAACTTTTCCAGAATTTCAATAGAATTAATTTATATCTGTTTGATTATCTCTGATTTCTTACAATATTATAATCGAAATCATAATAAATCAATTGTACAAATGTCATATTTCTTATTGATACTGCTTATTGATATTGCATAATTATTTCTTTAAAAAAAAACATTTTATTAATTGGAAACATAACTTTTCCAGAATTTCAATATAATTAATTTATATCTGTTTGATTATAATATATGTTAAATTGTTTCATGAATAAACGATTGAAGTCGAACAATGTAAAAAAACTCAGATCATAATTGTATTATTCTCTAACGATATCAATAATATTAGTTTTTAACAAATTTTCTGTTGCCAATGTAACAGATATTCTATTAACGCATATGAAAATTCGATTAATTTTTTTATCCATTCAATGAATAATTCATCAGTCAAAATCACTAGTAAAATTTGCTAAGAATTTAATTTATAGTAAAATTTTTATTTAATTACAAATGGTAATTAAAGATTACCATTTTATTTTAGTTGTAAATTGCAATTAGATATCAAATATATTTTTAATAATTACTTACAATTAAGAGTTAGTTAACTTAAGTTTCTAATTTAATCGTTATTTTCGATTTATGATTAAATGCTTATTTATTAATAATGTTTCATTATTTAATCATTAGCTAAACGATAAAATATGTATGAATAACTATTGAACTTTTTCTGCAATAATATTAGTATTTTGTATAGATTTTTTCACATTTTTTCACCTTGCTTTTGACATTATTTACGATCAGAAATCGAAACGACGATAATGACGATAAAATAACAAAAATAATTATTGATTAAATAACAATCAAATTAAATTAGATTTCTTTTTCTTTATTTCATTCAAGATTCTTCAAATTTTATAGGAATATTATAAGAATAATTATAAGAATAATAGTATAGAATAGTATTATAAGAATAATCACAATTGAAATATTATTTTATTATGAATATTCGTAATTGAATAATTCACTATTCTTCATTTAACAATGTATTTATTCAGCAATCCATTCAATATTGAATAAATTACATTCTGCTAAAAAAAAATCTTTCTTTTTACTTGATCTTTATTTCATTATTTTCATTTCTAATAGCTATAATCGATGAAAATTAATGGAAATAAAATTTTGGAAATGAATAGATTTCAAAGTCATTAACGAATCAGATAATATTTAAAATAAATGTATTATTACAATTTTTCATTTTTACATTTTTTACAATACTTATCTGAAAAAAGAAATAGTAATGAGATTATGTATAAGATGTGGAAATTAGGCAATGATTTTCATAGAATAATATTATTTTTAATTTCATATCTCATTTAAGACCAAACCATTAAAACATAATATTGAATTGAAAAATTTATTTCTAAAAAATGAAGGATGATAATATTTATATAATATATAATAATTTTTTATAAGAATAATTTGATAAAGAAGATTATACAATTATTATCTAATTGTCTCTCTAAGATTGACAAAACTTCTATATTCCATTTGGATATTTAATAATTTTAATTTAAATTAATATTCGATAATGTTTTCTTAATCAGATCAATTTCCTTTTTGAAAATTATTGCAATTATATAAGAAAAGGATTAACAAAAATAACTTACTTATCTGCATATTTTATTAGAAAAGAAAAGAATTTTTTTGGAATTATTGTATATTTTATACAAAACAAATGTTTTGTTGTATAAAATTATAAATGAAAATCTGTATAATATTTGTGGTTGGGACAAGTTTTTTGAAAACAAAGATTTTGTAGTATATTAATTTTATTACAGAAATGTGCAATTATTGATGAAATATCGAGTTTGAAATAGCAGATAATGCTATTTACAAATAGCAGTAAAATAGTGATAGACAATTACAGATAATGCATTGAATTTTAAAATTTGCGAGTAAAGTACACGTAAGCATATATATATATATACACACGTATATGTATAATACATATATATACACATACATATATAATAATACATATTAGTAGATTTCAAAATTGATAATGAAACAGATATAAGTCGAAAGATAAAAGAGATTCAAGATGAAAAATGATTTTGATGTTAGAATTGGAAAAATTTTTGTCAACTTAATTAAAATATTATACCATCATTTTAAATTTATATATCATGAATGAGGCAGTCACAGTTTATTTCTTATAAATAAGCTAGTTATTAGAAATTATAATCTATTATGCAAAATTATAATCGATAACTGCAGATGTTAAAGAATACATTGAATCATACAAGAATTTAGCCGAATGATACGAGATGTAGTATACTAGAATTCCTTAAATTGAATTTTAAATATTAAAGCAAAATATCTTCATTTATTTAGAATTCTATATTGATAATTTGCTTAATAAAAATCATTTTGAGAGCATTTGGACACAATCGGGAGATTAGATTTGTTTTAAAGAAAAAAAGTAATGTGTATTATATTATCATGTTTTGTGGTTTTATTATGGAAATTATCTTACTATGATAAAAAATAGATATAATATACATTATTACTAAAAGTTTTTAAACTTCAATTGAAAAATGATTTCAAATGATTTTTTTTTTAAATGATTTTTGATTTACTTTGTAACTGAGAAGACTGCTATTACTAGTCTATCATATTCGTGTTTTAAAAATCGTGTTTTATCTTGTATATATCTATTCTATCATGAATATCGAAATTTTATACAGCGGTTCGAATACTAGATGCTAACTAGTAAAATTAGAAAAAAACTTTTTTCCAGTTTTGAGCTTATATAAAGATTTAATTTTTAGAAAGCAAAACTATTTTTTATTATAATTTGTTATTTCGTTAAAAATATATATAAATATATATACATAAAAATATGAAAAAATATATAAAATCTAATATATATATATATATATAAAAATGAAAAAATATATAAAATCTAATAAAAGAAACATAAAAAAATATTGCATTTAACTAGAATAAAAAAGAAAATATATAATAATCAATATACAAAAAATATATAAATATATAAAAAATATAATATAATTTAAAATAAAATAAATAAAATAAAAAATTAAATTTTGATCGAAAAAGTATTGATTTTTGAACTATGATTTATAATTTTGTGAAAAGAAATTTCATAAAATTACAATAATTTATTTGAATTTGTTTTAAACAAAATAATTTTTGAAGTTTTAATTTGAAATTTAACACTTTAATATACAGAATTTTTTATGTAAATTCATTTATATCTAAAAATTTTTAATTCTTTTAAAATTTTTTGTATTTTTTATAAAAAAAATGAAAGATTTTATTTAACATATCTAATTATTTAAAAGATAAATATCGTAATTCGACTTATAATTACATCGATTCATTATATTCTGTGAAGATTATATTATATAAAATGACTACATTCGTATTTAAATAATTATTGTTTTTTGTTTGAGAATTGTTGAAATTCTGCTTTTTTGATTTTCGATTAACTAGGATTATCTCGACCAATTTGCGTAGGAAGAATGAAATGCACGGATTAGATATTTCGTATTATAAATTATAAAAACAAAAGAGATGATCGAATTTATTCTATTGGGGAAAAAAATACTAAATGACTATTCTCAAATCATTAATTATTCTCATCAATTACTCTTAAGTAATCGGGCAAAAAAATTCTATGTAGCAAAAAAATTGTAGTAGACAATTAACTTAGAAAGCGCTTCGAATTTGACAAACAATAAACTGAAAATTGGAAATGGTAAATTTTAAAGAAATAAAATGTTAAAGGAAAAATACTAAGTAATTAATAAATAATTAATAAAAAAAAAGTAATAGCTATTTGCTATAAGATGTCCTCAATTCTATCCTATAAGTTATCCAATAGAACGAGATATAGATCTAAACAATGATAATTTAATAAAATAATAAAAACAATTAAATTGAAAATTATAAAATAAAAAAAGCACTATAATAAAACATATTGTATATTATATACACTCAAAGATTGAAAGAAATAAAAAAATTTCCAATTAAAGTTAGGAACATTATTGCTTATTTCTCCAAAATATAATAAATAAACAATCATAGAAATGCATATATTATAATATAAGATAGCTTAAAATTAATATATATGAATATAAATATAACATATAAATATTAGTCATTAAATTAAAGAATCTGCTAAGTGATGAATGTTCTATTGTACTCGTGCCATGAGCAACTGTAAATATTAAGATTAATTTTAATATAATTTTGCAAAGTTTTACAAATCAAATATGATAATAAAATAAAGTAAAAAGTTTTTTTTTATACATTCAACTCTTTTAAATGTGAAACAATGTGGAATATATAATAAATCATTGAATCATATTGTGTAAATTTTTAATATGAAGTAATTACATAACTTCAAATTTCTTTTTTAAAAATATCGAATAATTTCAGATTTCAAGATAATTTCTTGTAGTGAAAAAATTACTACATAAAGAATTATTTTACCATATAACAAAAAATATTTCGTTTCTTGTATTCATTAAACTACTTAATTTTTGATTGAACCAACTTATAAACTAAATGAAGGGAAATAATTATAGAGTATTTTAAGATGTTGTTAACAATTTCATTCCCTCATCATTTAATTGATTTTTTGTCTGATAAAATTGTAGAATTATAAACATTACTTTTAATCTTTATATAAAATATTTTTTATAAAATATATATTGTGAATATAAATGAAATAAATTCTTGCATGTTATTTATTAGATTCAAATTGTAATTACTTTATAATTAGCAATTGAATAATTAAATTGAATAACTAATTCGATCAATATTTTTGTACATCAATTTTCATGTTTTTTTTAGCTTTAGCTTAGAATCGAACTTCCAGGATGTCTTTTAAATATTTTATTTAACATCGATGAAAAGAATATTTAATTATTTTATATAATTGATATGAATATCAAATTTATTATTTGTAAAATAAATTTTCTAATATAGCATAAAGTTAATAAATAAAATTTAGTGGAATTTATAATTAATGATTCCATAATTTGTTTTAAATAATTGTTATGATAAATAATAAATAAATAATTGTTATGATAAAGATAAGATCATAATATGACGGCAGTTTATATTACTTATAAGCGTCATTGCTTAACGTCTTTTCAATAAATTATATTTTTTTCAATAATTATATAAATTGTCTCTTAATCAAGATTCAATACGCGGATGGTTACATGGACACGATTTTGATGAAATTTTCATCAATGACAAATGATTAAGAATTTTGAAAACATTAATTCGATTGTGTTACAACATTTCTTTTGGTTTTTTTTCTTCTCTTTTGTTTTTACTCTTTTTCTGGATTTCACTTCTTTTGATCCTTTTATTTCAACGATACTTTTCTGATATTTTAAATAATGTAGATATAAATCATTTATAGATAGAAATCGATTTAATACTATTTTGCTATAATAATATATATAATCTTAATTAAGTTTTTATATATGTCCCTGCATTATATGATTAATTATTTTTTATAATAATTTTATTTTGCATGATAATCTGATTGAGAAAAAAAAGATGTACTATAATGACAAATTATTACTATAAGATTCAGCGAACTTTTATTGAATACTTTTTTTGGATAATGATTATGATTTTAATGAAAAATTTATCTATTGTATCTATTGTAATGAATAATTTTTATACTGATGAAGATTTCGATCAGACTAATTTTCAATATAATATGAAAATTTATTTTGATAAATACATTTATATTATAATAAAATTTAACAGAAAAGTAAATGGGATTTACTATAAAATAAACAAAAATAAATTATTATTTATTATTTAAAAGAAAGAAAAGAAAATGAAATATTTGGTTTTTTGGATAAAAGTTTTCGATTAAATGTAATATTGAATTTTTCACGAAACAATATTTCATTAATATTTTATTATATTTTTTTTATATGCATACTTTTTTGTATGATTGCTTATTTTTATATTTACTTTAAATGTTGTATGAAAGAAATTAGATTTTTATAATCTTTGGATGAAATTCTCTTTCATAATAATCTTATGACTTCTCGAAATTCATTTTTACTTCGTAATTTCTTTTCATGAATTAATTTTTTCAATTTTGTCCATAAGTTTTTAAGTAGATTTAAATTGAGACTACTTCATACTGGATCATTTTATTATTTTAATATTCCGTTTAAAAACATTTTTTAATCCGATAGTAGTATTATTATCTTGAAAATGAATTCAATATCAATTTTTTGATATTTTTTTTATTTTTATTTTTTAAAATAATTATCTAGAATAGTAAATTAATAATTTTATAAACAATATTTACATGATTTTTTCATTTAAATATTTTATAAACTTTGCTTATATATTTTAAATTATGTATAATTCTATATTTTATAATTATTTTTTTCTTTTCAATATTCTTTAAAAAATTTTCATCAAATTTTTACCAAAAATGATATTTTTGATCATCTTTATAGTATATATAGTATAATACGTCATTGAAAATTACATTCGAACAATTCTTTTTCATCCAATTTATACATTTCGTATATATTCAATTTATATATCTTTATAATCGTTTCTTATATAGTTTTTTTATAAAGAAAAATTTTATTTTCACAAAATGAAAAATTTAACTTTAATTTCCTTTATTCGTGTAATTAATATATCTCATTCTTTACACAATAAATCAATTAACGCAATATTTCGTCATGTTTCGTTATTGCACGAAAATGACCACATCTTTTATCAAATACGTTATAATCTGTTTCATATCATAATTTTTTCTAGATAATTATGATGCTTTGACTGCTTGCAATGATTTCTGGCTTCTCTTTGAATAATTCTCTGCTTGAGAAGTTTAATTATTCTTCTTTTCAAATCATCAAATAAAGCTGACGTGGTAACATTTGTATACCCTTTAAAGTTCAGTATATTTTAAATTTATTTCAGCATTCAATAATAATTAACTGATAGAATAAATATATTTGCGTTCGCAATAATAATATTGTAGTGGTGATAATGGATTGTTAAGTGCATATGTCGAATGCTTTTTGATTTTGATTGAGATATATGTATATATATATATATGTATGAAGAAACTGATGCTTATGTTGTATTTTCTTCACGATGAGTAGACTGTATTAGTACAATTATAAATGCGGCACGCGTACTTATAGAACTAGGTTTCTCACACAGATAATCGTGTCCGACGCCAGTAAAGCTTTTACACATCTCAAAAGCGGAAAAAAATTATTTTTTGATTGAAATTATATATTTATTAATTTTCTTTTTGTATTACTAGATATATTTATGATCTTATGGATTTAAAATAATTAATAAAATTTATTTGTTAAGATTATTTATAAATAAATTATTTAAAATATGAGATAATAAAAATGTTTTTTAATCATATAAAATTTAATATAATTTTAAAGTAAAAAATTATTTAACAATGTACTTTCTAAAAAATCCAAATTTTTCATCAAATGTTCCAGTTTTGTGCTGTTGCACAATATAACTGCACTATCGTCATAATTTTGATACCGGGATGAACCTGACATTTATAAACAAATTTTTAAAATGAAATATAAGATAAACTATGAAAAGAAAGTGGATATTCAACAAGTTATATAGCACTAATTGCTGTAATATCATGATTTTATAATTTAATTACTTGAGTCAGTTAATTCCATCATAAAATTTCACAAAATAATTAATTACTAATTCTAATTATTAATTTTTAAAGTTAATTTAAATTAAATATAAATTATAACAATTATAACAACTATAATCACTACACTATTATATTCTTATTATATATTTATAATATATATATATATATATATTATTATATTATTATATTATATTATTATTGCTACACTATATAATATTTTATAATGATTAAATTAACTTTCAATAATTTAGACGAAACTGCGATCAGCTAGTTTGTCTAATGACTAATGACTAGCGAATTTTTCGTACTTGTGCCTTGCTTAACTCGAAAAATATTTATTTATATAAGAAAAGATCTATTTTTAAAAGGTTTTCTTATCTTCAAGTACGTATTGTCATTACCTCTATTTATGCATATAGATTTTTAAAATTTCTCATTGTAATTCATTACTATATATGAAAAGTCCCGATTGAACACAACCTATTTCATTTTGTATACTTTAAGAAACTTTTTCCTGATATTCAAAGAGCGATAAAAATTTTAAAAAGCTTATTGTTTGAAAAAGATTAATATATTAAATATGCAATAATTTTACACAAAAATTTCGATCGATCATTTTGAGATTGATAACGCATAATTAGTATCAATAATAATAAAAATTACTATAACTCAGTAGCAATTAATTTTTTTTTTTATTTTAAAGCTAAGACTTTGCTCTTTATAATGACATAAAAAAGAACACTGAACTCCGTTTAATTTCTTTTTAAAATTGAAATTGAAAATATGTATAATTCCAAAATTATCAATAATATCCAAATTAAATTTGGTACGATATAAATATATATCTAGTACACTTACACTACACTACATTACTTATTAATCAAAAATTAATGACATTAAAAAAATAGTAAGATTGTAAATAATAATTTTATTTTTCAGCAATTTAAAGATTGACTACTTTAGAGCCATGTAACTATATTAATAATTAAAAAATATGAAAAAAATCATACTATCTTATGTAGACCAAATCTTTAATCAATTATCAAGTATAAAAATTTTTTCATTTTGAGGATATTTATAAAAAGAAACTTTTTTCCGTTTTTGAGAGGCAAATACGATATGATGATAGAAGAAAACTATTTATCGTATCTCTTGTTTAGAGTACAACTTATTCGAGACTTTCTTTACAAGTGAGACTCGTGCTCTCAGAAAATCCTTTTCTAGTTCAATTGAAGAGGATTACAGTTTCCTGGTTGGGTACGATAATAACCAATAATATCGTGGTCAGTAATACATCCAAGAAGAAAATTTCTCGAATTAGAATGATGTTGGTTACTGTTGAGTCAGCCGTATGTATTATTTGCTATCGAACTTAACTGAAATATAAATAAAAAGTCAAAAATATAATACAATTATAAATGTCTAAACTCTTTTCAAAAACGGCAATCTTCTCAGATAATATCATTCTTTATTTAAATTCAATAAAGATCGGCGATTGATAATAATAGAAAAAGATTTTTATACGAGGAATTTTTACGAATAAAAACTCTTTTTTCTCACAAATCTCGCGAACAAAATTAATGTGATCAATATTTACATTTTTATGATCTTCTGTTATGTACATTTGTTTTTTGAAGTTTTTCGTAATAAGCTAATCAATGAAAATTATTGTTCGAGTTAAAACGTTCTTCTAAGATTTCAAAGTTTAGTTTAACTGGATTAATAATTCTCTTTTTATTAAAAATAGAAAAAAAAATTATATAGGAAAATTTTAACAAGCAATATCATTATACCATGCGATTTTTTGCAGATATACATTACAGAAGTGCAATTTCAATTTTTTTTTTAAATAAAACTATACTACTTTTTTGTACTAATTTTTTTTGTACTAATTTATTCTATGATTCTAAATATAATGTCAAAAAAATTAATATTTTATCGATTTACATTTCCTCTCTCATACATTAAATACTGACTTGATATTTCCTGAAATTCACATAATTCGATTATGTAATGTTCCATTAAAAATACAAAACAATTTTCAATACTATGAATAAATGGAGCATCGACTCATACAGCTCACAAAATAAAAAAATATCGATTAATACAAAATAGAGATTAATACAATATTTGATCATTGCATCATGAAATAGAGTTTAGAAAATCTATAAAGAAATATATAAGATGAAACCTCGCATTTCAAATTACATTTGAATTAATCATTGTTTGAAAAAATGTTTCATATAAAAGTGGTATAAATAAAAAAGAAATAAATATAATTTAATATTACTAATTTTTTTGCAAGTGAACATATGAAGAATATAAAGATCAAATTTATTTTTTTAAATAGACTCATATATTTTTTAATATACTAATCATGCAATAATGTTATTCTATAAAAAAAAAATACTATCAAAAGGATTTCAAAATAAAGGTTATTTAAATAGAAATATTTCAATTTAAATTTCGTATGATAAGCTTTGTAAAATTTTTGGTTTTATAAAGCAAAATTTCTCATACAAATTTTTGTATTTGTTTTAGTCTCCAAAATTTTTAAATCGTGTTTCATAAATATATTAACATTCTGAATATTCTTTTTTAAGAAATTATAAAATCCTTTAAAGAATTTTTTTGATAAAAAATGTCAATGATTATTCGATATAACAAAAATTTAAGAATAATTACTTTTGATATTAAATTAACATTAAATTGAGAATAAAATCAATATCATAAAATTTATTTATGATAAATATATTGAAAAAATTTTCAATCGATTCATCGATATTTATATGATATCCCGAAATAATGTATATCTTCTTAAGTATAACATTTTATATTAAAAAAATAACAGAATCAAATATAAATTATCAGAATCAAATTAAATATAAATGCATTATGATACAGTGGTACACAAGATGGTTCACAAGTTCGTTGCTGTAATGTGATGTCCACAATGTATAATTAATTCTATTACTGTTATTAAAGATTTTTAACAAGAGCAGTAACACGTACAAAACCTCAATCGCGACAAGAATTAATATATTATATCCTCGTAAAATTATCTAAAGGGAAATATCATCAGTTTCCAATACCGTATAATTTAATTAGATATTATCCCAATTATCAAAATAATCAATGAATAAGCAATATTCACTGATTACGCAATCATCATGATGTATAATTTATTAATAAATAATATTTATTACTAGCTTTAGGAGTTAATTTAAATCCGATTATTCGAATATTAAAAGGAAACATTTGTGAAAGTACAAGAAAAATTTTCAAAAAACTTTGTCAATTTTTATAGAAACAAATTGAAATAATATTGAAAAGAAACATTTTTAAATATAATTTAATCTTAAAAAATCATAGTTTTTCAATGAGTTTTTTTATATTGTTGCATCTTTATTTTTTAGAAAAATATTATTTTATTTCATTTTATTAAATATTTTTTTATATTCCTTAGATTCTGTTTTTATCTTCCTTTTCCTTTGTAATTCGCTTTACGTCTATCATAAAAATTTAATTCTACTATCTAAATAAAATTGTTATAATATAGGTTACTGCAATTTGAAGCATTCTGTTATCGTGTATTTATATGACTGAAAACAAATTTGCATGAATTTTGATTTGAAAAAAAATCACGAAAATAATGATCTTAAATAAATTATTTAAATAAAAAAATTTTAAAAATATGTTTCTCTTTTTCATTTCTATTATTCTATATATTTAAAAAATAAACAACTTTGTATTTTCTTAATTTACAATCTGAATATATCAATCAAACGAGAATATTCGTATATAAAATGTTTGAATTGAATAAATAAAGAAAGAAAAAAATTTTCAAACAAATATTTTCTTATTATTGATTATTAAAAAGATTTCAAAAAACAATAGTGTTTTATTCCCAATATTTCGTTCGATAATATTACTGTTGTATGCATGGCTTCATTTAAAATATTTTTTTCTCAAGTAAATAAGTATTCTATTTTGAATAATTGTCAAAATTTCTGTTTACGAATCGATTTAAATTTGTATTACCATGAATGAAAAATAATGAAAACGGAATTTTCCGATGTAAATGCGATAAAAGTAAAGTAAAGAAAAAATTTCTGATTTCAACAATTAATTTCATTATTGTCGTAATAATTAAGTAATTACGGTCTTTACTTTTAATGACTATGAAAAAAAAAATTAGACCATAAAAAAATTCAAAAACGAGAAATAGAAATGTTTTCGTGAAAAAAATTTTTATAATACAAATTTCTAAAAAAGTATCATTTTAAGTAATATTAATCTTCTATAACTTTATATTTTTAATTATTATTTTATTTTTTTAAATTTTCCAATGAATTTTTATTTAAAATTAATTAAATAATTTTTTTGAATCGCCATTTTTATTCGAGATAAATTTATTTTGTTTTATTTATTTATTTGAAAATGCAATAATGTAATTATATAACACACTAATCAATATAATATAAGTCAATATAATGAAATATACAATATGATAATTTACAAGGCAAGATTTATTCAATTTTACAATTTTAAAGAAAGTTTTTGTTAAATTTTAAAAAAAAGTTGATTTGAAAATCTTTATTATAAAAAATTATTAAATATTTTTTTTCTCTATGAATGCTTAAATTGATTTAAAAAAAAAAAACAAAAGTTTAGAGCACAATTCACCATATAACATTTTAACATATTTTTATTTTAATAATTTAATATATTTTAATAATTGAATATAATTTAATGTTTTTAATCTTTATCTTTATCTTAATTTTATATATTGAAATAATTTTTAAATCTTTAATAATTTCTAAATAATAATATTTAATGATTTTTCTTTCTATCCTTATTCTTATGGATAAGAAAAGAAATAATAATAATATCATTATGAAAGTAATAATCTTAAATAAAAACGAGACAAAATTCAAATTTTAAATTTCAAAATTACGCAACAAAAATTTAATAATTTACTTAGAATATGAATTTATATTAATCATTGCAATATCAGCAATATTTCTGTTTTAAAAAATAAAAATGGGTTTTAATTGATAGGAAATCAAATGATAAAAAATCATTAATTAGATGAATTAACTAATTGATGCGAACAAAGTCTAAGCTTATTTCTATTATCAATTAACTTTATGAGAATCTTCAATTGATAATATTTCATTTTTTATATAATGAATATATATCAAATGAATAAAATTTTTATAGTTTTCTATAATATATGTTAATTATAAATATGTTTTTTTTTAGAAATACTTATATTTCTTTAACTCGTCTTAATTTTTTGTAACAATGAAATTGCTTTTATATGTGCGGGATATTTTTGTTTTAAAGATTTTTTATATATAAGATGTATAAAAAATAAATATAAAGAAAGATTTATTATAGCGTGATTTTATTTTTTGATCGGTGATTTTGAAATTTAAGTTCAATTTTTTTTTTTTGCATTGTACTCTATGCAAAAATAATATATAGCAAAAATAAAAAGTCTCAAAGGCATCATAGATCGCAAATCGATCGTTTTCTTAAAAAATATTAAATTTCCAATTTATGAATTCCAGTTTATGAATTCAATTTATATGTAATTTGTTTACATTTTTTGGTCAATTGTAAGAAAAAACATTTGTCGTAGTACATAAATGTCTCGAATCTAATATTATATATCCTATATTTTTTCTTTTATTCTTTCCTTGTAATTATTCGAATAGAAAAAATCTCATCAATTTCGATAATTTTTAGATTATACTTGTAGAATCAGATTAGAAGATATAGAAGTTTAAATCTAACATTGTGTTCAATAACATAATTTGTAATTTTTTTAATTAATATATATTATTGTATTATTTATTTTCTTTAATATTATAATGATGAAAAGAGATTTCAAGAATTTATTTAATATTTTTTTTTTATTTTTGTCTTTTTTTAGATTTAATAATATTATCATATTTTAAAAAGATTTAATTCCTTTAAATAATAATCTAATAATAATAATCTATGTATCATCAAAATATTTTTTGATTTTTTTTTATATGATAGTTATATATGTATAAGTATCTATATCTTATTGTAATATACGCAATATTGAAAATGATTTAAAAAATTTTATTTTTCAATAAATTCTAATATATAAGAAATATTTTTAAAAGTAAAGTTAATTTTATTATAATAGACTAAATTTAGTTGATATTTATATTCTTATACGTATTTCCAAATATATACAGAATATTTCGGAAATCATTATATTAGAGTGTCCCATAAGTTTTTTTTTCTTTGATACGAAATAAATACACGATATTTGTTGATTTATTGCGTTATATATGAACCGTTCTGCTCTATCGTTTCTCTCCATTTCTCAGGAAGCCTCGTTATTCCCTCTTTTCAAAATTATTGGAGCTTACTTGCAAAATATTCCTCGAGATGCGTTTTTATTTTGCTTACGGATTGGATTCGTTTACCACAGAGAGAATTTTTTTAATGACAGGAACAAGTAATAGTCGGATAGAGCAAGATCTGGGAAGTATGAAGGTAGAACATCCCAAACTGTAACAGTTTTTCTCTTACAGATGATTGCAATATTTTGCAGAATTAATGGTTTCACCTTGGAAGAAGCTCATAATAGACACCTTTCCAATCCCATCAAATAAATAAAAGATTTTTCTTCGGTTGAAGTTCAGGCTTCGCGACAATTGAAAGTCTATTGTCCTTAGACCAAGTGCATTTTCGATGCATATTTTGATACAAAATCCAAATCTTGTCTTCAATGACAAGCCTCTTTAAGAAAGGATCTCTTTCATGCGCTGGAGAAGCAAATCGCACGTAAAGACGCGGTTCATAAGGCCGGTCTCCGTCAATAGCTGTGAAACCCAAACTTCTCATCGATCGACATATCCCATCCTGATCAGGTGATTATGTGCCGTTATCCTGGGAATGTTAGTGGTATCCACTATCTCGCGCACACACTATATCGCGGATTTTCAGCTAGCATGGCCTTGATAAGGTCCGTCGTTGTTGCCCGCTGCGGTCTTTGTCTTTCGAGTCAAAATTGTCAGCTCTAAATCTCTTAAACCAATTGCGGATAGTCGTAATAGTCGTAGCACCATTCCTGTAAACGGTACAAATTTCGTATATTTGCACTATTATCTTTTTTTAAGCAACGAAGCAAATGCTTCCTTTGATTATCCATATTGTAGAAAAAAGTTTTAAAACAGACTATGTCACCAACGAAATATATTTTAAAAGAGCTCTGAGACAACTGAAATGGATGCTATAAACGATTAATAAATAAGCCTGTTTATATAAAAATAGTCAATTAAAGTCATTCCTAGCGTGATGCGAAAGACGCTTATGAGACACTCTAATACAATCGGCCACATAATGATTTTATGTATAAAAATAAATCGAAAAAAAAAGAAAAACATTTTTTTCGTTTTCAATAAATTAAATAAAAATTAATAAAAAATAAATTAAGTTTGAGGAATTTTTAAATATAAATGAAATAGATTTTCAAGTATAGGTGAATAATTTTCAATTGTTGTGTATGTGAATGAATTTTGATAGATATAAATATTTATAAAAAGGAATTTTATGTATGAAAAAAAGAAAAAAATATAGAATAAGTGTTGTCATTTAAAAGTTAATTTTAGAAAAAATTAAATTTAAAATTCGCCATTTATTCGCTTTCTTGACTATAAATGTTTAATTTCTTAAAAACGAAAACATAACATAACATAATAAAATTTTATTTTATGTACTTATTATTATTTCCACATGAAGAATAATGATTTAATATTTCATTTGTATTTAATCGGGAATTAGCCAATTTTATTTATATTTGAAAAATTTTTAATTTAAAACAATTGGGAACAAAATCTTAAAAACGAAAAAATATTATTTTTTTTTCAACTTATTTTTGTATATAAAGTCATCATATGTTACTTACTTATAATGATTTCGAAAATATTCTGTATGTATTTATTACTTGTGGCTAGCAATTGTGTAATTGTCGAATTTATGTTGTCCTGAAATTATTACACGCTTCTTCATTAGCGTTTCCCATTATTGGTAATCACGTATCCCTATTAAAATAGATTCGGTTTTGAGAACATATACATGTTTCTATATCGATATCGTTGCTTATTTTATGATGCAATATACAAGCAGATAATTCAATTGCATATTATTAATTACTACTTACAATCTTCGATGCAAGATTATTCCGTGACTGGTTTCGACCGATATTCAAAAACAATCGAATAGAAATTTGAAATTCGAATAAATTGTGTACGAAATAATTGTAGAACCGTATAATTCCTAATAAATATACAGAATGTTTACATTCTTATTATTAGAAGAAACAAAGATTTTTAAAGTTTTGAATAGAATAATATATTTTTTTATTTCATATAAAAACATTTTAAAATTACTTGTGTATTATATTTTAGTAATTTTCAAGATTTTATAATCTCAAAAATTAAAAAAATATTTTGAAATATATTTATATATTTATAAATGTTTCTTTTTAATACAATTTAATACATTAATACATAATTTATTTTTTATTTTTATTCATAATGTTATCTCTATATTTTTTTTATTAAAGATATTTTAATATTAGTTTACAAAACATTCTCGAACACTATATTATTTATAGAAAATGTATAAAATACGATAAATTGATATAATATAAAATATAATATAATACATATGTAATATAATAAAATCATATATTAGAAACAGAAATAAATATTATAACAAATTATAAAATAAAAATAATATATATAATTAGAAATAAATATTGAAATGAACTAAAATAATTATGACAATTAATAACAGTGAATAACAATAAAAAATAATCACATTAAATAAACTAAATTGCATGAAAAAAATATTTATAAATATATTAATAGAAAATATTTAAAATGTTTTTTTGCTTTTTAACTTTATACATGCTGTCATATAACATAAATGCTTTATAAATGTTTGTAATATAAATATTGTAAATATCTATAAAAGAAATTTAATATAATAAGCTTTTATTTTGATCGAATGATATTACAAATTTCTTTCTGTTTCATTCTTTTTTTTTTTTATATTTATTATTTAGGAAAAAAAATACTGGCTAGTAATAGCACTAGTCATAAAGTTAATCAAAAATAAAAATTCACAAAATTAAAAAAATTTAATCGAATGTATCATCAATCTTTCTAAAATATAAGATTATTTTATAGAGAATATATATATAAAATGTATAGAATTACTATATGAAAACAATATATCTACCAAAGTTATTTTTAATTATTTTAAATAATTAATTTTAATTTTTGCATGAACTAAAAATTTATAGGACAAATATTAAAAGCATAAAATAATTTTATAATCTACTTCATATTAAAAATAGTAAAAATAAGATATTAAAAAGTTAAAATATTCTTAAATATAGTTCTAAAATATAATGATTACAATAAATATAATGAATATTTATATATGTATATGATATATATTTATTATAGTATAATATATATTAGAATAAATATATGTATACTACATTATTTTTCAAAACAGCGTTTTTTTTATCATGTTCTATATTTCATTTTCATAGTTTTAAATTTTCATTGTCATATGAAAGTATAATTATATGATGTAATATATATTTGGACTTGATTAATTTTATAAAGATTACAATAAATACGTATGCAAATATTTTTTATAGCTAGCAAAATATAGCCAGTATATACTTATATAGTATATAGTAAAATAGTATATAGTATATAGTATATAGTATATAGTATATAGATATATAATAAGTAAAATAAATATGCGCAATTAATAGAAAATTAATTTACAGTTAAAAAAATAATTGTTTTTATTTTACATATCAATAACAAAAATTTCACTCGATCTAAAAATAAAAAATATATTAGAAGATTATCACAAATTTATAGAAAGAGAAATTTTTTATAATTTTAATTAAACTTTATTATTTCTATCAATTTGAATATTTTTTTTATAATTAATCAATTTTCTTTTAAATCTTAAGTTTCTATTGTTGGCATAGTAAGTAACACATTCTTTAATAGGAACATTGTAAAAAACGAAAAGTAATCCTCAGTTACAAAGATTTATGTAGTTTAAGTTGGAGGCGTTCTGCGGATTTCTATTTGCAATGTGGATAAGTTAAAGTTTTATGATTGTACTAGGTATTACGGGAAATCCAGCAGTGTATTAAGCCATTCTTTCGCAATATTTTCTTACTTTAGAGTTTGTAACGATTGCATTAAATCTTGTAACAATGAAGTATAAATGTACAATTTTTTTAAATTTCAATCAAATGTTAAAAATTTAAAATTTTATAAAAATTCTTTCTTTTTTTTCTACTTAACTTTCTTTTTTCTTTGATTCTCAACAAATGAAAATGTTATAATAAAATATTTATATTAAATTTTATTTCATTTCAAATACTTATCTTTTTATTTTCAAAAATCTGAACTAATCGATAGAAAATGAATAATTTATAAAAGGATTATATTTCTTGTTTCAGAAGAATAAAAAAATTTTTTAATTTTCTAATTAATTTTTATATTTAAATTTTATCTAACAAAATACTTATAAATTATTCAATTATACAATTACTCTTATTTGCAATTATATTACAGAAGAATTATCTACTAGCTAATTAAAACAAAATACTTTTTTTAACAAAAATATTTATAAACAATAAACAATTATAAGCTCTTGATATCATCTCTAATTATATATTAAAAATTTTCCATATCTAATGAAATCAATCAATAATAATTAATCAATCAATAATTTCATGATATTATAATAAAATTGAATGAGATCGTCTTCGTTATTACGATTATTACATTTTTTATGAAATAAATAGATTTTATGAAAAACAATGAATATAAGAAAATTAATCTTATATAAAATTGAAACCCAACTTCATATGATGGATAAAAATATTCAGACTCAAAGAAAAAGTGTAGACACAAATGAAAATTCTAAAAAGATAATAAAATAATGAAACGATATACCTATTTGTAGCGGATGAAAATGATATTGGATGAAACTATAAAATATGAAGCTGTATTTCATTAGCGCATTAACGTATAAGACATCCATAACCATTTGTATGGCATGTAGTTTTTCGCGATACAAATGAAGAAAATAGCAAAATGAAGAATATTAAGAGATGCAAAATATGCTTTAATACATGGATTTTTTGTCATAAATTAATTTTTAATGAGAATTTTTTCTTTTTCATTTGTCATTATTAACGCTTAGAATAGTTGTCCTAATTGTCAGTAACATCTAATTATTTATTAGTAAAGTATATCTATAATTGCATAAGTTATAAAAAATTTTATTCAAATATTGAGATTTATATAATAATTTATAACTAACTCAAAGCATATATATAATATATTGTGTTTTTAGAATTTCAAAATTAATTTTTTTAATTTAATTTTTTAAATTTACCTTGAGTATACAAAATATAACAGTAAAGAAAAAAATTAATATTTAAAAAAATTCAATTTGTATGAATAATAAGTATAATTAGTAAGATCACAATTATTGAATGACAAATTTTAATTATTAATTAATTCCTCGAAAAAAAATATTCGAAATATTTTTTTATTGTAAAAAGGATTTTAAGCAAAATTTTGTTTAAAGCAATTTTTTAATTAAATTTTTAAACGATCAAATGTAGTTACATAGCATTTATTGGGACATAAAATCTTTTGAAAGAAGATGGAAAATTAACTGCAACTGATCGTGAAAACTCATTCATCTTTTTATTTCAATTAATGTATTCATTTCTAGTTCAATTTTTGGATCACTGCATTAAAATTAATCGATGAATTTCGATGAACATCCATCCTTCGATTTATGCATTTTTTTTTATAAATAATTTTTTACTAATACTAAATAATCTTTTTTTCTATGTATATTATAATATTTTTCATATGAGATTTCAATTTACACGTTTTTTTGTTTTTATAATTTTTGTATGAAACAATAACTCAATTCAACAAAAATTAATTATTTAATATGCAATAATATATAATAATATGCAATAATATAATATTAGAATAAAAAATTTGAAAATTGATTATTGTACCGCGGTTAAAAGAATTAGTGAATATAAAAAATCTCTGAAAACATAAAATAAAAAATGAATGGGAAATTATCCAAAAATATAAAGATAAATAATAAGTAATTATGCTATTTTGCGATTTTTTTCAATTTTAACTATTTCATCATAAGTTTTCTTTTAAATAGCTTCATTTATCATTAAAGCGGGAAATCAATCGAAAGAGACTGAAAAGATAATTTTTGTTATAAAAAATAAATAAATAAATAAATAAATTAAATAAAATACTATTATTATGTAAAAGTTCAATTATATATATGCAACCGTGTAAACATATATATAAACATATATCATATATTTTTTGTTAATATTAACGATGGCAATTATTATATAATAACAGAAAAATCGGTGAAAAAAAGATAATGAGATGATGAGATTTCTTCCTGAAATCTCATCGCAAAAAATAGTAGGTTTGAAATATCTTAATCTTAATTAATATTTGAATCTATATCGAGCAGAAATCATCATATAATTGTTAGTATTTTTCTATTCATCTAGAGAACTTTTGATAAATATAAACGATCCTTAAATGAATAAAATTAACATTAACTGAAATGATATGTTTTATATTTACAATTAGTTTTTATTATTTATAACAAATCCAAGATTTGCTTTTTATATTTATTTTTTATTTTATATTATTACATATTTGTATTTTATTCTAACTATTGCTCATATGTATAGAAAAAAATTGTTTAAAATATTGTTTGATTTCTGAAACATATTTCAAAATCGGAGGTAACTTTTTTACAGTTTTACCAATATTTCTTTTAAAAATATTTAAAATAAATATTTTTATAACTTATATCGGTTTTTTTTATTTACTATTGTTTTATAATTGATCATTTTTCTTTCGTGTAAAAAAAATCATACGGAACAGTAAATCGTGCAATAAATATATTTTAAAATGAAAAATAAAAAGAAGAAAATAAAAGAAAAAACGAAAAATTTCTGATCATATAACGATATTTGGAGATTTCACTTTCATTTTATTCTTTGCTATTCAAAATCAATTATACAAAATAAAGTTCAACGAAACTTATCCTATATAACTGATTTGAGTTAAATGAAGAGTATGGAGCTATAATTAATGATACACAGTTAATGAAAAATAAATATAAAAAATGGAAAAATTTAAATAAGAAGAAAAATATTCGTAAAACAAAAACTTTGTTCAAGTTTAGATCATCGTATTAAATTCTATTTTACGACTATTTTTCATGACAAACTTTTAACAAACCTTGAAATGACAATTTTCTTTTACAATTTTCAATCTGGAGAATTCTTATTTGAATGTTAAAGAATGACACATTATTAAGAATTTTATAATGAGAAATTTAACGAAATTTAAATATGATCTTACTGTTTTTTAAGATTACTATCTGTTAGATCAAATGAGAGGTGATCTCAGATGTGATTATCAGACAAAACTTGTGGAATTTGTCAGTTTGAAGATTTGTTCTCAAACATTTGGAAAATGAAAAGTTTCCTAATTTATAGATCGGCATGTCACCACAAGACTATTAACCAAAGGATCATAGGTCCTGTGAAATTATTCTTGGTAATTTCAAGCGTCCGGGTCTGATCCAGCGGGAAATCGCCAGACGGCCACTCACCGGTGGCTAACCCTCCTCTCTAGGGCACATCCCACTCGCAAGCGCACTAAAGGGAAATGATTTAGAGTTGGTTATCTCCCAAGGGGTGATTCTACCCTCTCGGGCCTCACTCTTGACTTCTTGCTGATTCGAAGAGGAAAAAGAAGGCCCGACTTGCAATCATAATAGTTTCTCTCTAATTAAATATAGTCATTAGAATATATAGAGCATAATTAAAGTTAATAGACTCTCATGGAATAATATTAGAAAAAAACTTTAAAAATATCTAGTATAGAAACATTCGCATAATTGGTATAATTAGAATCTTGCTGTTATAAGTAATAACTTCATGCAATAAACTTGATTCAATAAATTTGATTTTTTATTTCTCTAATTGTTCGAGCTAGTTATTAGAAAAATTTTAATCGGCATTCGTGCTAAGTCAACTAACTCCTAAAATCAAAGAACTAAAAATCAAGCCACTAATAATTTCTTTAAATATTTATCGATTTATTATTGCAGTATATACAGTGTATTTTATAATATTTTCTTTTTCAAAATTCATTTTAAGCA
Source organism: Apis florea (assembly GCF_048593485.1). Classification (NCBI taxonomy): domain Eukaryota; kingdom Metazoa; phylum Arthropoda; class Insecta; order Hymenoptera; family Apidae; genus Apis; species Apis florea. Next base: position 5,682,269 of record NW_028256553.1, on the reverse strand, counting down.
AAGATCAAAAATAAAAATTATTCCAATAATATTTTGAAAGAATCATTTAAAAAAAAACTTATTCGTTATTTAAAATGAAGATAAACGTCATAAAATGTAAAGAAAATTTTTCAAAATTCAATTAACAAATATCAAAGTTTTAAAGTTTTACAAATAACTATTATAAATAAAAATTTTTTCTTTGCTAAGAATAATTATTAATGAGAGAAATTCTATTTCGTTCGCATGTAATAGTTATCGATAAGAAAAATTAATTTCTATTGTATAAAACAGTTATAATTAAAAACTAATATTTCAATTGCTTAATGTCACACTGTATTCGAAACAATATGTGACATTAAATTTTTGGTTTTGAATTTATATTTTAGCACTATAAATAATTCAACTTTAGTTTCAAATTATCAATAATTGACATCAATAATGTAATCGAATTATAAAATATTATTTATTAAAGTTTGGTTGATCGAGTACAAACAAAGATATTTCAAAAATTATTTATTACAATGATTTGAAAAATTTTGATTATTAAAATCATAAAGATTTTTTTCTCAGAAAAGTACATTAGATACACTTATATAATGATATATGAATAATCATTAATAAATTAATATAAATTAATATAAAAAATATAAATTTTAAAGAAGAATCTAATAGAAATGAATCTTGAATGAAGAATTTAGTTTTCAATATGAAGATTTATATGAAAATATATTATACAAAAATCTGACAAAAAGCACAAACTTGAATTTTATAGACCTTGAACTTGAAAATTTATAAAATTTACTATATTCCAACTTTTTTCTGAATTAATAAAACAATGGAGAAGATATTTTTAATAATTTAAACTGAACATAAATAATTGAAACTATTGATAACGATTATAGAGAATTATGAGAATAAAAAAAAATATCAATATAATTTAAATTCTAATTTGAATTAAATGATTTATACTATAAAAATATATAAAATATGTAGCAATGTGTATATTTTCACCACTTATCCACATTACATGTTAAGATTTGTAAAAACTCAAATTTCAAAAATCATATTTATATGTATAAATATTAATCTAAATATCGTAGGAATACAAAATAATATAAAATAAGCAATACAAAATAAAAAATGCATAAAAAATATACAAAAAATATAAACAAATAAACAATCACTTCTATATATTTTTGAATGAAAATCACAAATCTAAAAATCCAAACAATCATGTGGTCACATTAATTCTTCTATAGATTCCACAAAGAGAAGCAATTGATAAGAAATTCATGTGTTAGTGTATTATCCTGCAATTTAAATACGTGTCATATCGTTTAAAGAGGATCGTTCCAAGTTGCGTTCGATATACGAGATTCTCAAGCTATGTCGATTAACACGTGATATATAGTGAATGAAAAACCGTGCATAAAGGAATATGATTTTAAGAAAAAAAAGACGGATGGTGTTCCATTTTTATATATTTTGCACCTTTCCAATGATAAGATTAGATTATAAACATATTATAAAAGAAAGAAAAAAAAAAGGAATTTTAAATAACAGAAATAACAAGAATTTGCATCGACATTCTATGAAACAACTGATGAAACAAGCAGATTCACGATCATTCAGAATGTTTTTTCATCTCTATTGTTTAAGAAACTCGCGGAAAAGTTAGAATAATGAAAAGAATCGTTTCTCATGCTTCATTCCTCGTCAACAAGGAATAAAGTGGAAATTCGCGAATTCTGATGAATATTCTTCAAGTTTATTCCGGTTGAATTCTTGATTATAAAAAACGAGCCGGATAATTATAGAAAAAAACTTTAAAACTAGTTAAGTTTCTAAGTGAGCGATTTTTATGTCAATATCTCTTTAATTATATCATATTACATTTTAATTTAGCAGGAACGATCGTTACAGTCGGTTCTTTATCCGTATAGAAAATTAATTTTGAAGTTGGATGTTCAATTAACGTATAGTGTTCCGCTAATCTTTTTTTACCAATAAAGAAAGAAAAAAAATGAAAATTGAAAATTGAACATTTTTATACAATCACAAGTCAAAAAAAAAATAAAATCTGAAAATTAACTCGATAAACGTTACTATTATTCTATTACTTTTAATCTCTATACGAAATAAAAACATCCTATCAATCCTATCAATAAAGAAATATCATACGTAAAGTAAAGATAAAACAAAATAAAAATTACCATGCTACGTACTTTTTTTGGATATTGTTTTATCTTTAAAACAACATTATTAAGATTAGATTATTTTGATACAATAAAGATGCATCAAGCAGAATAGAATGTCAAAAACAATGTCATAACATTAAGAATTGATACATAGAAAAAAAATCAGATCGATGAATTACGAGTCTACTTTTTCGAAATACTTTTCGAAAAACAACATAATAAAATTTATAATAGCGTCTATCAAGAATATGATCTTATTATTATAGAATGTCAGAATTTTTTCTCTGCATTTTATAATAGTAATTTACAAATCTGCGATCAGTATTTCTCTAAAACTTTAAACTTGTTTCGGAGGAAATGCAATCTATTTGAACGCCAGGTGTCACATTACAAAAACATTAGTTAGTGAAAAAAGTAGTAAGAGAAACAGTGTTGCTCTGTTCATATGACAAAGTGCCAAAAGCCCGACGAGATAACGCACGTGGCCATATATCGCGTGTATATACAGTATATACAGAAAAAACATTGATCAAGGAAACTCAGAGTTACAAACAATTTCTTATTATTGATCATTTACAAATTATTCTGCCGAATATTGCAAAATTAAAATGAAATATATATAACGCATCAATATTGGTATTTAACAATATTAGACTATTGATCTAATAAATTCATAGCAATGTCAACGTTTAATTAATAGATCAAATTTAAATTAAAATTGTTTGATATTTTATCCAATGAAAAACGAATCGGACGACGCGCGATAGTAATTAATATACGATAATATATGATAAACATGTCTATAAATAAAAGTGATCTATACTAACCTTGAATGTATCCCAGCAGAAATAGACTGCAGAGGATCCAGCTTCGTATCATCGTATTCATTGTCCGCTGGCATTTGACACTTTACTCACGACAGAGTATACCTTTCGTCTAATTGATCTCTGTTCGTATCACGATTACATTCGCACACTATGTCGTTGACACACAGTTACTCACATCCCTCTCTATTGTCGTTACTCCGAAAATGAGAAAATCCTAATCCTGATTGTATCAAATATATAGAGAAGAAAAATAACATGCGTTAAAACGATTTACACGAAATATCGGTACGAACCTTCCATAAAGACTAACGAAAGCAAACTGAGTCACTGTTCGCTATCCAAGGTTCGTATCCTCTGGTCTCCCTACCTCTAGCCCGCGCCTGCTACCAGCGCCACCATATCTACTTCATATATCCAAAGCTTTTCCACCACCACTACAATCTCGTCTGACACTCTCACCCTCTTTTGGCCTTCTTTCACCCGAAACCCTATCTAACGTTTCCAACAATCAGTTTGCATCGCTTTTCTCGTTCATTTTTCCATCAAGACGATCATTCTTCTCTCATCTAATCGACCTTAGCAAGCTTCCTATACGCATTTATGTGTCAATTTATCACATTTTTTAAAACATCGCATCATGCACATTCTTCTTTCTCGTTTGCTTTTTCTTTCTTTTTCTTTCTAGATCTAACTTTAGCTTATCTCTTTCGTTTCGAATCACAAAAGTTATCTTCCATATCCTTAAACTAGGTTAATACACGGAAAACGATTATTTGTACTACTATCTCAGCCAATACGAACTATTTTGGATTGCGCAATTTGATATGAATATTCAAAACTTCCAATCATTCTTCATTTTTAAGAAAGGAAATGGATATATTCGTATTCGATTATGATACTTTACAATATGATTGTTAATTAAAAGTCAATAGTAGGCTAGATGAATTTTGCAATAATTTCTGATTTTAAACAAAGATTTAAAAAATTTTCTCTTTGATCAATTGTTAATCTGTTGATCTCTTTTATAAATTATCTTTTATATAATTTGAAATATTGTTATTTTATATGATATTTTGATGATTGAGGAAAAAAATAGATACATATTTAATACATTTTTCTTCTTCTTTTCTTAAAAAGCCATCTTTAATTATTGATTTCTTATCAAAATTTAATTGATTATTAAATTATTAATCATTAACTAATTTTTATTTTCTATCTTACAAGCCTATTTTTTATTTATTATTATTATTTTTTATTTATTGTTTTTATTAAATAATTAAAATTCGCTAAAGATTTATTTATATAATCTTCATTTTAAATAGAAGCTGGTAGACGAAGTTGTAAATATCCTTAACTTAAATTCTTGAAAATAGTTAAACTAATTAAATTTGAAAATTCTAAAATTCATATATTTGTATTAATATTGTATGTATATTTTATGATTTGAAAATCACCAACAAATTTTTTATTAGAAAAGATTATTTATAGTATATTAATTATGTTTCTTTTTTAAATAAATTATGTACTATTTATATTTTACTAAAAATTTAGACCCAATTCGTATCTTTAATTTTCAGAATATAATTGATATCAAGCGGAAAGCATCTAATCGATTTTTTGAAATATCAGGAATTTCTGGTTATTGATGAATAAATGCATTCGATATTTTCAAAGTTTATATCATCAAAGTAAATTATAAAAATTAATTTAATTTTAATTAAAAAAAATATCTTACAAACGATTAAAATTAACAAAAAAATAATATTTAAAAATAGAAACAAACAATTTCTTCGTGTGATTCTTATTTTTTATATAAATAAAGTTTTACAAACTTTATGTTGATATATAAATTAATAAAATAATATTTTTTAGATAAAAATAAAAATTTAATATTTTTTAGTATATTAAATATATAATTCTATTTGAAAAAAATAAAATTAATTTAATATGTATTTATTTTACACATTTATAAAATACAAAAAAAATAATAATAAAATTAATATTGCATCTCTATAATATATATCTCATACTAAATTTCTTATATTAACATTTTTTTTTTAATTTATTATAATTTCAATTTCTTATTAGATAATTCACTTTTTTTAGTTCAACAAAACATTTCATAATCTATTAACATTATTATTAATGTTAATAATATTGTACAATAAATTAAATTTATTTAAATTAAAAATTTTAATTAAAAATTTTAAATGTTATTATATGTTATTATATAATATATGTTCCTTGTTTTTTAATTAAATTTAAAGATGTTAAACTTACATACATACAAAACTTATCTTTAAATAATCATAAAAAAAATATTAATGTACTTCAATTTTTATATAAATGTTATGCATAAACATTTTAAAATATTTTTGATTTTTATTGGATAAACTCACTAAAAATTCATTATTTATAAAATAACTTTTGGCTTTAGATTCCAAAAATATAAAATACGAGTTTTTAGTTTTGTTTTTTAATTGTTAATTTTATTGATTAAAAATCGATAAGTACAAGCAAATTTTTTTATCTTTATACGAATAAATATAGGATAAATTAAAATAATAAAAAGCACAATGATTCCTGAATTATAGTTTTCGATATTTTAATATTCTATAAAAATCTTTTTTTATCTTATACATGATAATCATTTATTTAGATTTGAAGATCATTGTACTTTCTACTACTTGAATTGAATATTTGTTTATTTAAGAAGTTAAACTTATAATTATTAGTAATTAAAATGTAGAATCACTTCCTTATTTTGTTTATTCTTGTTTTTTATCTTATTTTGACTTAAAGTGTAAGAATTACTTTTAAATTTCTATATAATTACAGATTTGTTATATAACAAATATATTAGAGAGAGTATTAATAATAGTGATTTTTAGAGAAATATAATAATATTACAGATAAATATAAAATATAAGAAATGTAATGTAAGAAATAATAAAGTTAATTTCAATATTAATATAATAAAAGCAGATATAGCTTTTATTATAAAATGAAAAAATGTTATAAATGTGGAAACATTATAAAATGAAAAATGGAAACATTTTAAAAAATAATTTTATTTTATTTTTTTGTTCATTTTTTTGAATGAATATATTTTTCTATTACTTGTATCGACAAAATATTTTCTTCTCCAATTACTCGTTTGCTATTTGTAATATATAATATATAATAATATATAAAGTTTATTCATAATATATATAAAAGTTTGGTTATATTTGGTTGGAAATTTTATAATATAAAAACAGGAATAATAAAAATTTATATATATAACTTATATATAATGTATTCAATCATCTAAATGATTTTTATTTATTTCATCTATTACAATCTATATAATTAAAATATTATTTTAGCGGAAAATATTTATTAATTATTTGATAAAAATAAATTTCGAGGAAATGAATTTGCTTATGATTTTAAATTAAACGTCTCATTAAAATCATATATATTTTGAAAAAATTGCTTCAAAATTTAATATAAATCTTTTTCTTTATATTGAAAAATAAAGAAAAGCATGTAATTGATTTTCTTATGAATTTTCTGTAATAATAAAAAGATCAAATTTTAACATAAAAAAAAATTTTAAATTACTACTTTAAATTAAATTTATAGAAAGTATATATATAAATCAAGAGTATTATAAAAAATATAATATTATATCATTATTCATAATGTAATAGTTATAATATAATAATAATGTAGAGCAATCGAATTTCTAAAAACAATTAAAATTTACATTTCATAAAATATATTTCATAAAATATATATTGAATGCTATATTTGTCCAGAGAGAAATATAAGTTGAATTCAAAAACCGTTCTTTTTATGAAGAAAATGTTATGAGAAAATTTTTAAAATGCATTTAAATATTTTAAATTATATTAATTTAAATTCTAATTATTTTAAATTTATATATCAAATTTGTAATAGAAAGATTAGAATCATAATAAAAAGAAATATATATATATAATTTAAAGCTACAAAAAGAATACTAATAAAAAAATCGAAAATTATTATATATTTTATATATAATTTACATATTACATATAAAATTGTTATATGTATTGCATCTAAAGCTTATAATAAAGTCAAAAATCTTTTAAAAAATTCAGTAAAAGCAAAAAATAAATTTAAAAATAAATATAAAAAAGATGTTCATCAAACCATATGTCATTAATCCGTTTTACTTAATATTTAAACTTTATACAGTTTATCCTATAACTGAATATATGCATTTTCCTTTAAAGTATGCTTATTTCCAATCTTTTCTATTGAGTTCCTTATACACCTGAATGAAAATGATATTTACTCAGACAATTTTGTAAAATTGATGTATGGTAAAGGTTATTAATGATCAAAATGAAAAAGATAAATGTATTCTAATATTTTATTCTCGGACGGAGTCTTTTAAATTTAATACATGCCGCATGGATCGCTTTATTTTCTACTTTCTATTTAAATTATTTAACATTTTTGCTATTAATTCGTAAACTATATGTTGATTAAATTATATAATAATAATTTGTAAAATAAAATAAAAATTTTTAACTTTTCTATAATATTTTGAACTTCGTTTTTTTCTTGATAATTATCATTTTTTTAAATGTTATATATATTGCAAAATATATATAATATTATAAGCAAATTAATCCTTAAAATGTGAAATATATGATTCACATGATGATTAAGGAAAAATCTGACTTAAATTTTTTCTTTTTTAAATCTAATTAAAAAATTTATTCCAAACTTTACAAATACAATGTATAGTTACAATATGTGGTATGGAAAATATTTTTGTGTTTCTCAATTGATTAAAAATGTCGTTTAAAATGTCGTTAAAAATGTCGTTAAAAATCATATTGACAATATATTTTAAGAATCTTAAAATGAATGAGTTGAAATCAATTCTAAATAATTATTCTATAATTTTCTTCTAATATCAAAATTTTTAAAATATCAAAATTTCAAAAAATATAATAATATGCATATATATCTGTCACGAAAATATTCGTATCTTATATTATAAAATATACATTTTATTCAAAATTTTTATTTCATTAAAAGTTTATTAAAATATAATAAGTTAAAGTATAATAAGTTATATATAATAAATTATGTATAATAAGTTATATACATGGAGAAATTTTTTTATTCATAAAAAATCTCTTTCAGGTTTTTTTCAATTTTAGAAACAATTTTATCTGGAGATATTTTTCACAACCGAATGATAAAACATTAAAAACTAAATATTTTATAATTTAAAATTTTTCTTTATCTCGTTACAGAATGAAAAAGTATTGAAACTTTGATTGATTTTATCTTTTTAAAAGTGATATTTTTAAAATAATTATCATATATGTAAATCATTATGTTTCATATATTCATATTAAGAATAAAAAACTCAGAAGATTAAATTTTTATACATCTTTTTCATTTTTCACAACCAAAAATATCTTGTGAAAATTTTTAATTATATCACAAAGTTTAAAATCAGTCAATTTTTTTTTTAATATTCTACCAAATTCAATTCTTCAAATCTCTGTTCTGTAGAGAATACATGAACTGCAAGAGTCGCGCTATTATTAATTTCCGAGTGTTAACTGATCATATAATTAATTAATTTTGTCAAATTAATACATTTAACTACAAAGACATTGTAAATATTCATAATTAAATATATAGTTTAACGGAGACTATTCAAATTTAATTCTTCTGTTTTTCTGGTAACATAAGTAATTTTCAAATCAGAGTTAACTGAAAGCTCGTTTGTAGATTGGGAAGTAAAGTTTTCGTGAACACAGATTCAAAGGTGGTTCCTCCCTTTGAATTACAAGTATCTTTTATTCACGAAAAAGTTTCGAAAGAACTAGTTTAAAGGCATTGTGAAGTCTAGAAATCAGTGAATTCGTGTTTGAAAAGAAGAAAAAGAGAAGAGATTAATAAGATCGTCTAATAAAATTTTAGATTTTCTGTGATTATGTGATATAAATGATATAAAAATATAAATGAGTATATATTAAGAAAAAATTATTTTTTGAATACAGTAAGTATTAGCAATACAATATTTACTATAATAATTTGAGAAGTTAAATATTTTTAGTATTATTATCAAAGATTATGTTTTTTTTTGATAAAGTTTTATATAATTTTAATAAATTTATTATCTATTTTCTAAGCTTGAATTTTAATTTCATTTATAAATCTTTTTCAATATATAATATTTCAAAAATATGCTCTTTAATATCAGATATATTGTAAAACTTTTTTAATTATGAATTGAATTATATCTATTATATCTTTTCGTACTGTTATTGAATAATAATACATTCAATACGAATAAAACGAATTCGTGAAATTTTGATTTTATATCCTAAAAGAGATATCGATATTAGTAATATTTAATAATAAGTTATTTGAATATTTTAAATATAAAATATTTTAAATATAAAATATAAAACAGAATTTACATTACAATTAATGACAGATATATTACATACATGAGTGACTAAAAAATAAAAATATAATCGTAAGTATTTTAAAAAATGAGAAATTAGATAATATTCCGATATATATTTATTAAACCACTCGTATGTTTACTTTATTTTATTAATTAATTTTAGTAATCAGAATTAGTAGATTATCTATTGTCTTACATAAATATATTTATTAATTTTAGAATTGATTATGCAAAATAAATCCCTGAAATAATTTATTTCGCATTTCTCAATAAATCTCAGAAAATAAATCATGTTTGACGATTAATATATAATAATATAATAGAAATAGCTATCTAACCGTAATTAAATCAAAAATATTATTAATCTTAATAGAAAACCTTTGATAACTTTTGATCGAAAAATAAAGCACAAATTAATTTTATTTAAATTAATATTAGAGGAATTATCAATAAAATACTTATATCATCACATTAATAATATATAATGGTCTACAATTGAATATTATTAAGCATATAAACTATGTAATGAGAAGAAATGAGAAATTAATATATATATATATACAAGCTTCTAATAAAAAAATTTTGTTATCTTGTGATTTAATTTTTTTTTAAATATAAATAACTTATATATAAATAGCATTAATTATTAATATTATAAATATATGTTGATTAATATAATAATAAAGAAATCTAATATATAGTATATAATAGTAAATAATTTTTTTCAAATGAATTATAATTATGAAATAATATGGTTCCTAAAAATATTCTAAAAAGATTATAATTTAGATGATTTATATAATAACATGTTTAAATCAATTAGTAGTAACTGTTAGTACGTTGTATTTTCTTAATATCTTTCTTTCTCTTTTTGCTTATATAATTTTTTTAAATACTACTATCTAATATTACTATCATGATAGTATTGAATTATAAAGTTCAATGAAATTTAAAGTGTTAAAGATTATTTATTTTATATTTTTTATGGTTAATTATTAAAGAAATTATTTCATGTTAAAGCATTTTAATCAATAACTTTAGCTTTAATTATATTAAAATTAGAAAATTATGAATTATTATGTTTGATAATAATATATAAATATTTACATAAATATATTTACATAAATATAAAATTATTTCATGTTAAAGCATTTTATTTAATTTAAATTGATATTTTACAAAAAAAAAGCTTTAATTATATTAAAATTAGAAAGTTATGAATTATTATGTTTGATAATAATATATAAATATTTATATAAATATATTTATAATTATAGATAATAATAATAAATAAATTAAAAAAATAATAAATATATTTGGAATTTTAATTTCAATATATTTTTATTTTAAATTCAATATATTCAAGATAAAATTAATTATACATTGCAATTTCATTAGTTATTTACATAAAATTAATAATTAAAGATAATCTTCTTAAAGTTAAGTTTAGATTATTTTTACAAATCTATCAAGTAATGTAATATTATATTATTTTAGAATTGCTTTAAAATATGTATCGATGAAGGAAAATAAAATATAAAAAAAAACATAACATGTTAAAATTAATATTGAAAAAAAATTGTGATAATTTGACAAAATGAACCGAAAATTATTTCCATATATCATACATTCTTTGAAAAAAATTAATAATTATTAATAAACAAATAAAAAATTTGTATATTATATGAAAAAAATATAAATCTTTTCAATAAACTTCATAATGGTACTTTGCTAAAAAATACTAAAATTTTTAAAACAATTTTATAGATTTACAGATCTAATTTATAAAAATATCTTTCAAATATTATTTTTTCTTAATTTTTGAAATTAAATTTTATTATAAGCAAAAAAAAAAATTATTTTTTATCAAATGATAAATATTTATTTGCAATTTTGTATATAAAATGTATTGAAAAACATATTTTAAAAAAAATATATAAAATATATGTATAAATACATTTTTAATTATTCAATAACCTAAGTTGAATATATAATATTTAGTGCGAAATAATTAAAAAAATTAATCAAGAAATGTACTTCCTTGTTAGCATTAGAACAACCAAATCCATCAAAATGATGGAGTTTATATTTTTTGTTTTAACATTATTATAACATGAAAATATTTTTAACAAAATCAACATTATAATTTATCGAGATAAAAATATAATTACGTATATCTATTTATTTTCATAACATTACTTTAATTACAATCATTTATTTGTAAAACAGATAGATATTACAAATCGGTTGTTCTAGTGTTAAACATATAAAATATTTTCAAGGGATCCATCAAAAAAATTAAATTTCTGCGACAATCTTCTCCCGACAACGCGACGTTCCAATTAGTCCTCGCGCTATCAGTTCGGGCGGAATGAGACTCAGTGCTGCATACACGGCATCCTTCCCCGTTTAATGTTAATTTAAATTCGCACTACCGCGGCGTTCAGCCACTCGAGTTCCTTTACACCTCGCGCGCACATTCGAGCAAGCAATAATTTCCTTTGATGTAAGAAAGCTTTTAATTACCTACGTGACGGGAGCAGTTCGACCGAGAATATGGTCAAAACGCGGTTCAAGAAACTTTTTCTTCATATTCCCACCAACCCTCTATTTTCAGCACGCAACTATGTCTGCGGATCTTTAAACTGATTGTGTTACCTACACATGACATTATTCTTATACAATAATACATATAGCATTCGTAAAAGCATTATGCTAATTATGCTGTCTTTCCATAAACATAAATTTTTTTAATTATAACAGGTTAGAAAGAATACCGTTGGCAATAAGCATTGTTAGTTTTATTACTTATATGAAGAATTGATTTTTATACCCGATTTTCTTTTAATTTTATGTAATGAATGTTTGTTTCTCTCTCTTTTATTCCTTCAATGCATTTATTAGCTTCAATCCCGTTTTTGAAGTTATAATATATAATTGATTTATATATTTATAATTACAAAGTTTTGCTGTTGCAAAGTTTTATTTCAAACAATTAAGAACAAAGTCCATATATTAATGAAAGGAAAATGAAATTTACGTTTGTCACTGAATCAATGTACGAATTTATAAGATTCTGAGAGTTTTATTAATTCGAATTCAAGACTATTAATACTTATAGTTTTAATAATTCAATAGTTTAAATCGTTCAATAGTTTTTGATTTTTCATATTTTAAATTTTACAAATATTCGTATCTTTTGAGATCGCCAAGAACACATAAGCAATAATACCGTAGATTAATCTCCTGATCGTGCGATATCCTCAAGAAAAATTCCTATAATTAGGCTATGCCCTTTTCAAAGTTCGCTATTCTCAGAAAACTGATCCGCGAGTGTTAATAAATTTCTTCAAATGTAAAATGATACTAATTGTCGTTGAGATTGACATAGCTAAAAAATATCCACTCAAGTTTCAAGATTATGTTCACGCTTTTCACATTTTTAAAAAGTATACAATTCTAGAATCCTCTAAATATTTCTCTTAAAAATAGTATTATCTTCACGCAACATCATATTTTATTGAATGTTTTAACAGTGTTATTAGATAACATGTTATTTAATGCGTTGGTTGTTATATGTATATGCATGAAGTTGCATATATTTTTATATATGTTAATGTTAAAATTTATATCGCACAAAAGTAATATTTATTCTTTTTTTATTAGAAATATAATGCTTTATGCAAATATTGTTGCTTAAGACTTTCGTCATAAACCTCCACAAATGAAATTTCTTCCAATATTTTGACTATATTATAATTTATTTATTTTGATATATATTATATATATGAATGTTTTGTTTTTGATGTAATTTTTTTTGTTCGAAATCTGCGAAAACAGATTTTAAAATTTCCTAATCTTTGATCATTTTAAACTTGTGTAATTATTTTTTGTGTAATTGTTTTTTTTTTAATGTGAGTAAGTGATATAAATTTTTTATTCCCAAATCTGGTATTTCATTATTTCAAATTTTTAAAAAATTGTGAAATATTATTTACTGATAAATTAATCTTTATATATAATGTTTAGAATTTTTTTAATAAAAATAAAAATTTATTTCGAAAAAATTTAATAACAGTTTATTTATATATTATATATATAATATTAACATAAAAATTATATATATAAAATTTAAAACAGTAGAATTTTTCCTCAGTCCTTAGCGATACTCTTTTCCTATAGAAGATTAAAATAATTTATCTAGAATAAAAAAAAATAAAATAATGTTGCGAAAATTCATATACCTTATTTGTTCAGAATATAAATATTTAATAAAAATATTAATTTAATTATTTATTATTAACTTAATGACATTTGAGATTTAATATTTTTACATTATTTTTCTATTAATATCCAATATACTGTTGTATATATAATATTTCTATTGTAATATATATATATTATATACTTATGTATATAATTCACATTTAATAATTAATGTAAGTAATAATACAGAATTAAAAATAAAGAGATTTAATTATTCTTCCGAATTGTAATAATTTCATAATTGAAAATTGAAAAATAAAAATATATTCATAGTTTATAAAAAATAAACTTGAAGATAAATTTATTTCTCTTTTTTATTATTCTGTGTATTATTTGTCTAGTAAATATGTCTGTTTTATTATTATAACGAACAATTAAATTTGATCTTTTCTGAATTTATACAAAATTATATGTTAAAGTATTCTATTTTCTATAAATATGGAATATAAATTGCTATTATATTTCAAAATACAATTTGATAAATGTTGTATTGAAGTTGTATCGAAATGTAAACCGAAAAATACTGTTATAAAAATATAATATGATTGAAAATTAGAATTTCCATAAATTTGTTCAGTAAGTTGTTTTATATGTTTATTTGAGAAATAAATATTTCTTTGAAACAAAACAGTATTTTCTTAAAAAAAAGCACAAGATAATAAAAACAAATAAAAACAATTCTTAACTATATTTATACTTTTGGATATTTTCTTAGACTTCAAGTATTCTTTTAGTTTTATTGTTTCAATAAAAACAAAAATATAATATGTCAAAAAACTTTGTAATAATTTAAATGAATAGCATATTAGAATTCAAAAAATAAATAATATAAAATAATTGAATGTATTAATAATAGACATTGCATATAATAAAAATATTTGAATATTTTATAAATTATGTAATTTTTTAAATATTATTTATAATATTATGAATCACAAAAAAAATTAAAAGTAATAAAATGATGTTATAAATTTAAAATTGTTGTATTATTGTACAAAACAGAAGTTATACATATTTACATTATATATTTAGTAAGATTTAATAAAATTTTATATTTAACACAATGAAGTTTATCTTGAGGCACATGAGTGAATAATCTTAGTAATTAATTGAAATTAATTAAATTTAACAAATCTTTATCCAATATAAGATATGTATTTGTTATATTTATATATATATAAATTTTCTTTAATTTTACTTTTAACACATTATCTCTAAAAATAAAGAAAAATTAATTTTTTTTATTCAATTTATCGATATCAAAATTTATTGACATATATAGTGATATATATTCATAGAAAATAATTGAAAAAGATATTGAAATAAGTGAACAAAATTAAATTCTCAAATTTTTAATAATGTACATATAATCTTACGCTCATTTATCATTCAAGTATTCCTTAAAAATTACGAAAACTTTTAATAAAGTTGATTTAAAATATCAAACGTAAAAACGTACGATAAAAACTTCGTATTACATTATTTAATTTCAATAAAAATATCTATTTGATATTGATATTGAAATTGATTGATATTTGAATGATGTATTGATACAGCGTTTATTGATTTTATTTTAAACACAATCATTTCGACGATTCGTTGGCACAGCTGAATAGAGATAGATGAAATCGCGATCGTCCGAGTTGCTACCGTGATTGCTGCCAACATATGTATATGTATATGTAATATATACGCCGTTGGATAATCAGCTGGAGGCCTCTGTTAGCATAGCAATCTCGGCTTTTCTAACATGATAACCTGACACGCAACAGGAAGCATACGTCGCGAGGATTGGGATAAGATAAATGCACGGAACAATTGTAAAGTATGAGGGAGAAAAGTAAGGAGTTTAAGAAAAATTAGAAAATAGTTTTTTTAAGAAAAATTAGAAAATAATTTTCCAAATTAAATTAAGTTATGTTTGATTCAAATCAAAGTCTAATCTAAATTAATAAGAATCTGATGATTCGTATTATGCTTATAGTATACCATATAATAAATAATTTGCGAATAATTAATGTAAAAAATATTTGTACAGATTAAAAAAAAAACATTGTAGAAATTCATTCATTAACAAATATATATATGTATACATATATACATAATTCTTACTAATTCTATAGAATAATTTACAAAAAAAATTGCGGTACTTATATTTTTTGTTATAATGTTAACGAATATCCGGAAAATGGAAAAAATATATATGTAATGACAATAATTTGAATATAAAAAAAGATGAAAATTTATTTAAATTTATGTTATAAAAATACAAATGAAATACAATGATCATTTATTCTGAAATGCAAAATTTTTAAAATAAAATAAAAATAATTCAACAATAAAAAAACCATAAAAACTGGTTTTTAGTTTTTTCGTTAACTAGAAAAAATTTAAAAATAATTGCAATAAAAATTAAAGAGTTTAAAGATAAAGAGTTTAAAAATATTTTAAACGTTAATAGATTTATCAATGTTACATATCAATTTTTTACATTAATACTGCATGCTAATTTATTTTTTAGATCAAATATAATGATAAAATAATTTAAAAAAATAGTAGGTACACAAAAAATTAAAATTGAAATTATAATTTATAAAAAAAATAATTTTTAATTTTTAAAATTAAGTTTGGAAATATAATAATCATGTAATGACCAAATATCTAAAATTTATTATTTTATTTTATTTTTTTATATAAACTACATTGTTTCAAAACTTCATTTTACAATGATTTGATCTCATAAAAAATTGATATACATATAACATTCAATTTACTAACATTAAATTACTTTTAAGTTTTTTAATAATTTTTGTGTATTTTTTTTAATTAATAAGCTTTAATTATTATAATAATAATAATTTTTTATTTATTTATATAATATTTTTGAATTGATGAGTTTAATGCATTATTTTTTTATTCAGATAAAAATGGTTGACTAATAAAAATTATTGATATTAATTAAATATTCTTTTAATTAGATAATTTTACTGTGATTTCTATTTTCTATTTGTATTAAATTTTTAACATTAAAAGTATGTATAATTTTTTTTATTGATAATTAATAAATGATAATTGATAATATTTTCGATATTATTAATCAAGTTTAGGTCGATTAATGCCCGATAACAAGAAATAAAGTATTAAATTTCTAATGAAAAGAAATGTTAATTGAAAATATGTTCTTAAAAAAATATATGTTTTAATCTTATATCAATATCAATTATTATATATAGTCCTATATGAAATTGTTCTATTGATCTTATATATGTTTCATTCATCTTTATTACTTTAACTATTGCACTTCTAGAGTTTTGCGATAAGTAAATATTCCAACGCGAAACTTTCGAAATAACTTTGTTACATACAAACAACTTTTGTTCGAAAATTAGATTGATTCCAGATATCATGTCATACGAAATTGAAGATTGCAATACTGTAACTGGAAACTCATAATGCTCGTGATACCAATTTTCTTTAAAACAGTGTTTTAATGTTAATTTAAATTTTTATTGCTTTGTTCTCTTATTTTTCTTTCTTATAATTCATCCTACAGTGAAAATAATTAAAAAATTTCACTTTGCAATAAACGAAAGTCTGATTAAATTTGTATTTCAAATTTCTTTTAATAAAACTTTTTTATTTATTTCAAGAAAAATTTTTAACGAAAAAATATAGTTAAAAATAAATATTTAATCTTTGTAAAATATAAAAAATAAACATTTGTTTGTTGTATTAAGGTAAATATCAAAATGTGAAAATATAAAATGAAAATGTGATGTTAAAATATAAAATGAAAAATAATATTAAAATAAATTTAGAATTTTCCTTATAACTATGATACAAATAGAATGATTTTATATGTAAAAAAAGAAAAAAATAAGTAAAATCTTTTTCGTTTTTAAGTAAATTAAATTTTAAAAATTTTTAAATGAATAATTTCCGATTAGATATAAATGAATTATTAATAAGAAGTAATTCTACGTGAAAATAAGTAAAATTACTTATAATTAAACAAAAAACTAAAAATATGGAATAAATTTTTTCATTTAAAAATTAATTTTCGAAAAAATTGAATTTGAAAACTTGTTTGTCGATTCACTTCTTTTTGATTATAAATATTGAATCTTGAAATCTTAAATATATATAAGCAATAAAATTTTATTCTTTATTTATTTCCACAAAGAAGAATAATCATCTATCAATAGCTGTAATATTAATATAACAATAATTGTAATATCAACATATCAATTTGTATCCAATAGAGAATTAATCAATATAATACTCTAAAATTTTTCAAACTTGATTTTGATACTTGAAAACAAAAGTTCTAAACGAACAAATATTCTTTTTTTTTTCTATATATATATAGAAAATATAAAAGAATATATATATATATATATATATATATATATATATATATAATATATAATAATAAATAAAAAATATATATATGTGAAATTTATATTCAAGATTATTATAATTAAAATACATTTTTTATATAATTATTAATATAATATAATATCACATTCAATTACAATATAATATAACATTTAATTATCAATATATAATTAAAATAAGTTAATAATTTTAATTAATTTTTAATTTTAATTATGCAGAATACATGTATATAAATATTGAGTTATTTTCGTGCCAATTTATTCAATAATATTATCCATAGAATTTAACGTGCAAAAAAAAAAAATATTTTTTTGAAATATTTTTAATAAATATACAAATATTAACAATACCATCAAATATTAAAAAACAAACCGAAAAGAGAGAAACAAAACGTTATTTTAATAGAGAAATGAACGAGTTTTAGCAATATTTTATCTCAGCTACGGTTTTGGTTTCGGGTCGTCACACAATAAATCATATTTAACGATGAATCATTTCTGTGTATCAAATTATGAAAACGAATAATTACAATTAGTCGTTTGGTCAAGTGGATCGGCCAAATTTTTGCCCATTGTTTTTGTGAAATATAACGTATAAACATATCAATCCAAAAGAAAATCTTTTAGAAGTGTAGTAATTAATCAATTCAAAGTTTAAAGTTCAATTGACAATGCAATAAACGAAAAAAAACGAATCAATTTTTACTGAACTCTGATATTCTGATCGGAAGCAATTAAAAAACAAAGAAAAATGATTCGAATATTTTAAACCGATGTTTTTTATCCGTTAGCGATAGTTAACATTTAATTGGCCAAAAGAAAGAAAAAAATAACTTGTTATAAATGTTATAAATGTTTATATCAAATCAATTGAAATGTTTTTGAACAATAAACTAGAGATTTACAATATTAAATATTGTGTTGAAATAAAAAATAAATATGAATTGAATATGCTTTATTAATTTTATTTTATTGTTAGTTGAATTATTATTCTTATTACAAATTGAAAAATTAAAATAATCTGAATTTGAGAATTGTTATAATTATTATTTTAATTCTTAATTCTTAAGATTTGAAAATTTTAATATTTAAGAATTTTATTATTATTAAGACATCATAAAAATCTTTCCAAGGATTATTATCATGTTTGTACAAAAGTAAACATATTTTCATAATTATAAATAAAAGTGTTATGTAAAAATACCTTAATATTATATTTGAATTTTAATTTCTACATAAATGTTGATTATTTTCACATAAATAATATTTATTTCTTTAAAATTCACTTATTTAAAATTTTAGACTATATTATTTTTATACATTTTAATTTTATTATATAAATATTCAATATTTTGCTATTTCATGAAAGATAAAGACATACATTTTTATAAATACAATTTATTTATTTTAACACATAAAAAATAAAAAAATTATTTTTAATGCATATAATATTAGAATATATTAGAATATGTTTAATGTTTGTTCCAATGCTAGACTAGCAATTCAAATCTGAAAATATAAAAAGCAAAAGCATTTCAAGCGAAATGTAGAATATTGCGTCGCATGATTTTAAAAAATCAAGATCAATAAATATTTTCTTATTTTCCGTCAGTCTATATTTTATTTTCAGTATATTATTTCAATCAATGTAAACTTGTATAGAATGTCTTTTTGATATGTTTCATACACAATTTTTACAAACAATGCATTGAAAACTATGTTACAAATAACATGCATTGATGTAAAACAGACTCAAATATAAAAAGAAGAATTGAATATTTATCATTTTAATTTTTAATTAATTTAATATAATAATTTATATTATACTAATTGAAATATATAATTGAAATATTATATTAATTGAAATAAAATCAATAAAAATATGTATTTTAAAAGAATGATTATTTATTTTAACGAGGATTTTAATTAGACTTCTTTTGTATTTTGTGAAACCTGATGATTATTCAATGGCAAATCAAATACTTTTTGGTCTCGATGTCAGTTATTTTTTATGAACAATATATGATTTTATGATATGATATATATAGTATAAAATAACAAAAAAATTTAAGTCATTATTTACCATTTTAAATCTTAAATTTATCAAATAGAAAATTTTAAATTTTATTATTTTTTACAAAATTTCACCAAAATGAATTGCAATTATTGCGAAAACTATGATCTTAATATCTTAATAATTATAATCTTAAGAAATTAAAAATTAATCACATAAACAATTTTTAATAATAATATATTACTTTTTTTATTAAATATACTAGATATAATGATATTTTTCTTATTACATGAGAGAAAATTTCAACTTTGTGCAAAAATATTTTTGGACAACAATAATAAATATATTATATTATATTTTAAAAATTTCATTTTTACATATATATATATATATATATATATATATATATATATATATATATATATATATATATATATATATTGCATGTATGTATGTATAATATATACATATACTATTAAATATATTTAAGAAATATATTAATACATTCAAAATTTTTTATTCTATTATCGTTTTGCTTTAATAAATTAATAAATTACTTATAATTTAATAAATAAGTTTTAATCGATATTTTCGAATATTGATTTTTATATTTATTGTACTAAAATTAATCTTTCCAAAAATATAATATTTTTTATACACTCGCAATATTAATAATTTTAATTATTAAATTATAACATTATATTAACATTATATATTAACATTATATTAACATTATATTAATTTTATAAAATATAATATATAATATAAATATAATATAATAAATATTTTCATAAAAAAATTTAATAAATTTGATTTAAATTTCTAATGGTTTAAAATAATTATAAATTTTAATTGTAAGAATAGATTTTTTGAAAAAAAAAACAATAATAACATTATTCTAAAAATTATTATAAAGTCTTCATTTTTTTCACAAAAATTTAATTATTTTAACAAAGAAAAATTTAATTTTTTATTAAAGAATAATATCTCTTCCAATTTATACATTTCATTCTAATCAATAAATTTCTATCAAAAAATTATTTTTTAATAAAATAATTATATATAATTATCAAAAATCGAATTGTTTTCGAAAATAAATAGTTTTCTCATTTAGATAAATTATCGCAAAAATTTCTTGAATATTAGTAACGATAATTAAATTATTAATTCCGAATAACATTCAAATTCAAATTTTGATAAAAAGGAAAAGAAAAAAAAAAAATTATTAAAAATATTTTGCAAATTTTTTATGATTGTATGAAATATAATATACTTGATATCACAAATATTATTTTCCAAGATATTTTTATATCATTGAAAGAATTTTATAAAAAGTATTATTTATAAATTTCGGCATCTTTCCTGTTATTAGAAAAAGTGTTCTGATATGCTTTGTCTGATATACTAAAGAGATATTAAAACTCGTGTAATCTCGTTATATAAAATATAGAAAGTATATATATAAGTACATATATATATATATATATATATAAAATTATGATTCTATTGTTTCCAAAATGAGATTTATTGTGCTTTCGAAAGGATTATGAAATAAGAACATGTTGTGTTTATTTTTATGCTTTGAATTTTCAAAAAACTCTTTTTCGTGTTTTTAATTAATTTATATTAATTTGATCAAGTAAATTCATTGTGATTATTGTGATTTATTATGTTACGTAAAAAACATTTGAAAGAAGAAAATTTAATTTATTAATTAAGCAGAAAAATATAAAGTGTTTATTATTTTGTAATTTTTCAATTTTTATTATTACAACATTGTACAAAATTCTATTATTGATTGCTTAATGCTTATTACTATAATGTGAACGATCGACATTCTTTACTGAAAGGAGTTTTTATTGAAAGAAAATATTTTTTTCTATTGCTATATTTTCGACATGTTTAAAGATATTTATGCGTTTGATAGATATTGAATTAAAATCAAATATTATTATTTTACAATTAAAAAAATTATTTGATGTATTAAGCATATTGTTTACGAATGTTTTTATTTTGTTATTTCTAATTTTTCCATTTTTTCTAGTCTCTACTTTCTAATCTATCAATTTAATTTCAATAGTTACTATTTCTTTTAAAATCATTGTTTTGAAATTACGGACATCAACATATTAAAAAAATTTTAATATGCAAAAATGTACAAAATATATATAATATGCAAAAATAAAAAAATTGTTATTTTTAAAACTATTGTTATAACTATATATATTGTTTATTTATCAATAACAATATAATATGTGCAATTTGTAAATGCATGAAAGAAATAAAATATAAATGTAATAGTAGTAACATAAGAAGAAAAATTAAACTAGACTAAAATTTTCTTTTTCGTTATAATATCTTCAGTAGGTAATTATATAAATCATTTAGATTAATAATTAATATTGATGTAAACTTATTGTAAACTTATGTAGAGTTATTTATTTTTCTTATCGTTTTTGTTACTATAATATGTATATAAAATATGCAATAACAAATTTTTACATAGAAAAAAAGAAGATTTGACAAAAAATTTTAAAAATAATTAAACGAAATTGAATCGAATTAAAACTGAAGTCAATTAAAAAAAAAAGTTATTTAAAATAATATTCGCTTCTAAAAATTATGAAACCAAGAGTTT
This sequence comes from Apis florea, assembly GCF_048593485.1. Taxonomy (NCBI): domain Eukaryota; kingdom Metazoa; phylum Arthropoda; class Insecta; order Hymenoptera; family Apidae; genus Apis; species Apis florea. The sequence continues at coordinate 5,659,475 of NW_028256553.1, read as the reverse complement.
ACAGTTTTTATATTTTCACAAACTTTTCAATTTTTCACTGATTAAATTATCATCACAATTTTTCTAATTGTTAATCTTTGTTAAAATCGATAACTACAATCACGCTTATTGCAGAATATATTGGAATCATGACGAAACATCATTGACTAACATTAAATCGTTATGTCGCCATTCGTTTTGCTAATTATTTTCATATTGAAACCAAAAATAATCTTGATTGCTTTCTGTAACAAAGATGTGTTTTATGAATAATCTAGTTAAATTTTCTCTTAACCTTAGCTTTTGAAATAAATTGAAAAATATTAATAAATAACATTTATTTAATTTTTATTTGTTTTTCATTTATTTCATTTATTTCAATTATTATGATTACAAATGGAGAATACGTTTAAGATAGATGAGAAGAGATATTATGAGTAGTTTCATTTCAAACAGGAATAAAATTCTTATTAATGAATTATTGTATTTTCGAATTTTTAATTAAAATTTTGATCATTATTTATATATATTTATATATTTATAATCCAATGACTATTTATATGATTTTGATAATAGCTTATAGAATCAATTTATGTTAAAAAAAAAGCAACTAAATAACTATTATTGTAAAACATAAAACATTTTAAACTTAAAAAATTTTAATTTTTTTTTAAATTGATTTCAAAAGATTTTTTTTGAATTGTTTTCAAAAACTATTCTTATTATAGATTTAACATTAAAGTATATAAAAAATATCTATTAAAAATTATCAAATCAGATATATGTTAAGCTCTGATATGTACTATCCGAGTCCATATAACAGTCATTGAAAGATTATAAATAATCAATCTATTCAAAATATATATGATATTTGATGAAACACATAAACAGTAATTATTATGATTAGAAATGGACAATACATTCAAAATAAATGTGAAATATTATGATTAATCTCATTTTAAGCAAAAATAAAATTATTATTAAAATCTTATTAATAAATCATTGTATACTTGAAGAAATATTTTTATTTTCTGTTCTTGATAGATTCGTATCAGGAATTATTAGAGAAAAGAAATTCTATGAGTTTACAGATTTTGTAAATAATTTAAAATAATAAGCAATTTACACTATATATCTCTGTTACTAATTACTCTCATATATAATATTGAATGTGAAACAATAAAAAGCATTGAAAAAGGAATCCACCAAAAATACAATTTAAAATCAAAATGTATATTTCAGATTAGTTAAAAAACGATAATAGTTTTTCTTTTCTTATTTTAACGGATAAAGAACAATTTTTGTTAAGTGATTAATGAAGACATAATGTTTCAAAAACATTACAATTATGCTCGATTAAATAGATTTTGTCAGATTTTCAAACTTAGATTAAATATCTCAAATATCATAGAGATACATATATTTCTAAATTTCTAGAAATACATTTGTAATTAAAAAATGAGAGAGAGAGAGAGAGAGAGAGAGAGAGAGAGAGAGAGAGAGAGAGAGAGAGAAAGAGAGAAAGAGAGAATCAGACAAACAAAAATTTATAGATATATAAAGAAATAATATAGATAATATAGATAATATGTATAAATACATGTATAGAATAAAATTAAAATAATATAATTAATTAATTAATTAAAAAAATATTCTAAATTATTTTAAATTTTTACTTTATTTTATTTAATGGATAATGAATCTGTACGTAAGAAATAAAAGATTAATTGTATATGCTGAAATAAAAAGAAAACTCTATAAACATGTTTTATATAATTTCATTTTTGAATTATAGTTTTTGATGCAATAATTTTTTTCGCATATAAAATACATATAACGTAATGGATATTGATTCATTATTTCTCTGCAAGATTTCATCAAAAACAGACAGTTTATTATGGATAAAATAGTACTCGAGTTATGCTGTAATACAAGATATATATGATATGTAATATATATATATATATTTATTATAAATAGTGAATAAAGAATACGATTATTTCAAATCGGAATATGGATAAACGAAAATTGATAATGAGAATATTTATATATCGAAGCTATAGAAAATCATTTTGAGTAATTTATTTAGAAGTAGACATAAGTAGATAGCTTATATATATATATATACAAATATATATATATATATATTTGTATATATAATTATATATACAATGTACATATATTGTAATTCAGAAATAATGCTTATGACAAGTATACATCTACTAAATTGTTACATATAACTGTACGATAACTTGTGTAAATAAAAATTAATTTAAAAAATCTTATCCTGTATTATCGTCTACTATTTTTGTAATATTTATATTATTTTTATATTACTTTTTTTTACATTCAATCTAGTTTTTTAATTTATTTTTAAAATTCAAAATTTTTTAAATTTTTCTAAATACCATAGAATAAAAATTGTGATTTTCTTAGATGATATAATTCGCAATAAAATAAAAATATATTATGTATTTCAAAAATAAGCATATATTTCAAAAATTAAATTTATTTAGATCAGATGTATTTAAAATATAAAAAGTATTTACGAATTATATTTTAAACTAAATTTAGCAAAAAAAAAAAAACAAATTTGATAGAGATAAAATAAGAAGTTCTTTGTTGTTCATTCTTTTACAAAAAATTATTTCACGAAATTAATTAGTAAACTACAAAAATATATACAAATTAAATATCTCTTTTAATAATAATTTTATTATACATCATACATGAATTAATTGACAATTAGCAGGATAATATTTTGAAGAATATAATTCAATAATTTTTATAGCACTTCAAATGAAAAAATCGTTAATTTTTCGTGTTTTAATAAGTTTAAATAAGTGTTTAAATAAGTTTATATAGGAAAAAAGAATAAACTAAAATATTTTACGAAATTAGTTTCGATCAAAGCTACCTTGATCGAGATAAATTCATTGAAAATTAATAACTGAAAACCAATTCATCGATAAAATGAATTCGTATATTTCGCACGATATTTTTTTTTTTTGTATATACTTTCTGCGTTTGTGAATTGATGTTTTTAATCGAACTTTATGCAACTTATCTGCATCGTTTCGACCAGTTTCGATTTATTTCGCATTTTCAAGCACATATATATTTTATCTTACTGTATATCTCTTTTATTTTTCAAACATTGATCATATATTGCTTTTCTATTTTTCTTTTAATAAAATTGTGTAATATGTTTTCTCATTCATTTGCAAATTTCATCTCTGACTTTTGTTCTGCATGATACATATTCTAATGAAACTATATACATTACACGAAACAATTTATTTTTCATCTTTGAAATCATTGAAAATAATCACAAACATATCAGAATGTTTTCAATATTTGTAAACTTATTATACATGTATTTTTTTAAGTTTCTTTAATCCTTTTTAAATTTTTTTGATCGACATGAATTTTTATCAAAATGATTTTACGCGGAATATCTATATCTGTTTTTAAGATTACATTCAAAAAACATTTGATTATATTTAAAAATATAATCAATATAATATGTGTATATAAAATTATTTTTTTAATTTTTTTTAATGTGAAAATTGTAAAATATATGTCATTGTCGCTATCTAGAAAAGTGATCGAATAAATTTGATAAAATTGTGATAAAATTGATTATTTACGTATAAATCAATACCATCTTGATATATATATAGTTACTTTAATAGATTTCAAGACTGCCAGATAAAGCTCCAGATTTTCAAAATTTAATGTTACATTTTGATTTCAATTTAGTAAAGAGAAAAAAAAATTAAATGAAAAGAAAATAATACTATGCAATTTTTATGTCATCTACCGGTACACATGTGTTAAGATATATTTTCATACGACAATACGATAGAAATTGTGATTTTTATGATTATGATATGAAGAAATGTCATAATTTTTATCGTATTTCATAAATTTGATATAACATTATATCGTATTACAATAAAATTATGATATTTAGTAATATACGACAATCTTAATATATTCTGGTAGATAGTGTAACAATTGTATGTTATTTCTATTTTAGTTCTTTCCCTCCATTATTTCCAAATCAAAGTATCACATCAGATTGAAAATGATTAAAGTAATTAGAAATTCTTACTATTGGTTCTACAAAATAACATTAAGAAATAAAGAAAATATATGGTAAATTATTATATCTGAATATTATATCTGAATTGTATAATATGTTGTTATTGTATATAATATATTATTATATTTGAATCCGAAAATATCAATTATAAAGATACTATTACTATTTTTATTTTTATCACTACAGTTAAAAACAGCAACTGGGGAAATAAAGAGAAGAAAAGAAAAAATTATTTCAAAATTGTCAACAAAACTTTATTATTAAGAAGTTTATTTATTTGAAAGTTATCGAATCCCAAAAATAAAATAAAAAAAAATGAATGAATTTATAGTTAAAAAATAAATTTGCTATCCAAATATTTTATGAAAATTAAATAATCCTTGTGTCAATGAAAGTTTTATCTTTATTTCAATAAATGGTTAATTCTTCGAAATATAATAACTTTTAATAATTTCGGAGATAAACGATTTGCAATATCAAAAATAAAAATTACCAAGAAAAAAAATTGCAAAATTATAAAAGTTATTAAAACTTTAATTTCAAATTACTAGTAAAATATATATTTAATAATATAAAGATATATAATAATAAAAAGATATTGTGAAAGTAAAATTATTATGAGATAGGAGAGAAGTTTTTTAGAAATGGTTTTTAGCATTTTCTAGAAAACAAAGAAAAAAATTATTTTAGGTTTTGAAATCAAAACAAAATAATAAATATAAATAATATATTATACATATATTATTTCATATATAAATTTTAAAAATAAACATGGTTAAGTATAAAGCATTTTTAAAAAGATTAGATTCAGAATCTTAAAATTTAAACAATCAAATATTAAATTAATAATTTTATTAAAAAAATTAAAAAAGGACTGCAAGTATTTAAAACAGAAATATTTTGCTTTGAAATTAGAAAAAAGTTATATCGCCAATAAATAAAAAAATATATTTGAATATATATTTTTATATAAAATTTTATAAAAATTTTATAAAAATAGAATATTACTCAAGTTCGTATAACATTTCAAAAAATATATTTTTGATAAAATATGAATGCAACAAAAAAAAATTTTAATTCTGTAAATCAATTAACAAATACATTCTACATTCTTTATGAGTGTTTATTATCATAAATTTGTAAAGAAAATAATGAAGGCGATATAAAAACGAAAAATTGAAAAATTATTATACGTATATTATTGTACGTTTAAAGACTAATATTAATAAATTTCTATTGTGCTAAAGACATAGATACAGTGGTCTTTTTTTTTTACATTTTTCAACAGAAACAGAAGACCAAAAATGAATACAAAAAAAAAATGCTAAAAAAAAAAGAGGAAGAAAAATATAAAGGAATCACTAAAAGATAAGAAAAGGAAAAAGAAAAGAGGCCAATAAAAAAAAGCGAATGAAGAAAAGAAAAAAAAATGCAAAATAAAAATCCTTTTTAACAACAGTTTTCATATTGAACGCGAGAGCGTTTTTCGGAAAGGTGGTTATTTAGATCAATAGACATGCGAGAATAAATATCAAAGGTATATCCTTCGTTTTCCTTTAGCCTAAAATCGCTTTTTTTTTCTTTTTTTCAATGTCCTTTTCATCATTTCCTTTTTTAACAACTTTTTTGCCTCTTTGTTTCCACTTACTTTATCTTTCTTTTTCTTTCTCTTTCCTTCTTTTCCCTTTTTTTCTGTTTCATCTTTTTTTCTTCTCCCTTTACATATTCGATTGTCTTCAACTACATGTTCGACAACTCTTTTTTCCCGTTAGTCATGATACTCACACATGCATTCTCACATTCACCTTTCAAATCTCTCGCACGATAGATGCGTGCACTGAAGTCGTGCATCATGTCGAATCAGTAGTGAAAATTTTCACGGGGTTTATGGTTTCAACCCTAAAGCTTAGCTGCCGTTTGGATAAACAGTACTCTTCGAATACCGCTGAAAAGTCTGTTGAGCAAAAAATGCTCTTAATTGCATGTCAAAGTCAAAGCAGGCGATCCCTTGGCTTTTGCGTTTGTATCGTGAGACGAGACGCACAGCTAGCTTTTTCCGTCGTCGCACACCCTTCAACCACTCTTTTTTACCATTTATTCATTTCCTTTTTATGTTTTTATTCATTTCCTGTTCATTTCTTCTTTTCTTTATATTTCTCTTTGTTTTATCTCTATTTTATTTTTTCTTATATTTTTATTATTTCTTTTTTTAATTTTTTTTTATTTTTTTTATTTTTTTTATTTTTTATTTTTTTTATTTTTTTTATTTTTTTTTTTTTTTTTTATTTTTTTTAAATTTTTTTAATTTTTTTTTATTAATAAAATTGACTTATATTGCTCGTTCAAAATATAATACATATGTTAGTATTTACACGCGTTAGTATTTATATTCTCGTACTCGTTATCGAGCCATCTTTTTTCTTTATCACTTTTACAGAAGATATGATTGTTTGTCTGCAATGTTTCGATGTGTAATTTTATTCGTAACTTATATCACTGATCACGAATTCTAATTTTATTTTCGATTTCTTTACAAAAAAGAATAGAAAAAAGAGAAAAAAAATGTTTAATTTTTTCTAAATTTATGGATTATCTCTTTATTTTTTCGTTTACTTTTTTTCCGTTATAAATTTTTTTTATTTTTTGACATTTATGAAGGATATATGCATTAAAATCTTAATAGAATTTACTGAAATTAATAATAAAAAAAAATAATTGGTTAGAAGATAAATAAAATAATAAAAAAAATTTATTTTATCAAATTTTTTTTTATAACAAATGAAACGAAAATTGTAATATAATATATACATAATATTTATATTTGTATTGTCGAAAGCAAAAGTTGGAAATTACTATTACGTCAATTATTATTAAATAAAATAATATATGGCTTAAACTATTCAGTTATTTACTCTTGGTAATCAGTCAAGTATTGATAACTAATTATTAACTAATATTAAAATAATATTAAGCGATATTAACAATCCGATTATATAATACATCGTGAATATATCTACTATTATTCATAAGTAGAATATTCAAAACATCAATTAATTTGTTAAAAACTGTTATATTAAATTTTAGCAGATGTAATTCTATATTTCAATTTATATAATAAATACATTCTTAAATTTCATTAAATATTTAATTTTATTTTATAATGCCATTACCTTTCTTCGCTTCAAATATCGCTGTTCATATATTTTTATCTTTTATATATTAATAATCAAAATCATCGTATAAAAATCACTTTGTTATAAAAACTGAGATAATTTTTTTTTCGTTATTCAAAAAATTATAGAATTGAATTGATTATTATTAGATTATTATTACGCAAAAGCTTGTTTTTTAAAATCCATTGCTAACATATCATCGTTTAAAGAGAACAGTGACTTTCGCTCTGTTTTCGTATGTACAAATCTCTCATCTCCGTTTCATAGTCTGACCTATCTCAAATTCGGCAATTATTTTGTTGATCAATAACCAGTATTGAGTAAGCGGCTTTTCGCTATCGTATACATTTCTAAAAAAAGAAGTAGGTCACGATATATTCGAAAATTTTGGGATTGCATTCATATTCGTGGCAACATTTTTGGATTTCGTATTTCAAAAACCGTTAAAGATATTGGATTTAAACAAAAAGCATTTTAAAAGATATGATCTGCATTGTATTCTAGATAAAAATAAATAGAAAATTATATTATTATATATCATGAAAATTTTTCATGTTAAAATTGAATTTATTTGAAAATTTATTTGAAAAGATGGAAGAAAAAAAAAGTTTATAAAAAAAAAAAAAAAAAGAATGGACTAGAATGGACTGAAATCTAAAATTTAGCTTTGAATATTTATTATTAATTTCTGAAATATTAAAAAAAAATATCCGGACTATATATATGAAAACTACATATCTATATTAAACATTATTTATAGATTAAATGCTGCTTATTCAATTAATAATACAATAGTAGTAATCGTCATCTATATTGATTTCATAATTTACCAAATTCTATTTATAATCCAAAATATAATTACTTATTCTCGAAAAATTAAAGATATATTAAATATTTAATTAAATATTAAGTGCGATATCAAGTACAAGCTAAAATAAAATAATTGTAGGTAAAATGCATTTGGCAATCACTACTTTATTTTAAGCACGCTTCGAATATAAGCGATAAGAGTATTGGATTGGATTGATTAATGAGTATTGAATTAAAATTCAAAAATCGTTCCTATAAGATTTTTTTTATCAATGAATAAATAAATTTTCGGAAACTAATAAATATTCAATGTTAAAATTTTATATTTAGGATTCAACTCTCTATTTTATCTAATATTTCTCCAAATTTTGTGCTAATCGATTATAGGACTTTTTCGAAACTTTATTTTTATAAATTTTGTATAACTTATTCGTAATTGTAAAAATTATTATTATAAGAGTCAGATAATAAAATTTTTGATAATGAACTTTTATAAATAATTTGCTTTTTGAATACTTTATATTTCAGAAATTTTTTCTAGTTCGACAAATGTTTGTTAAATATAATTAATTATTTTTACGTTTTTCTATATTTTCTGTATTTTTTAATATGAAATGTATATAATCTTTTTTCCATCCATCTAAATAAGATTTTTTTTTTTGTATGCTGTCGCTTTATGTCGCTTTCAATAACGCAAAAATCTCGATTTGTTCTTGTTCAAAATAATTATCTTCTGAATGTCCTTGTTATGTCTTTTGCATTTATTTGTAAATCTTTCTTCGCGAGTCGATTTATCTTTCTTTGTTAATAAATTTCTATTAATTTTAATTATATTTTCACAGTGTTGAATTAATGCGAAATTATATAATTACTTTTTTATTTAAATATGAAAACTATTATTATGAAATAATTATTAAATCTTAAATTATGTTGCTTTGTTCCAAAATAATTATATTATAATAACATATTAAATTCAATTGGAATACATGTCAAAGTATATACGAGATTTTGAAAACCACATATATGAAGTGTTTTAATTATATTTATTTTTAATTTTAGCTGCAATCCATTTAAATAATAAAGAAAAACTTTAAAATTATCAATCATGAATTTTATTTTCATATAAATAATTAAAGTAATTTTTGTCCTTATACATTCACAAAAAAGATTTTAATAAATAATGATTGTTATGTAATAGCATATAAATACTATTTTGTGTTAATAAACACATTTCAGAATTATTATTTATTGAATTCTACTGCTTAGTCTAAATTATATGTTTTTAAGTTCTTACATATTTAAAATATTTCCATTATATATAAGTTGTTTATGCTTGAAACAATTCATCTTTTAAAATACAAATGAAACAATTATTATAATGAAATAATTATTATCTAAGACTAAAAGAATTTAACTTTTTAAATAAAAATTATATTTTTTAATTTATAAAAATATTAATATTTTACTAGTTAATATATTTTTTTAATTTTTAAGTTTTATATATATAAAGATATATAATATACTATCGTAATACAACAAAATTTATCACACATGATTTCAAAATAAAATATAAATTTCTTTTTTTCATATTGTTATTATTATTAATTCAATTCAAATTTCAAAGATCCTATTATTTAATAATAAATTGATTTACTTTCAAATATAAATTGAATATAAATTTATACTTATTTGAACTCTGTATAAACAATATATTCATTAATATTTATAATAAATCAATTAAATATAAATTACTATAAATTCAAAATATGAAATTAAAGATTAATTAGAAAATATTTGAAAGAGTTCATAAGTTCTGAAGATTTAGCAAGTTGCAATAATTCAAGTAATTTAGTAAATTTTAGAACACAATATTTTGAGATTGTTCTACAAATTCTATAATAATAATTTTGTTCGTTCATTCATACGATGATTCAAGAAATTTTAACTTTTTTTCGGTTCTTTTGCTGTCAGAACTTCCTTCCATTCGGAGAATCATACTCCTCAAAGGAATATATAATGATTGCAATGAATTTTCTAATTACGCAATATTTCCAAAAGAAAATTAAGGAAATTCTTCGATTTAGACTAAAATAGAGAATTATACGAAGAATCCATTATTTATCAAAAACTAATCTATAAATATTCATCAATTTAGTTTAGGTAATATATTAATAGGTAATATATTAATAGTAATATTCATTACTATTAAAAATAGCATATTATTAAAAATAGAAATGTCATCTCAAATTTCAAATTAATGTTCACACTTCAAGTCACACTTCACTAAAATATTCTAACAAATATAATTTAAGTTTTCTATATATTCTTTAAAAAACGACATTATTCTCTTACAATGTAATTCTATACTATTCATATACTATTCGCTATTTTAACAACTATGAATAATTTATATGATGCTTTTCAATCTACTTCCAATTCACAAAATTTATTTAAATTACATTCATTAATTTTTCGTATTCATAATATGTAATTCAATGTATGTTAACTTTTATGGTAAAAAATGATTAAAAATTAACAATTGATTAAAAATTAATAATTAATAAATTAATAATTGAAATGAAAATGAAACTAACTAATGTTTTTCATAAAAAGTTCCCTCAATTTCTTCTTGTGCATATTAAAAAATGTTTAAATGAAAATACGATGAAAACAACTTTATTTCAATTTTATTCATAGATATGGCCATCCAACGGAAAAACAAAACATAAATTCCAACAATGGCAATATAAGTAACAATATTCCACAAATCCGATGTAAAAATACATTTCAATAGTCATTTAGAAATTTGTAGCCCTTAGTTACTCGAATCAGAGATAAGTCTGACTTGGGATTAAATTTGAAAGTGAAAAAAAAAGAAAGAGAAAAAAGATGAAATATCGCCTAAAGCAGATGTAATAAACGAATAACAGATGCCTCCAACCTTTTTCCTTGATAATTTTTATTGTGTCATATTACATTCCTCCTGTTTACTAATGAAATTTTTCTCATTTGTCATTCTTATATTAAGATTTTCAAAGAAAATCCGGAGTCAAATTCATAATTTGACAAATAATAAAGAAAGAAAATAGGAGGATACGAAGAAAAAATGAAAATATCTAATACGTAAAAATTATACGTATAATTGTTCAAATATATATAAAAATATATATATTTGATCATTATACGACAATCTATTATGTTTTCCATGAACTTACGATTACTTCAAGGCTTTTCATTGATTTTCAGAAATTATTTTTTTTTTAATTTGAAGAATACATGAAATTTGAAGAATACATGAAGAATATATATATTTTATTATATAAAAGCATCATAATTAAATTAATGTGGAAATAATGAAAAAAAAATAATGTAAAAATAATTTTAAAATATTTAACAAATTTTTAAAAATATTTTTTATTTTAATTTTTTATATTTTTCATTTATTTTTACAATACTTCTAAATTTTTTACAGATAGCTTTACGTGAGATAATGTTTTAGTTGAAATTTGTATTTTGTGTATTTCTAAAAATATCGAATCTTTTCACCGTTGACAGTTGATTCTCGATCTGTCAGTTTTTCACCACCCGACATTGAGGAGCATAATTCTTTCTCTCAATCAATCAATATAAAAAATTGCTATTTTAAACATCTTTTAAGTGTCTAAATATTTAAAGCGCAGAATATTATTTTTTTTTATTTATAATTTTATTTTTTGTATCATTTAAAAAAATATATTACAAAAAAAATAGTTTTAGTATTTCTATTAACTAAAAACTATAAAACTAGAATATAATATAACACGATCTCTTATTCACTATATATTTATATACAAAGCATAATATAAAGAACTATATTAATATTTGAATATTTTTATAATCGAAAATTAGATCTTGATCAAGAACTAAATTGATTTTTTTTTAGCCATTTTCGAATTATTTTCCAATTTGAAATTATTAATTGAGAGACCTTAAATTTGATTATTAATTTGATTCAAAAATGTAATCTACATATGTATATATTTAAAAAGAATTTCGTTTTTATTTCCTTTCATTTAACGTCTTAATAAAAAAATTCATTGTAATTATAAATTATGCAAATAATTCACATAATTAATCTTTGATAATTTGATATGAATTCGTTATTGAAAAAATTTAAATAATCAAAAATCAAGAAAATATAAACGGAAATCCAAAATAATAAAATTGCATTGGAGATTTCGTTTTTGAGAAAAACAAATTTATCAAAAATTTATCTAATATGTATGAATTTTCATGGAAATTGAATAATCGGCAGTGGATCATCAAATTGAAACATATTGGCATATTGGCAATAGATACGGCATAGTTTATAAATAATCAAATAAACTGAATGAATTTTTAAATTTTCAAATTAAATTCTGCATTTTTCTGGAAAATTTATTATGTTGTTTTTGTTTAAGTTTTACTTTGAATCTCTCTGATCTTATTTGTACTATGAATTTTAAATAATTTGAAAATAATAAAAAATTTTATTTTTATGAAATTTCTGTTTTAATTTTATCTTTTAGTGTTTATTAATTTAAACATTTTTTTTTAAATATACCAATTTTTTTAATGAAATAATAGAGTTTACCTATTACTTCATCTTATACTTCTCTATATTAATATAGAGAAATAAAAATAATTGAATCATATTTTTGGATTATTATATTTATTTCAATTTAGCAATATTGACAATTTGTCTTAATACTTAAGAATCCGATGTTAATTCATATAAATTCTTTTTAATAAAAATAATATAAATAAATAAAAAAAATAATTATTAAAATTTTTTTTATGTAGCAATATTATTATCTGAATATTTTTTCCCATAAATCTTTTATTTTTTATTTATCTAATTATTGAATAACATAACATATTTTAAATTTTATTGATCAATTTTATTTACAAAAATGTAATAATTTTGAATATAATTAATAAAAATGAAAGAGATAAATATTAACAGATAAATTACAAAAGATAAAAACATAAAATAATAAAAAATACAAAAAAGTTAAATTATTACATTTTTAAAATTTTTTTAAATTTAAAAAAATTTTTTCTATATTATATTTTTAAATTATTTTTTTATAGTTTTGTTAATATAAATTATCTATTTTAAAATACTCTGTTATATTTGAAAAGAATGATATATTTAATTTATCATCACAAAATATTATTTTTGTCAAAACAAAGAACGGCAAATATCAAAAGGTTGTTCGTTTAGGAAATGACAAGTTTTTCTGAAATTCCCACGCGAACAAGTTTATCCCGAGATTCCACGTTTCAACAGAATTTTTTTCATTCGTTGCGCGCGATGCTTTATTTCTATACGAAAATGCGGTGTGGTATTCGACCCTACTATTGAGGTCATATGTATATAAATATGACTCCGAGATTAAAACCGAATATTTTTCCTGGTTTTTCTACGTTCCGTTACGTTAAATAACAAATTCAACCGCTGTTGCGAAGAAATTTTTGTTGTCTTGCGCTTGTTTAATTCCATCGGATCCACAGCACAATAACAGTTTCAGATTAAAAGACGCAAAAGATTCTATCTCACTTATTTTGAATATTCCTGGTTATATCTGTATACTAAATATACTCTTTAAGATGCATTTTTTTCGAATTATTTGAAACTAATAAAAAAAAGAAAAGTTGTGTAAACGGGACGTTCATTCTTATAACATTCTTTCAATTTACAAATTAAGAGAAAAAAATTTCTGTTTAAAAATAAATTGAAGTTAAAATAATTTTTAATGCTATTTATTTGTTTGGTTTGTTTATTTTATTAATATATGATGCAAAATAAAAATAGTATAAAAAATTTTGCATTGGTATAATACTCATTTCAAAAACAATTAAAATCAACTTTGAATTAATGTCTAATTCTTTTCTTTTTTTTTAATTGATTGTACATAGTTTTTCCTATTTAAATAATGATTTTAAAATATTTTATTTTTCCACTAAAGACTAAAAAAAAAGACTAAAAATTTGACAATTTTCTTTTATGTAAATATAAATTACACTATTTACACTAATTACACCAATTACACATTATATTATGTGTATTATGTGTATCTCTATGTATATTAAATTACCAATTACTTTCCAAATTAAATTATTTAATTCAAGTTATTTATCTTATCTAAATGAAATTCAATTCATACAAATAAACAACTTTGATTATTTTGCTTAGTCGGTCAAAAATTGTTTTATATATGCAACTTTAACAAATAATATGATCTTAAGCAATATTGAAACGATAAATATATATGTATTATTTTATTTATTAACTTTGATATAATTTGATGAAATAAAGTATATTTATCAGTTTCCAAATTTTCAAATAACGACATTCGTTTAATGATGTCTTGTTCAAATAGAATTAAATTGTTGGCAAACAATTATATATAATAAATATAAATTGATCTACTTATTCGGAAAATTTCTTTGCACAGAAATTTTTTTCCATTATTATTGGTTGCTAGCTCTATTAAGATTAAACAAAAGATGATATTGCCTGAGGAGATTGTCGTTTTTGAGAAGAGCTTAGGTGACATTTTCAATTATATATTTTTAATATACTACAGCCTAACTGAAATGTAACACAATCCCAAGAGTGACAGATTGATTTAATGGTAACTAAGCTCATCTTATCTCATTCGAGGAAATCTAAAATAAACATGATTAATCTCTAATTACCATTGCATTTTTATGACACTAAGTTTAATTTTTAATTTAAAGAATTTTTCTTTAATTTTGGAATATCGTAAGTCAGTAAATCATGTCGTATTTGCAATATAATCCATCATTTAAAAAATACATTACTGGTTATAAATACTAACATTCTACATACATTCATTTCAGTCGAAAGAACATTCGATACATACATATATACCTAACAAGCTTTTATCTATTATTTTTATCAACTTTTATCAAATATTATCGTGCGAACATAAATTATTATAGATAAAAAAAATCTTTCTCCAAAAAATAAAGTTCTCTTGAAATTTAGACAATCGATAAAATGTTTTATATTATTTTATTTTTACGATTTAAACAAACTTTATTTTACGAAATTTATACGAATATCAAATAAAATAATCACAGAAAATCAGTTTAATAAATGAATTTAAACATGAAAATAATAACAGTATAACTCGAAAACAAGATCAAATAAGACATATATTTATACATTATATATGTTTTATATATATATATATATATATATATATATATATATATATATATATATATATATTTGTTCATATGCAAATATAAATTATCTATTGAAGAGGACGTATCTATCGAGTAAAATATGATTAATAAGATTCAGTCACATAAATAAATAAATACATATAAATAAATTAAAAATTAACACCAAAAAAATTCACATAATAAATTATCTGTAAAAAAAAAGGAATAATAAAAAAAGATGGTTCATTAAAGAAACATGAAAGATGACATTAATAAAAATGATTGTCGTTTTATTTAATTAACATTTAATTAATAGAATAACTTCAGAAATCAACGATCAAGAATATAAGAGATTAAAATCGTGATGGCGTATTCCACATACAAAAAAATGTATAAATATTATGTTAAATTTTTTTTTGCGATTAGAATACTGTTTTATTGATAATTTTAAGATATAAAAATAGTTTGCTAAATAATATTATTTTAAATGAGCTCTTCCTAACATCAATTTGAAAAATACATATTCTAATTTTATTGGAATTAATTTTATATCTTAAAATGGATATTATAATCAAATATATATATAAAGTAATTATATCATTCTAAAGTTGTTTAAACGAATTAAAGTTTTTTATATTGAATTATTGTTTTCATGATTTTAAATAATCATGATAATGATTTTAAATAATAATATAATCAGATAGAAAATAATTGTACAATTAAAGATAAATAAATAAATAATAATCAAGTATTTTGTTTAAGATCTCATTTTTATGAAAATTAATTTTAAAAATTAAACAGAAATTTATATTGAGTTTGATTGAATTTGATTGAGTCAATTTTCCATTGAAGAATTAACAGAAATGATGGATGAACTATAGATAAATGTATATAATTTTCATGTTAAATGTATATAATTTAATTTTAATATTTAATTTTCAAAAGATTTCCTTTTAATTTATTTAAAAATTTTTATTTTAAGCGTGTTAAGTAACGATAATTTTATAAATAAAAATTAATAAAAAAAAATTTATTATTGTTAAATTTAAAGAAAAAAATTTAATTTTTTTTTTTTTGATTAATTTTTTCATAAAAATTAAATTTGAAAATTGAATGTATGTATAACTAATTTATAAAATGCATTACATGCTATTATCAATAAAGAAAATTGGATTTTTTTTCAGACAGAGAAAAAATAATTGTATTATAGATTTTCGATTTTTTAATGTTTTCTACATAGAATGATCTCCTATATTTTTGTATAACATGTATATGCATTCGATAAATTATTAAATTTAATTTTTTAAAAACAATATTTTACATAAAAAATTTCTTTTCAATTTATTTTTTTATATAATAATTACTTGTATTCAAAATTGTATTTTTTCAAATGTAAGATAATAAATATACTTATAATTAACTAATTTTACGCGCGTGTATATGAATATATATCTCTTTAGAACAATTGTTATTTTAGTGTATATCATAATATCAATATCAATAACATTTGAAATTTAATATATCGATTAGTGCAAAACAAACAATATAAATAATTTCTTGAAGATATTTTCTATAAGACCATAAAATATTTCAATTTTAAAATTTAAATATGATTATTTTAAGATTAAATAAAAATAGGTTTTATGATATATTACAATTTTTCATTTAAATATATTTTTTTCTATTC